>NC_063062.1:17561171-17921171 GCF_018812025.1 Megalobrama amblycephala
GCGTGGAATGGTGCGCTGTGATTGGTTGAGCGGATATATCGCATTCTGCAGAGAAGGGAGACTGGAGTTTGTCGCGGTTTGGAAAAATAGGGAGAAAACATGACAGAATATCATGGCGGATATCACATTTTGAGTAAAATTAAAATTTCACTTTTCAATACCGACCAGTTACAATATTGATTTTGGCAAGAACTAATTTTTTTTTTTTTAAATGGCGTTTATTGCGTTTTGGAACCAAACTTTTCATGTTTCCCTCAAAGTTCTTTTGAGAGAAGTATCATTTTTCCTATTTTTACCTAGAATAGGATAGAGTGAGCATTGGCGCCAAACACGTCTGTTTCATACTGGACACCGGAGGGCGCCCTTGAGCAGAAACTCCAAATTTGCCTCGCAGAAGTAATATAACGCATGTTGTTCCAGGAAATCCCCTGTGGGCATCATACTATGCTGTAACCGAATAAAAAGAAGATAGAAACGCTTTGATTGATTAAACATGTATATAACAAACACACGACTATAATACAGGGTTTATCTGTGTTTTTCAAGCCTTCTTGTTTATTTTCATAATAGGCCTAATACAGTATATTAAAGTGCAATGCTAATCAAACTAATATAATCAATGATAATCAAAATGCTATTTTAATTACTCGACTGACGTTATGAAGTGAGTTTGAAGTAAAAACATGCTATTAAATGTTGTCTTTTGTTGAGGTTCATAAACACTTCTCATGCATGTAAAGTTTGTTTCACATACGCGTGTTGCTTTTTCAAATACAGTGCTTTCAGATGGAGCATTACTACTGATCGCAAAGTTGCTCTTCACTAACATGCTGTGTACATATTTATATAATTAAAAATAGAAAAAAAAATCTCAGCCTTTGCGATATCATAATCACACTAAGCCAAATTCGATTTCAGTTCGATTTCGATTACTCTTGCAGCCCTAGGCCGGTGAGTGTAAATGTTGGAATATATAAAGTATGCATACAAAACAAACACACTTTTTCAAAAGCATTTAGATCAGTATGTAGGCCATTGCTGGCTAAGTTGCTTGCTTAAAGTCTGATTAGAAGCGGAGATGCACACAAATGCTTTTGTGTTGCACAGGTAAACTAACATAGTTTTCCTCTTTGCTGACTGGAAGGCTGTGCGATCAGCTTTTCCCCAGATGTTTGTTTTAATGGGCCAGGCTGACCCTGCAGCAGTGAATACGGCTTCTGTTTACGGCTATTGTTTGAGAGAGAGAGAGATGTTGCTCAATAAAGCAGCCTCTCTCTCTCCCCAGAGTCTCCAGAGCTGAAGTTTCAGTCTGCTGCTCTTCTTGGCTGTATGATCTATCGTTAGATGAGGAGAGCAGCCTGAGAGAGAGACAAGACAATAGAGCTAAATAAACAGTAAGACAGAAGATGGCAGTGGTGTCTTGCTCTTTCAGATCAGCAGACAGGCATTTGAGAGACATCATGCTTCATGATGTTTATGTTTTGATGACTAAACGGCACACTTTGTGCATTATAGTACCTGCCACATATGTGCTACAGTAAATACTGTGAGGTGAAACCGTTTACTAAACAGCTGTGCCACCTGCATCTTATTTACTAACCACTGGCAAAATGTGTTGAAATAGTCATTAGTTGCATGCCAAATTATGTGCTATACATTATGTACTTTGCCATCTAGTGTATGAATTTTAGAACGATGGTGTCTGCAAAATGAAGAATTGTGGTCTGAAAATTGCATTCAGCAATGTCTAGTGATGCTGGTTGACTAGTTTTTAATTTTTTTATGAGCATCTCGAAGAGCAGTGGCAGGTCTGATAATTTCACGGTATTTGGACGACGAAATAAATGCTTAAATGTTCCTAATTTAAATTTTCGGAGGTATTCTTCAATAGGTTTACATGCATCCAATGTCCAAAAAAAAAAATATATATATATATATATTTTCTCATAATATACATTGCAGCATCACCTCTTTTTTCACAGTGTCTGAAAATGTTTTATCAAGTATTCGCTCTCTCTAAACCCCTCGTTCCGAGAGCCTGCTCTGCTCTGATTGGCCAGATGGCCCAGTCTGTTGCGATTTGTCTACTGCAGGGGTGTCCAATTCTGCTCCTGGAGGGCCACCTTCCTGCCGAGTTTGGCTTGCTTGGAAGTTTCTAGTGATCCTTGATTGATCCGGGTGTGTAATTAGGGCTGAAGCTAAACACTGCTGGAAGGTGGCCCTCTAGGAACAGGATTGGACACCCGTAATCTATTGCTTACATACATTACCATACCTGAATTTCAGCTCCGGAGGCATCCTCAGCGCTTGTATACACAGTGATACAAGCAATAATGATCGCGTCAGTTTTACCGTATCAAATTGAGCCCGAATCCTAAACCTTTGAAGTGCATGCAAAGTCAATTTGATTTTGCGGTGCACAAAACAGCATTTTCTCGACATGTCGACAACTCCAAACAAACTCTTCCAGGCCTCAGCTACAACTACAGTGTTTGAGGGTGGGTAAAAGTGGATGTGGTTCAGGGGCAGCCAGTAAAGACCATGGGCTAGTATTATGTAAAACTGTTACAAACCTACGTAGGTTCGTGCAGGAAGTAATTACTAACGACTTGTTTCAGGCAGTTTAGAATCGGTTCTTTCTTTTGGGAGACAATAATTAAATTTTTCCTGCACTTTGATCTTTGCAGACATTTTATATTCAATTTACAGAGCGTATTGTAATGCATTCTGGGATTGCATTATTGGTAAAAGATACTTGCAGTACTGGTTTAGAAATAGCAAACATGAGGTGTTTAGGAAGGCAGTGTAATGCTAATTTACTACTATTTGAAACAGCCCCATCTAGGGGCAAATATGACGCTTTAAAAAGTTAATTCACACAAAAATGAAAATTCTGCCATTAATTACTCACCCTCATGTCATTCCACACCTGTAAGAACTTTGTTCATCTTCAGAACACAAATTAAGATATATTAAGAAGTATGACTCGTCCAGACAGCAATATAATCACCATTTTCAAGGTCCAGAGAGGTACTAAAGACATTGTTAAAACAGTCTACAGTGGTTCAACCTTAATGTTATGAAGCGACGAGAATAATTTTTCTGTGCAAAAACAAAACAAAAATAACGACTTTATTCAACAATATCTTCTCTTCTGTGTCATTCTTATACGTCGTTTGTGTCCAGCGTTCTATGTCAGAACATCGACTCATTATTGGCCAGCTCCGGAGTCAGGATCACACGCATGCGTCATGCTGCTCACGTGATCAGCTTTGACCAGTACTGATGCGGCATTCGGACATAAACAAGGGAGCCTTCACTGTGCGTACTGCATCACCTGCATAAGGAAAATGACAGGGAAGAGAAGAGATTGTTGAATAAAGTCATTATTTTTGTTTTGTTTTTGCGCACAAAAAGTATTCTTGTCACTTCATAAAATTAAGGTTGAACCGCTGCAGTCACGTTGACCGTTTTAATGCACCTTTTTGGACCTTGATAGTGTTGAGTCATATACCTCTCTGATTTAATCAAAAATATCTTAATTTGTGTTCCGACTATGAACAAATGTCTTATGGGTGTGGAACGACATGGTAATTAATGTAATTAATGACAGAATTTTCATTTTTGGGTGAACTAACCCTTTAAATGTAGTTACTTCAAATGACAATAAATAATAAAAAAAACATGTAACACTATGTAAATGCATGTCAGATTATTTGGACAGAATATTTCTTTCTCTGTATGACAGACAGGTCACTTCATATTCAAGTACTCAAAAAAAACTTTTTTTTTAAAAAAAAAAACTGCAAAAGTTCCATAAATATGTAGATGACGGTGGCTGTTTTATTAATGATAGTTAATGATCCATGCTAAATTAGCATCATTATGAAAAAGAAGTGCTAATGAAGGAATTTGTTTACATTATTAATTGATATTCTCTTTGACTTTCTTGTACTGCAGTAAAATACTAAGTGACTGCATATAAAGGGAGTCACCTTTGTTTGATTCAGTACAAACAGTTTTATTATGCACTATAGTATCAGGGCACAGAAAACAAGGGCCATGCCAAGATTTGAGAACACCTGGAATCTTGGAGTACATATTGACATTGTCTAGACAGGCATCGATAGCAGTGTCCTAATGGAAAGAATTAGATTTCCACCTCATGTTTAATTTATATGTTGTACAGGAGTCAACAGGGATGACTTCCTGGTTGCATAAAAAAATAAAACCGGCCTTATAGTGCCCTTCATTTTGTATGAATGGGTTGGGTAAAAGCTAGGGGTGTGACGATACACTTAGCTCACGAGAAGAAGACAATGCACAATATTGGGTTCACAAGAATGAGACGATTTTATTTAACACTTTTTATTTTGATATTTTATTTAACAATTATATAATTTTATTATATGATATTTTATTTAACACTATTTTTAAGAAATCTTCAATGGCGAAATATATGACTTGAAAAGTAGTCTTTTATTCGAAAGTCACAAAATGCAGAACAATGCAGGTGCATTTTAAAATGTACTGTTCATCTAGTAATGAATGTGCACTTCAGTTCTACTTTCTGAGTATGAATTATCATTTAATAGACAGAACTATAGAAACTGTAAAAGGTTTTGCCACAAACTTATTTGAAGCTGTGTAATAATAAAGCATGTGCATTAGATACTTAATTTTTTATCATTGGCATTTTTTACCATTAGACCCTTTTTATTACTGTGCCCCAGTAAACATTTCCTAATAAATGTTTTCCCGATGAGGTAGATTACAGTAGATTCATATGAAAATAGTCTTTCTGATCCATTTAACATTATTTACATTATTTGAATCCTGGGCATCCTCTCACGCCCGCCCCCTCGATGTGCTCCTCCTCCTCCCTTCACTTTTCGCCGCGGAATCCTTGGTGTAAATGAATAGTATGTGAATTTGTTCTCTTCTAATTTGGCAGGGGCACGGAAACTATTTTCACGGGTTTATAAACACAAGACGTTTTTAATAAGAAATCAGTAATTTTTAAATCAGTAAACCTTCAGTAATTAATGTAGCATCTGAATAGATCAAACACACAATTGCTCAACAAAGCAGTTACTCTTCCAACCCTTCACCCATGCAGGCTCCGTAATGTCTGAACATGCATCTCCCCAGTACATTTTGTGCATTATATCTGTTTGTATATTGTTCTTTTGTATATTGTAAAGTGTTATAAATGCATGTGATGATACTTCTTGATATTGTAGTCCATCTAGGTGGTTTAATATCAAATTACTCCTTGTTTAATGACTTACATTTTGTTGGACATCACAATATCATAGAATGCATTGTATGTTTGTTATATTTATCAGAGTATAAATGGATGCAAACCTACCAGTTAACCTCCCCCCCATGCAAATGAACTCACTTTCAAATAAAGGAATCTCCCGCCAGAGAATTGCACCTTTCTCATTGGTCAAGCCAAGACGAAGGGGCGTGAACTTTCTGTAGAAGTTCAATACCTCAGATCAGTTTTTCCCTTCTGGTTCTTCTGTTTGTTCCTGATGATACTACGGATTACTACTGGTAGGCCTCTTTTCCTTTCAAGCCATGAACAACTGCCTCGACCACAAAAGAGTTAAATTCACAGCGCAAAGTTTGTCGTCATTTTCTTCATTCAACGCAGAAGATATTGATTACAACTTCCATGCCAGCAGACCGAACCATCAAGGATTTCTCCTGAGCCTGCAGATCCGGACAGCAAAGGCATTTGCAAGTATCGTTTGAACACTAAAACGGCGATTTAGTATTAAGATTTTGAACCCCTTTGTTCACAAAGGTGCTTTATAGTATTGAAACTGATGGTTCATCCAGCAATTGTTAATTTACTCTTTCCATTGTTTCATTCCACTGTTATGATACGGTTCAAATTCATTTCCACTCTCATTTCCTATGTATGTGTGTGTTTGTTAGTTTAGTTATGTGTTCTTGATTTAGTTTGATAAAATTTGTGTGCACATTCTTGCGAGTTGATTCTGATCTGCTTATAAACCAATGTCCCTGATAATGATTCGATCACAGCTAGGTGCTAAAAAAGTGATATTTTTCTGTGGCCATGGAAAAGCTGATAGACGATCAGTACTGAGTGTTCGCTGGCCGAACAGATTTATTGATTGTACTATTAATTCAGCTACATTAAGTTAATTTGATTAACTAATTCAAATATGTATAATTAATTATAACAAGTTAGGATTAATTATTCATATTTCTTTTTAGCTAATTTGCTACATTAATTTAACTCTAAATTGTGTGTTACAAACCACTGTTCTTATTAAATTGTTGTGATTTTACAATGTTTTCTTTCTCAAAATGGGATTATTATATTATGTCTATAAACTCTTAATTGACGCACACCAGGTTTTGAAATTAATGAGGGCTTGTGGGAAAAATGCCATCAAAATGAACAAAAATGTCCCCAAAATTCAAGTTATGAAGACAAAAAATAATCAGATCCTGATTTTTATATTTATAATGATAGTTAAGCAACATCACATGAGCAAGAGTGCTGATTGGCCCATTCAATGACTCAATAAGACGTAAATTGCTGCCACTTACTAGCGGGTTTCTGCTGTGCTCCACTCCGGAGCACAAGTCTGTAAAAAACAAACTGTTTTTCATTTTTTTGTTTATTTAAATACATTTTGATTTAAATTTGGTATGGTCAAGTATCAAATAAAATGTCCCCGGACGCCCCTAGAAATTTACAAGTAGGCCCCCCAGTAGTGATAAAGCTCTAGAAACGCCCCTTTCATTGTGTATGGAATGTATTGAGGAAAAGCAGAACAATGATAGATCCTGTATATTATTTTACTTTGTTTTATTTTATTATTTTATTTTTGTATTTGACTTATCACATAATTTTCTTAATTTGTTTGGTGCCTCTTTCGCTGTTTCCAAACTTTGCTCTGTCTATGAACCAATCTCAATTGTATTGCCATTTCTGAAGCAGCCGGAAGTTCAGACATGCTGTCTGGGTCTGATTGCTTCTCTGCGGTGGCCTGTAGCACAATACTCCACCAGAATCAGCTCTATAAATACATAGTTATTATGATATGCCTCCAAAAAAATGGTGGAACCATCTATACAGGGGGCAAGAACCAAGTCTAACACATGAACGCATCATGTTGTAGCTGACCAGACATAGACACCATTTAAGATAAGCATGACTGGGTACGTTCCCCACCACTTTTGCTCCTATACCACATTTTAACAAAGCTCTTTCCTGTCCTCTATGGTAGTGGTTCTTAACTGGTTTGGCCATGGGATCAACATTTTCCCATGACCATTAAGCTGTGAATGACCTAGGTCAAAAGTGATTAACACAGACACAACAAGTGAACAAGTTTATAACCTTCCCCTAATCTGCAGAGACTAACATAACCCTAATCCACAAAAAAGCACTTCCTATTCATTTCAAAAATGCATTTTTATTTCTTCTCTAACTGTTGAATTTTAGCGTGAAACCTGGCATTGCGATACTGGATATTGTTAGTTTCTTTTTGGTAAATTGATTGTGATGTTCCTCATTTGTAAATCACTTTGGGTAAAAGCATCTGCCAAATGATTAAATGTAATGTAAATGTCGCTTACAACAGGGGTGCATCTAATACGTATAGAGGAAGCATCTAATTCTAGAATGGAAAGTTTAATTTCATCACTGTGTGTTATAATGTACATCCATTAAAGTACAGCTGCACTTTCAGTTTATCAAACCTAAAATTAGCATGGAAAAAAAATAATATTAGGTTGGAATAGAACCCAGAACCCCCAAACTGTCACCACTTTTTAAAACAAGGTGATGCTTGAGTTTAAAGGCTCTATAAAGCACATAGCCAATTGTTTTAGAATAAGTTATATTTACATATAAATAGTTTTTTATTCTCCCTCTTTCTTTAACTTACTCTTTTTCAGCAGGTCCTTACTTGAGAATTAAATTCCCTACTGTGCTTCTCTCAATAGCATTTGTTTCAGATTGTAAATTGTCATTGCACTTGTGACCTAAAAGACAACTTCCCAGAAAGCATCACAGCAGTTTTATACAGATTGAGTGAAGTGTTGCGTAAAACAATAATTTCTGAGGTTTGACTTTAGTCTTCCCACAGAGTAAAGGTACAATGACAGAGCTATAATGATGATGCATGCCAGGATGGAAGCCTTCAGATATGCTCCAGAGATATTTCATTCAAGATCACCCTGTGGTACATGTGTTTGTGAATGCCTTGAACAGAAACCATAGTTGCACTTGCACGTTTCAAATTGGTCCTGCAGCATATTTTCTGAGCTTTCTTCAAATAACTGTAACAGGATGGTGCTGTAGCATGTCCTGCAATTACAGACCTGGAGACAGATCACACAGATAATGAGAGACACACAAAGAGGGACGTGACCGACAGTGCAGTAACATGTCCATGTTCCACAGGCTAATTGGCATGTTTTTTTGAACACTCATGTTTGCAGTGGCAAATGCTCCAGGTTATCAGTGAACTCTGTAAACCTCCCATTATAATTGATGTGGGGAGATTTCAAGACTTTGAAGTTGAAGTCTGTCACATTACCTTTTTTTGCCTATAACTTTATACAACAGCTTGAATAAATCTCGTAACTCCAGTGTATCCTCAAACTGTTGGCAAAACCTCATACCCGCCTCAATCGTGAATGAAGTGCTGCACACATTTTGGACTGTCTCTGCTTGTTTTGAAGTGCAAGGGTAAATAAAGAACTGGTTCTTTGCATAAGTTCAGTTTTTTCTTTACTCAAAAAACACAATGTTTGTAAAGGTTAATGTTTTATGTATTTGAGGAGCAGAGAAGAGTCTGGTATTTGCGTCTAGTCATAGCCAATACAGCCTGTGCATGGCACTTGATCTTTTATAATCCAAGATTTTTGCCAAATGTGTTAAACGACAGGAAAAACTTTGTAACCACAATGCAAGTTACTGCCTCAGATGCGGCTGTTAATGATGGACAAAACACAAATCTCAGACATTTGCTGGTGAAAAACCTCGTAACTCCATGCTTGATTTTTGGAGCTTGATTTTTGTTAAAATGTTAATAATATAATGACACATGCAAGTGTCTGACCCTACATAAAATACAGGGTTGCTTTTTGAAGTGGAACTCAACACTGCTTCTTGGATTGATGCTATGGGGAACGTCATCAGCATGACCGGTGTCTGAAGCACGTGTAAACACGACAATGTTTGTTGTTTGTTTGTATTAGAATGTGTTAAAGGTGATCATCATGGATAAACACATCTGCACTCCGACTGGGACAGGGCTTTGAGGGTAAAGCTGCTAAGTTTCTTCCCAGTTAGAATTGGGTGTTTAAGTAAGGAAACACCTAGGGTTGGGAACCAGGTAATACGAATCTGGGCTGAGTTTTTGTTGCTCCATTACTCTCTATTATACTCTCTGTTGTCTCTAGTATGTATTTCTCAATATTTCCTGGAAGCGACCATAAGCTTGTATCCTTAAAGGCTCACTGAAGTGCCTTGGAACACACGGCATCTCCTCCATATCGCTTTAAAATATAGCATTCTGTGCAGAATTCAAATGGGTCCAATACATTTTGTGGTCTGTGCCGACTCACGGATATGATCCGCTCTGTGCTATCGTGTCTCTGGACTGGAGTGACTCATTATCAATTCGCGTGACATTAAACATGAAACTAGACTTCATTCGCCTCAATGGAAAGCATATTTATTTTCTTAAAGAAGTGGTTGATTATGATTTCACTTTTTTAACTTTAGTTAGTGTGTAATGTTGCTGTTTCAGCATAAACAACATCTGCAAAGTTAGGACGCTCAAAGTTCAAAGCAAAGGGAGATATTTTCTTTTTAACAAATTGTTTTTTTAAGGACTACAAAAAATGGTTGGTAGGGACTACAACAAGCTTCTCCCTGGGTTAGTGACATCACTAAACTTAAATTTACATGAACCCTGCCCCCAAGAATACGCAACCATGTTATTGCAATACAGTACATAACTCAAATGCAATAATATGTCATAAAAGCAAGATGACAATATAAGTTATAACTGTAATTAATTACTATATTAAATATTTAATTTAAATACTTAATTTAAACTTACTTAAATTAATTTAATATTTAAATACTATATTACTAATTAAACTATACCTGTTCTATCTTCATGCAGCATATATTCTCTAGCTCTGTAGACATCTTACAACAGTTCCCACATGAGCGATTTATAGATTATCATGACAGAATATGCTAATCAATGGCTTTAAGATAGTTAACTCCCATCAGCTACATAAATTCATTAACTAACCTTTCAGAAACATCCTGTTGCATTCTACATATTGTCACTTCCTCTTGAGTCTCTCCATCATTGTCCGACTTCGGTTTGAACATAAAAGGCTGAACAGTTTCTGACTTTTTCAATGAGTCTGCCTAAGGTAATCGGAACTGCTAACATGAGCTCTTGAAACTCCGCCCTCTTCTTGGGAGCAGCAGCTCATTTGCATTTAATCTCGCACCCCTCTTTATTTTCTGTCACCGACTATGGCTAGTGCTAATTTAATCAAGTACAGGCTAGGCTGTAGCTGGTCCTAGATTATTGTGTTAAGAGGGTTGAGCTGCCTTCCCCATGACTCTGGGGCCTTTAACCCTCTGGAGTCTGAGGCTGTTTTGGGGCCCTGGAGAAGTTTTGACATGCCCTGACATTTGTGCTTTTTTCAGTTGATCATAAACATATTAACAAGACTTCTGGGTATTGGAGGTTGTAGACTAGAGTTTTTGCTTCAAAATTATGTAAAAATGATCCTGCCTACTCGTTCATATAAAACAATATATTAATTCAAATTTTGTAAGACACTTTTTTTCAAGAAACACAGTATGCGTGGAGGCGTGAATCTTCATGAAAAATGCTGTGATTCACACCTGAGAAGACAAAAGGTCCGCATAATGAACTGCATAATGACCCGCATAATGAGCCCTTTCAGTCAGGTAGGCTATGTGAAAAACCCTCTGTGATCATGCTGATAACAGGATTAATGTCCACTCTTGACAAAAAAAAAACAACAACAAAAAAACATGATTTTTGTGATCTCATGCATGTATTATTGCACATCATGTGAAGAACATTTTGTATAGGCCTATGTTAAATTACAGTATCAGTCAAAAGATTGGACGCAGTACTAATGTTTTTAAAAGAAGTCTTAAGTCTTTAACCAAATAATGTTTTTCTATTTTAATATACTTTAAAATATAATGTATTTCTGTGATCTCTATCTCTACCTCTATGGCATTTCATATAGGCTACTATATTTGTTATATTATGTAGCCTAAATGTTAATGTGCAGTTGACAAACTATACATCATTAAAAAGATCTAAGACTCAAGCTTCACATTTTGACCTCTGTTTTACTCTTAAAATCTTATATTGACCGTAATTTCTTAATATGCTTAAAAGCATGCACATTTGGAGAAATATTGATGGATTCCCATATGTTTGTCAATTTTCTATACAGAGGAGTAATATTTATTCTATATTTATTGTCATAACTATGAGCGCTGGAAACTGTGTTTTCAGTTCATACTTGCAGCCGAAGGGCCTTTAGTCCACATATGTCTCAGTGAAGAACAGGCATACCATGTGACATTCCAGGAACTAACAGAGGCTTCCAGAGATCGCTAACCATGGCTATAACATGCAGATAAACACTTTTGAAGATAATAAATACACGATTGCGATGATGTATACATGTATTGCCTCAGAATTTGTGTCTGAATAGCGCTTGCTCCGTGGGCGTGGCCGCATTAGAGGATAATGAGCTGAATCACGGGCGTCTGACATGGCTCTCTTTTCATACAGATTACATAAACAGATAATTTTTGTTTTCAATTTGACTTACATGATTTCAAACCTGACTTTTCAGCGTTTCTTTAGACATAAGTCTATTTTTTTGTGATTAGTATTCACTAAGTTACACTTAATTTTCTGAAAACTATCAGATTGGACTTCGTTCAGAGGGAGACGACAGAACACGCATCATTTTGTTTTTACTCTGAGTGTACACAAATAAAAGAAGATATTCCACAGATTAAAATGGTGTATAACTCTTAATTGTATGAGCAAAATACAGAGTATTTTTAGTCTCTTTCACACTGGTAAGAAAAAAACCTGATAGAAGGGCAGCAGCATTGAAGGCTGTAGCTAGTGTTTAGTAGGCTTCCTTTGGTAAGCTGTTAGTCAGGGTTGAATGTAGAGTGGAACCCTCCCTCACTGTTGTTTTTTTTTTAAGTAGGGTCCATTAACGATCCATGTACAACCTAACTGTGATAAGTAAGGCGGGGCGAGAGCTGTGAGAGAGCGGCGCAAGGGCGGTGGCGTGATCGCTAAGGAGCATCACCTGCGGACTGCACCGGTCTCGTATCTCTCACAGAGGAGCTCCAGAAGCATAAAGGGAGGAGCGACAACAGTGAAGGACAAGAGAGGACCAGCCCAGGACTTATGTTTTTATTATGTTTGTGTGCCATTTCACTTCTGTTTTGTTGTTTATTTTGATATATTAAAGTGTGTTGAACATTTGCCGGTTCCTGCCTCCTCCTCCGTATATACGAACTTTGTTACATTAATAATTTTGTAGATAATTTGTCTTATATCATTCCTTCTTGTTATTGGGCACCTTTGGGAGGGCTGGAGTCTTTGGATCCTGGACGATTCCAGGCACGACGTGAATGCTTTTCCCCGATTTCTTTCGTTTAGTAGAGCTGAAGCTCCTTTGCGGCTCCCTAGGGGTTTGAGATTTTATGACTAAGATAGTGGATAATTATTCTTGCAGTTCCCCAGTTTTGCTTCCCCTAGAGGTAGTGGTGGGCCAAGGTCGCAGTCTAAAATGATCTTCCTGTACCACTATTCCCTATGGGCTATGTCAAACAAAAGAGATTGCCATAGCTAAGTATTAGTGCTTTACTAATGGGCTGCATATGGCTAAAGCCTGGCCCACAAGGAAGGGAGGAAGGTTGTAAAGGCCAGGACTTTTCTTTTCACAGAGCATAGAAGCTTAGGTAATGGTTGAGGGAATATTATCAGATCAATCCAAGCTGCAGTGTTGAGTTTCACTTCGAAAGTGAATGCCTCATGTTACGACTGCAACCATGGTTCCATGAGAAGGGGAACGAGACACTGTGTCTCATTGCCATGCCTTGGGCCTGCCAGCACGTCTCCAGACAAAGAAGTTGATGACGTACAATGACATCGTGGACTGTCGTCGGCCAATAAAATTGTCGTGTTTACATGTGTGTTTCAGACACTAGTCATGCTGATGACATTCCCTGTAGCATCAATCCAATGTTTTTTGTAATTAATTTCCTGAATAGTAGTGGTTTTACACACAAACCTGCAATTTTGTCTGATTTCAAAACACACATGGTGTGTGTTTCTGGATGATATCTGGCATTCATTTTCACTTAAATATAATACTTTAGCAGTTGGTGACTTATCCTCAGAAACTCTTGAGAACTAAAAGCTAATGCCAGTGCATTGAAACTGCGACTTACCTATGATGACTTGACAACTGATCAGAGGCATTTCACTCATGTTGGATGCGTCAGTGTCACATTTGCATAGGCTGTACTATTTGAATTCATGATTGGTTGACTGCCAAATTAAAATATTAAACAGAACGATAAAATAATGTTATTAACTGGTTAAAATAAGCATTTCTGTTCAGAACAATTAAGCCTGATTTTGTTTTCATTTGTTTGTTCCTGTCATTCATCATCCCTTGAACCAGCTTAGAGCCCTGAATAATAATATAATATAATATAATATAATATAATATAATATAATATAATATAATATAATATAATATAATATAATATAATATAATATAATATAATATAATATAATATAATTGTCAATGTTCTGTGTTTATGTTTCCCTGTCACATTTTTGTTCAGTTTTCCCGCCACTTGTTTCCTTGGTTACCCTGATTTGAGTTTATTAGTCCCAGCTGTCTCTTGTTAGTTAGCCTTGTTTGCCCCTTTGTCTGAGATGGATATATTCCCTGTGTTCTCCCTCAGGGTCGGTTGTCGTCAATGTATCTCGTCATTGTATTACGTCAGTGTTGTGCTATATGTATTCATCTGCTTTTGTCATTAAAGGCCTTGTCTTGGAATCTCTGTCACCTACGTGTGTTTCCCTAAACCATGCAGTGTGACAATAATATAATATAATATAATATAATATAATATAATATAATATAATATAATATAATATAATAATATAATATAATATAATATAATATAATATAATATAATATAATTATTCTGTATAAAATAATATATTTTCTGCAATTCTTTACATTTGGTTACTAATATATATTTTGTTCACTATGATGATTATTCATATTTATTGAGTTGTTGTTTTTTAATTAATGTCCATTAGATAAATGTGTTAACCAGATGCTTATTTTCTTTTCCACTTTGAGCTCTGCCTGTTATTGAAGTATTTACATAAGTCAGAAGTAACGGTAAAGTCATTTTCGTAGAACCAATGACAAAGAACGCCTAGAGGCTTCAGAAAGCTTCCATTAATATTTCATATTGTTAATTACCCAGTAAATTACTTGAGATGCAATTGCAAAAAGCATTAAAACATATTGAGTGAGCCACTATAGCAGATGTTTAAGTTATGAATATCATTTAGGAACCATGTCTGTATTGATTAGGTGATAAAATGTATCTTTCTTTCTCATTTTCTCTTTGTGTTGCATTCATTTAGGACATTTGCAATTAATTGCTTTAATGTTTGAACTAAAGGGTTTACATGTTTACAATGAGGTTCCACTGTGGCATCTTTTTTTGAAGGCTTGATGTCTATCACAGATACGATTCAGTTGCATGCTGATACTCAGGTGTTTGTGACATTTGGGTAAATGCATTAAAAATAGAACGCTGGTGCTGAGCAGTAACTAATATGTTTATTCACCCCAGACTGTGGTCTGAATGGACATTAATATTCAGTTTTCATGGCTGATTACTGGATCAGATGCCTAAATCATTCAGAAACACCAGTGCCACAGTTTAAGACAGACAAAGCTGCGTAAAATGACCATTGTTGATGGTGATCAGTATATATTGTGTTTATTTACATAATTATAATTATAATGTTTTTTAAAGGTATTTTAGGTGGTTGCTTACTGGCCCAATCAAAAGAGCCAGCTCTCAAATTCTGGTCTCTAAATATGGCTTAGGTCTCCACTGAAATAAGCTAATTTCATTCTTTTCAGTGCAAGCACAACTCTTTTTGTGTAAATTAATTTAATTGTAGATTGCACTTTATTCTCAAAGCTATTTTTCATTCCAAATTTTATTTATTTATTTATTTTCGGGGGGGTTGCCCTGTTACTTTATTTGCCTAATTACTTTAGTGAATATGGTGCTGATAATAAACGTAACCATGGCTGCAACTCTCTGTTGCTTTTGAGAACTCAAATAAGGCAGTAAGCATGGCCTCATATCTCTCTTTGCCTTTGCTTCTGTTCAGTTAAAGGTCAGTCTTATTAGCTGCCAGGACTTTTCGCTCTTTTTTTTTTCTTTTTTTCAGACAGCAAGCACACACAACTGATGCAGATGAGGTTTTAGTGTCTTTATCCTTGTTTAAGTGTGTTTATCTTTGCATCACAATCAAAGTATAGAAGCATGAAAGGGAATGAATTGTATGCAAAGTTTGTTTCTTTCACAGAATAAAAAAATAAAAATTAAAAATACTAGGATATAAAGTTGCATTAGTGAGTTATAAAGCCAGTTGTGAGACGTAAACTCACAATTATGAGCTACAAAGTCAGAATTGCTAAATATAAACTCTCAATAGCAAGAAAAAAAGCCAGAATTGCAAGTTTATCTCTGACAATTCTGACTTTTTTCTCAGAACTGAGATATATTAACTTACAATAGTGAGAAAATAGTCAGAATTGAGCTGCCTTTTTTTCTAAGAAAAAAAAAAAGTGATTTGCGGGGTATAAACTTGAAATAGAGCATTAAATATGTTCCTGTTAGAGTCATGAAGGTGATGTTGAATTTAATAATTACAAAGAAAATTGCAAATTTTCTGAAATTATTAACGCAGTCACTCACATATAATTAAACATTTAAAATTATTATGTATGATATCAAGAGCACTAATATGTTCTAGCAAGTTCACTTAGAAGCTCATATTACGTACTGCTCTGCTTTGTAACGGAAACATTTGTTAGCTTGTTTGGTTTAAAATGAGTTTCTAAAATGAGTTCCTCTGAATCATAGTTGTAGATTGGGGACGTGTCTAGGAGATGGAGAGAAGATGCAGTATAATTAAAGACATTTGGGAGGGGAAAAAAACAAAAAAACAATGACAAAAAAACCTTCTGATCATAGAGCCGAGGCTGATCAAGGGGATGAAGTTTGCTTCAAAGAAAAAGAGATCCCTCCTCTTCCTCCAAACTGAAGACCAAAGCAGCCCTCCCTTGACTGTTTGCTCAAATCCGCCCCAAACCAAACCCACTCTACCTCTCCATCTCTGAGCCTCAGAGCCTCACTGATGAAAGACTAACATGAGCAAATGCATATTGAGTTAGAGGACCAGCCATGGTGAGCTTTCATCAACGTAGGGCTGTGGAGAAGTGTCGTGATGGTGGAACACAATGAAGAGAAAAAAAAATGGGAGAGATTAGACAAAGAATTTTTATTTTTTTTATTTTAAAGGGGTCATAGATTGTTTTATTATTTATTATTTTAATGTTCCCTGAGTCTTACTTATAATGTTAATTAGTTTTTTTTTTTGTTGTTGCACAAATATGAATGTCATTCAAAGCATTATGAAATAATTTTCTTATGGTTTGTGATGCAGCTGCTGTCAGATCCAAAACAGTTGGCTGCTTTATCTCTCAACAAAAGGTTTTTTTTTTTTTTTTTTTTTTTTTGTGAACTCTCCATTACAAAGTGCCTCGCTGAGAAAACAAAATGCTCCGAACAAACATATAATCCACTGACACGATCCGGGAAGCCATTAAAAAAAAACATCCACTTGTTTTCGATGCTAGGATCCTTCTGAAGTACAGTATCTCACAGAAGTGAGTACACCCCTCACATTTTTGTAAATATTTTATTATATCTTTTGTGACAACACTGAAGAAATGACACTTTGCTACAATGTAAAGTAGTGAGTGTACAGCTTGTATTACAGTGTAAATTTGCTGTCCCCTCAAAATAACTCAACACACAGCTGTTAATGTCTAAACTGCTGACCACAAAAGTGAGTACACCCCTAAGTGAAAATGTCCAAATTGGGCCCAATTAGCCATTTTCTCTCCCCGATGCCATGTGACTCGTTAGTGTTACAAGGTCTCAGGTGTGAATGGGGAGCAAGTGTGTTAAATTTGGTGTTATCGCTCTCATTCTCTCATACTTTTCACCGGAATTTCAACATGGCACCTCATGGCAAAGAACTCTCTGAGGATCTGAAAAAAGAATTGTTGCTCTACATAAAGATGGCGTAGGCTATTAGAAGATTGCCAAGACCCTGAAACTGAGCTGCAGCACGGTGGCCAAGACCATACAGTGGTTTAACAGGACAGGTTCCACTCAGACCAGGTCTTGCCATGGTCGACCAAAGAAGTTGAGTGCACGTGCTCAGCGTCATTTCCAGAGGTTGTGTTTGGGAAATAGACGTATGAGTGCTGCCAGCATTGCTGCAGAGGTTGAAGGGGTTGGGAGTCAGCCTGTCAGTGCTCAGACCATACGCTGCACACTGCATCAAATTGGTCTGCATGGCTGTCATCCCAGAAGGAAGCCTCTTTTAAAGATGATGCACAAGAAAGCCTGCAAATAGTTAGCTGAAGACAAAGAGACTAAGGACATGGATTACTGGAACCATGTCCTGTGGTCTGATGAGTCCAAAATAAACTTATTTGGTTCAGATGGTGTCAAGCATGTGTGGCGGCAACCAGGTGAGGAGTACAAAGACAAGTGTGTCTTGCCTACAGTCAAGCATTGTGGTGGGAGTGTCATGGTCTGGGGCATCATGAGTGCTGCCGGCACTGGGAAGCTACAGTTTATTGATGGAACCATGAATGCCAACATTATTACCAAGTATTATAACCAAGTATTCCAACATGATGACAACCACAAACACACCTCCAAGACGACCACTGCCTTGCTAAAGAAGCTGAGAGTAAAGGCGATGGACTGGCCAAGCATGTTTCCAGATCTAAACCCTATTGAGCATCTGTGGGGCATCCTCAAATGGAAGGTGGAGGAGCGCAAGGTCTCTAACATCCACCAGCTCGGTGATGTTGTCATGGAGGAGTGGAAGAGGACTCCAGTGGCAACCTGTGAAGCTCTGGTGAACTCCATGCCTAAGAGGGTTAACGCAGTGCTGGAAAATAATGGTGGCCACACAAAATATTGACACTTTGGGCTCAATTTGGACATTTTCACTTAGGGGTGTACTCACTTTTGTGGCCAGCGGTTATGACATTAATGGCTGTGTGTTGAGTTATTTTGAGGGGACAGCAAATTTACACTGTTATACAAGCTGTACACTCACTACTTTACATTGCAGCAAAGTGTCATTTCTTCAGATTTGTCACGTGAAAAGATATAATAAAATATTTACAAAAATATGAGGGGTGTACTCACTTCTGTGAGATACTGTATATGCAGAGACGCAAACAAGCAGTTTAAACTGGACGCATCAAAGCGAATGTTCTTTCACTTTTCCATTTGTCCTGTTGTCGTCAGACTCAAGTGCATGGAGTATGTCAGCAACTGAACATGCATCTGTATACTGTATCCAGTGTAGACAGTGTCATTAATTATAATGGGTTCTTTTTGCTTTTGACGCAGTGCAGAACTCCCATCCAATGACCAAAACCCATGATAATAAAACAGAACTAAACAGAACATAACTGTTGCAGTATCTCTCCCCCCTAGAAGGCGCATCCTTGCTCCAATGATAGTCTAAACTGATGAGGGAGGTGGGGGCTCTGGAGGAAGATGAGGGGCCGGCAGAGGGCAGGAGACAAGGGGAGATGGTGGTGGACAAAACCAAGGTGGTGATAACGGTGGGAGGAGTTGGGAGAGGGAGGCCAGATGGAAACACTGGAGACACAGGAGACTTGGAGCTGGACAGGACCAGTGGAGACACAGGAGACTTGGATCTGGGAGGGACCAGCAGAGACACAGGAGACTTGGAGCTGGGTGGGACCAGCAGAGACACAGGAGACTTGGAGCTGGGTGGGACCAGCAGTGACAGGAGACATAAGGAAATATCCTCCTCCAATTCCTCATTTTATTCTGCAGAGACCTGCTGCAGCTCACCTTCAGTGACAGAAGTTAGGCATGGCTAGTTTCAATGCCTTCAAACTCCATGAACACACCTACTGGAACGCATTGTGTTGCCGGCTCATGCACCTGGTCAGACCTTGGGCTCGGGGTCCGAAGCGATGGTTGGCTTAGTCTTCATCTCTGGCTCTTGCGTCGCAGGCTCAGGCTCTCTGTCTGAAATGGACTCTAGCATTTGTTCCACGCAGTGTGTAGGAGGCGGCTGGCTGGGCTCTGGGTCCGGAGTGGGCTGGTCATGTCCTCCTCAGCAGGACAGATTGTGAACGTTGATCTGTTGTTCACCAGCAGCCGCTCCACATATACGGTGAAATCTCCCCGAAGACCATCCAGGGGCAGGCGTGTCCTGGACCACTCCTTGACATAAAATAATTGAGTTAATATAATTTTAATATTAGGGCATCACTAATGTATTCCCACATGTGATGAAGACGCAGTGGTCATATGAATAGCTTAATAATTTACATGCACATTAATTCATTTAGCAGATGCTGAGAAACATAAGCAATACAAGCTGCTTTAAGATGTATCAGATTGTCTTGAGATCACATGACCATCTGAATATTACAGTAGGATACTACATCGTAGTAATGGATTGAAATCATTACTTTTTCATTCCAGTAAAATGACACCGGGAAGTATCCTTTAAAGGAGATTTAAAAGTTTAAAAGATAACTTGAAGAAAGCCTCTTGAGGTTAAAAGCATTGAAAAATACTTGAATCAATGCTATTTTTGTAAGTTTTCAGTTTAAATGAATGACCGCTAGGCATGCGACTCGTGAGCGTTGAGATCCCTGATGTTCAAAGTGTTGCTAGTGTGGAGGATGCATGAGAAGTGATTTGTCTTTGGGTTGAAATCCTCCAGCTGACTAATGAGCCATTCCTCCTTCTACTTCTTCAGGTAATCATGCTAAGAGCTCAGGAAAACTGCAGGGAGTCAATAGACGTTTTCCGCCTGCTATATCTAGTCTTAAAAGCAGGAAGGGGAGAGCCCTCCCCCACAACTAATCTTTTCACTTCCTTCCTCATGCAAAGTCTTGAAAGTGCAGTGACAGGCACAAAGACAGTCAGAAAGAACACCTAGCACTTGCTCTTCAGACTTCAATACATCATGTTTCACAAAGACATGCAGAGACACTGATGCGGGTGGAATTAGTGCTTCAGGCGGCTATAAATACCTTGACGTTAGCTTAAAGGATCGTGATGGCGCACTCTATCTTGGTGCCTCGCGTTTCCCTTTCGAACGCAATGATATCTAGTCTTTTCAGGCTTGACTGCAAGGCTAATGGTGTGGAGATATTTTTCTCTCGGAAATGGATCTTATTGTGAACTGAAGCGCTCACTCAAAATCTTATCTTGGCTGAAGTGCTGATTCATGCGTTTTACTGACTGTGAGGGTCAGGGCTGCAATGTCCGTCAACAAAAATGTACAGCCTATGCAAAAGACTGAACTAAACCAGTTAACATTGTGAAGTGCAAAGAGACCGCATGATGAGATTGCATTAGTTTCATATGAGATTGGTTTGGGGGTAAGTATATATGAAATGTTTGTTTCCAAAACACAATAACTCCATTTTGATTAATTTGAGTAAAAATGTGTTTTCTTTACCAAGAAAGTGGCAAGATGAAAACCACTATTTTCTGTTTCAAACTTTCACATAGCATCTTTTGGTTATAAAAACATTAAAAATTAAACTCTACATTTTGATTTTAAAAAGTTTATTATAAAAACGTATTATTTTTCCCCCCAAATGCAATAAATCCATGACACTTTTTTTTTTCAAAATGCAATTAATCCATCAATACACAATAATAATACACAACAAAGTAAGTCGATTCACATATATGACAGAGTCTAAACTTTGCCAATATTTATCTTATATACAGGCATTTTACTAAAAATACATTCAGCCGTCGCTCCCAAAATGAATTCAACGGGTCATCTTGTTAATGTTATAAATTATTTGTCATTACCGATTAAAGAGTATCTGGCACCACCGCACGATTAAATAAACACATTTGCCGAATACATTGTTATTAAAAACAGCTTTTTAAAAAAGCCTTCAATGTTTACAGTGCATGGAATGGTGCGCTGTGATTGCTTGAGCGGATATATCGCGTTCTGCAGAAAAAAGGAGACTGGCGTTTGTCGCGTTTCAGAAAGAAAGGGAGAAAACATGACAGAATAACAAAATTAATAAATGACTTTTCAATACTGACCAGATACAATAGTGATTTTGGTGGAAACTCAATTTTTTTTAAAATGCAGTTTATCGCATTTTGGAACCAAACTTTTCACATAATATATATAATTGAAAACAGTCATGCAAGATCTGAAAACGAAGAAAAAAAGGAGAAATACATACAGACTATGCATGACTTAAATTTCATTTTCAAAGTTGAGTTAGCAACATGTTCTTAGGATTCTGCGAATTAATGTTCTGTAACTGACAAATTGTATAACGATGGCTATAATAAAGCTATAAAACAGCTAATACCTTGATAACTTTGATGCTTTGATTACTTTAATATCATTGCATCAGATATCTCTTAATATCTCTAAATTATATCTTCATAACAAACAAGCATGTTTTCTAACAGTCAGATGATGTCTTTATAGTATTATGAAATATCATAGTTATAGTCAACATTAACCCTAACACTTAAATCAGCAGTCTCAAACTGCTGGCCCGTGGGCCATTTACGGCCCGCCCTCCCACTCTACCCGGCCCGCAACTGATCTCAAAAATAAAACATAATCCGGCCCGCTAAATTATTATTATGATTATTCTCTAGTTGCTACCTGTCTGATATGCAAAGAAAAAGTCGCCGTTCTATGGGGCATTCACATATCGCGTCACATAAGCGGCCGCGCCGCATTCTCCTTCTTTCCAATGCGCGTTCGCTCCGGTGGCGTCTGTCGTTGCTATGCAACCATGAGCCGCGCTCTCAACCGCGTCGCTTCTATTATGACCGCGCTTGCCTAAATTAGCCTACAGTAAAAGCACTTGACTTTAAGTCACGAGCGTCGATTTAAACCACCGAAACGCGTCGGATGCAACCATTAAACGTTACCGATGCTCAAACGGCATCTTGGACAAATGCGCTGCCAGGGGTCTGTCAAGAAACAAAAGAGTGTACAAATGTATTCAGGGACTGTAACGTATTTGTTCAGTACAGTGTTGGTCAGTGCAAAATTTTAATGTTATTTAAGCTAACATAAAGTAAGGGAAAAGACTTCCACTAAATATTAAATGCTAATAATGTATGTAACAATGAGAGATTTTTATTTTTTGGCAAAATAATATTGAGATATATATATATATATATATATATATATATATATATATATATATATATATATATATATATATCTCCAGTTTTTTGTTTATTTCTGACCCCTCCACGCCACAAGTGTTGCTGGTTTTGTTCCTAAATTACTAATTTTTTTTATTCCATGCACCTTGTTGGATGTGAGAAGTTGCACCAGACTATTGCAATTAATAGTAGTATTAGTAGTATTATATTAGTATATTAGTAGTATTATATTAGTAATAGTATTATATAATTATATTACACTCTGTAACAATGAGAGAGACAATGCTGTTTACATTTAGTATGGTAAATAAAATATTTATAGTATAGGTATAGGCCTAAAGATATTTTAGTTAGCAAATTTGATGTAAATGAGAAATAATGCAAAGGAAAGTAAATTTTCTGAAATGTTGCGCTTTCTTGCACTTGAATGTTAATATGGCCCTCCTATGAGGTGTCAATCACAGAAACGTCCCCCCGACAATTTGAGTTTGAGATCCCTGACTTAAATAGTATTTCCTTAAAAAGTAAAAATAATTGTTAATGGATTTGTTTAAGAATCTGATTCATAACCACAGCTGAAAAATTCCTAGGATAGAGAGTGTTAAAAGAATGACGTAAGATGTCTGCAATACAAGCATCTTAGCTTTAGATTTAGCACATACCAATCCAATTGTAAAGCGAGACAGGTTTTTCTGATAAAACTGCTGAAGCCTTCTGCTCTTTTTGACTTTCTTTTCACATAGCCACTGGAGTAAGTGATTTAAAAAAAAAAAAAAAAAAAATGAAATTATAAAACACAGCAAGATGCACATCTTATGCACATACAGACTGCCATAATTCAGTAAATTCTCCCCCCCTCATGATAATCATAATTTCTGTCTCCACAAATCTGAATTCTCTCAGCTCTCCTTCAAGAATGCTCATCTCACTCTGTGTCGTGGTCCGACAGAAACTTGTTGGTATGTGATCTGGGATTCTTGATCCATGAGGGAAAGGAGAGGTAGAAGTTGAAATACAAAGTGAGACTTTGTCAGTGCATTAATTTTGAAGGCAATGCTGTTTCACCTTCCAATGCTGTTGCATATAAACAGAAAACTTAAAGATCATGTAAGAAAGTTTTCTTTCACTTTTTGATGAAGTGATAACTTTTATGAGCCTCTGAGGTGCATATATTATCTAGTCGACTTGTCCCAGGACGTGATGCTCACTGATGTTATATCGCCTTTAATGCAGGATTGTGTAGTTTGTCTTGATGTCTCTGTGGTACCAGCCCCCCTAAAGCACAGACTTGCTGGCTGGACCCATGTGTCTGAGAGCAAACAGAAAAGGAAAAAAAGAAGCAGAACACAAGTTTGTACAGCAGACATCCATACGCTTTAACTTGTACGGTATAACCAACAGGATTAGTATTTTGTATTTCCTTTAAATTAGAATTATTAGGAAATCTAGCATTCCATTCACTGATTCGAATGGGATTGAAATCATCTCACTAATCTGGGAGTGTATTTTGGGATGACAGAAGGTCACGTGGCTTCAATGCATGTGTCACAAACTTAAATAAACTGTATATGTGATATTATAAAATTATGTACTGTATGTAATTTTTTTTATATATATATTGCATGTATGTCCAAATTACATGCAATATATAGACAGACATGCAGTAGCTTGTAAAAATCCAGACTTGTTTTGGAATTTTTAGACTTATGCATAAGTCTTTGCAAGGTTGCTTAGCACTATGTACAAGAAATGAAAAGTGAGTTTTAGTATCTAAATTTAACATTTAATAATGACTCGAGAAATTTTCTTTTTTTAACCTTCTGTTTCAGTACTACATTGAAAAACACAAAAGTTGGAGACAAGACCTTTTGGAGGTTTTGTGAGTGAAAAAAAAAGTCTGTAAAGTTGGACTGAAAGTTTAACAATGAATAATTTGTGTGAAATATTCTTTAGAACTGCTCAGTAGAAGACATGTTGAGTTCGGTCACAGATGTGGGGAAAATAGAACCTCTTCTGTGAGACCATGACAATATGAAATTCTAACTAGAAGTGCTAATAGCAATATACACATACCATTCAAAAGCTGGGGGTCAGTAAGATTTCACTCTATGTTTTTTTTTAAAGAAACTAATACTTGTATTAAGCATGGATGCATCAAATTGATTAAAAGTGACAGTAAAGACTTGTAACAAAAGATTTATGTTTCAAATAAATGTTGTTCTTTTGAACTTTCCATTAATCAAAGAATCCTGAAAAAAAAAAAAAGTTCATGGTTTATCACAACAATATTAAGCAGCACAACTGTTTTCAACATTGATAAAAGTTTCTTGAGCAGCAAATCAGCAGAAATCATAATTTCTGAAGGATCATGAAGAATTTCTGATTTTACAAATCAGTTAATTTGTAAAAATGTCACAATTTTTACTGTTTTACTGTATTTTTGATCAGAGAATTAAAAACAAAAAAACAAAAAAAAAACTTACCCCCACACTTAAAAGAATGTGATGTTACTAATACTATTACTACTACTACTAATAATAATAATTATTATTTTATTATTATTATTATTATTATAAAGTGTATTATTATTTCATAGTTATGAGGTATAGTACGTGGAGACCAGTTTATTGCTAATAACAAGGAGCAGTGTTGGGGGTAACTCAATACAAGTCTCTTGAGTTTGGTAATTAGATTACTTTTCAAGTAACTAGTAAAGAACAAAATATCTTACAAAAGTTACTTTTTCAAATAAGTAATGCAAATTACTTTTTCACATTTATTGACTGACAGCTCTTCTGTCCCAGAAGTGTTGTCTGCGCTGTGTAAACATGATGATTATTGTAATTCTACACTATATGTGAACATGCATTTACTCTTTTTACTTGCACGAAAACTGAATAAAAACAGTGAAATACAATCTCAGAATTGTATGCAAACCTGTAATAATTAACTACATTAAATTGCACAAATTGTCTTTGCTGCTGACCTTCAATGATCTAATTCAAGCATACTTATAAGCAAAAATTACTTTAGATTTAGAAATAAGGGTGTTGAACTTCCTTCTCCTGTATCCTATTCTTCTTTGATCCAGAATGTCAGCACAGCTGAAAGGTTTGTTTGAACTGCGACCTCACTGTACAGGTGTAAATATGCATTTCCTTCAGCCTGAGGCTTATTATTCATTTCACTTTTGATGTGAAAGGGCCTTTACATTTGCCAAAAATATAACTTTTTTTGTTGTTATTAAAAAACAAAACAAAAAAGCAAGCCCAGCCCAGGTGAGAAAAAGTAATGCAAAAGTAATGTAACATTACTTTCCATAAAAAGTAACCAAGCAAACACAATTAGTTACTTTTTCAGGGAGTAATGCAATATTGTAATGCATTACTTTTAAAAGTAACTTTTCCCAACACTGGCAAGGAGTATAATTAAGGATAGTGCATTGTACAAAGATGTGGTATAAATAAATGAATATCTGTTGACCATTACAGAACAAATTCATTCAAGTATGAACAGTCAAAAATGTGCAAAGAGGCAAGATTGAGGATGCGGTGTAATTTGCAAATTACCATGGTAACGGGGAATGTGCTAGATGCAAGTATAGCAGGGAATCAACAGTGCAAACAGTAACATGGGGGTCAGGATGGGGGGCTTGAGTTCAGTGTCTGAGTTCAGTAAATTGACACCTGAAGGGAAAAACCAGTTTCCGAGTCCGTTGATGCAACATTGTACACTCCTGTAGCATCTTCCACACTAGTGTACAGAGGTGTACACTGGTGACTTTTTTGATTGCTTGCTAGTATATTTGACTGAATTGAAGTTTTTACCATTACAAATGATGGGTTTGAGCATTATATTCTTGCATGCACTATTTATTTCTTAACTGATGACCACATTATTATTATTGTTTTTAAATTAATACATACAAAATCACATTTTATGCATTCAGACACTTTTATCCAAAATGACTTACACTGCATTAATGCATTCATGATACAGTATATATTTTATCAAGTCATGCATTTCCTGGGAATCAAAACCTGACCTTGGCGTTGCTAGTGCCATGCTCTACTGTTTGAGCTACAGGGATGCATTTTTAGAAGGATATTTTCTTTCTAACTCATGATAGTCAGCAGCTACTTTTGAACTAGTGGTTAACTATTAAAGATTATGGGTGTTTAAAAAATAAAAACAATATAATTTGCATTAATGAGATTCATCACCCTTGTGTCTAATTGTTGGCTCATTATGTTAAACTAGGACTGAGGTATTCTACTGAACTCTCCTATTCAGAGAACTCCAAACTGAATAATGCCCATTTTAATGAGGGGAATAACTTGCAGCGCTATAGTAAATGCTTCTGGGTATTGGCACAATGCCTCCTCACTGACTAATGACATCTACAGGGGTTTAACTCTTCAGGTGTCTGATGCATGTATTGTACTGTATATGAATGACTTCAGTCTGTGTGGAGTTTCATTCTGAGAGCAGATCTTAAATTAATTGCTGACTCCATTTTATATGCACTACCTATAAATTGATGATTTGCATTAAACTTGGTGTGCTATGAACAGACTGCAGGAGCAGTTCACCCAAAAATTTCTTTTTACTCACCTTTGTTGTTCCAAACCAGTATGACTTTCTTTGTTCCACAAAAAAAAAAACAAAAGTTGAATTTTGAGGCATTTTTCTGTACAAAGAAGTTTGTCAAACTCCAAACAGGACAAAACACACATAGTTTAAATCTTCTGAAGTTAGTAAAGAGTTAGTAAAGAAAAAAATCCATGCTGGAAAATTAAGTGAGATTTCTTACCTCAGTGGCAGTTTTTTTTTTTTTTTTTTTTTTTCAGCAAAAACTTTGATTTTGACAATAAACAAAACATAATCTAATAAAACTGAGAAAAACACATACATTTTAAAGTGAAATTTAAATGGAAACTAAAAATATAAAATTAAGATCTGATTCAAAATATTAATAAATGCTATAATCATATATAGAAAATACCAAAATAACACTGGCTTAAAGCTGTATTTTTTAGACCATGGTGACTGGTCAACCAGCTAATGATCAGCTAGAAATGTCCAGCTACTATCTTAATTTTTTAGGTTTTCAGGTTATTAATTGTTGGTAAACTATTCCTTTTAGTTAGGAACATAAATAGTGAAAGTGACTATAGTCTATTATAGAAGAAACACTTATTAAACATAGTGTCTTGAAGAGCATAACGGTTAACAATTAAAGAATTATAAGTCTGTGTTTAATTTTTTACAACGGATGTAGGATTTTGATGCACTGCTGTCATTGGCCACAACTCCAGAGAGAAAGAGTTTACATACAACAAGCATCTGCCATGCTCTAATGAGTGAGTGTGTTCATGAATAAGTCATATCAATTAAAGAGGCAGAAAGATGGAGAAGGACGCCATGCATTTCATAAAACAGACCTGCTACTTTGGGAATGAACAGCGGAGCTAAACCGCCGGTCCGACTGTCCACAGTGGAGTTCCAAACTGGTTATGGTGGCAAATTAGCAAAGCAAATTGGACGTCTTGAATACCACGAGTATTGTTAGGAATAAATTGCGATGTTTACTTGTTATTTAACATGACCAGATTCCCCATGACAGCTCTCTTTGTGGAACACATATCCAAATTAGACAGCTGAATTATAATAAGAATTAGATAATATACAATCAGCCGGTCATTATCGTAAAATAAACCCTGTCAGGGTGATCAGGACCTTTAAGGTGAAGGGGTCTTGTGTCACCCTAAAGGAGTTTATTTTACAATAATGACCTGCTGACTGCATATTATCCAGAGTATTATATGACTACTTGTCAAATATGTGAATAAATTGGCATAAAATAATTTTATTATGTGGGAAAACAATTTGAAAACTTGCATAAAACATGTATATTCTCCTGGAACCCAGGAATAGACTTTTTTTTTTCCCTCTGTAGTCGAAATTATATTTTAGTGAATTTCTCTGAGACCTTAGATGTCACAGATTTAAGTCTGTCCTGTAAAGAGCAGATTCAGGGCTTTTCAGAGATACCAAATGTTTGGAAGTTTCACAGTGACAGCTGCCTCTCCTTGATCTTTAAATATGACTGAGCTTAATTTAGTGACCGAGTTTAACACTCTTATGGAAATATATGATAATATTTTGTAATTATCATTTAAATTTTTATCAAATTGGTCTGTTACAAAACAGGACATCGATTTCATACATGTCCACTGTAGAGGACACCAGGACTTAAAGCGTGTTTATTAAGTATTTTTGGGAGACACAGGAAGTGAATAGGTAAAGCAATTATATCTCAATATTCCAATGAAATATGAAATATTATTATGAAAATCTTGGCAATTATTACTCCCATTAATACACTTCTTTTTTCATTATATGTTGCCCCAAGAACACATTAATATGAAAATTAGATACATTTGTACAGGTACATTTTATATAATGGGAAAACCTACTCATGGCCATTTTACACATATTGCATAAAGCAAAATGGTATATATTCATTCTGTTATATCTTTCATAGCATAGTTGAGAATCATCTTTCAATAAAAGTAAGGGGAAGAAAGACTGCTTTGTCCTGAGTATGATGTCAGGCATCAGAACTTTTAAAGGTGCCCTAGATTCAAAAATTGAATTTACCTCGGCATAGTTAAATAACAAGAGTTCAGTACATGGAAATGACATACAGTGAGTCTCAAACTCCATTGTTTCCTCCTTCTTATATAAATCTCATTTGTTTAAACGACCTCCGAAAAACAGGCGAATCTCAACATAACACAGACTGTTATGTAACAGTCGGGGTGTACGCCCCAATATTTGCATAATGCCAGCCCATGTTTAAGGGATTACACAAGCCAGTAACGTCTGGATCTGTGCACAGATGAAGCATCAGACTAGGTAAGCAAGCAAGAACAATAGAGAAAAATGGCAGATGGAGCAATAATAACTGACATGATCCATGATAACATGATATTTTTAGTGATATGTGTAAATTGTCTTTCTAAATGTTTCGTTAGCATGTTGCTAATGTACTGTTAAATGTGGTTAAAGTCACCATCGTTTATTACTGTATTCATGGAGACAAGAGCCGTCGCTATTTTCATTTTTAAACACCTGCAGTCTGTATAATACATAAACACAACTTCATTCTTTATAAATCTCTCCAACAATGTAGCATTAGCCGTTAGCCACGGAGCATATAGCCTCAAATTCACTCAGAATAAAACGTTAACATCCAAAAAAATACTTTACTCACATAATTCGAAGCATGCATACAGCATGCATGACGAACATCTTGTAAAGATCCATTTGAGGGTTATATTAGCTGTGTGAACTTTGTAAATGCACTGTAATATAGTCGACAGCTCGTTTGGCAGGGAGCGTGAGCATTTAAAGGGGCGGCGTCGAGTGTAAATCAGTGCATAGTTAATGATGCCCCAAAATAGGCAGTTAAAAAAATTAATTTAAAAAAATCTATGGGGTATTTTGAGCTGAAACTTCACAGACACATTCATGAGACACCTTAGATTTATATTACATCTTGTGAAAAAGCATTCTTGGGCACCTTTAATTTTCATACTGAAATTAAATAAATTATGGGAAAGAATGAACAGTATGCAGGGGATAGAAAGAATGAGCCCTAACTGTGTTTTATTTTTGGCCTCATTTATCATAATTATAAAGTCAGATTGCATGAGATTGCTTATTTTAAGATATGTGTTGATATTTCTCGAGCCTTTGGGCTGGTTTGTTTCGTTGGGTGTCACAGGGTGATACTGATCACATGCTGCAGTTTTGGGAACTCTAATGACAAATCTGATTAGAACACGAGCCCTATGGAGCTAATTTAGTTGTTCTTCCTTTAGTCAATACATTGGCCTTACTCTTTACACTCTTTCTACATAGAATCTCTAGGGTTCTTGACCCAATTTTAAAGAACCCTTTATTCCAAAAAGGTTCTATATAAGGAGAAATGTCTTAAATAATTGCATAATGCTGTTAATTTTGAAGTGTTATTTATTTAATTACTTAATTAATTTATTCATTCATTCATTCATTCATTCATTCATAAAGTATGTTCACAGGCTGTTTAATTGATACATTTTAATTAAAGTAAAAAAAATAAGCATTTTTTCTACTAATAATATATTGGATGATGCATCATCATCATTTTGTACATATACTACTGTTCATAAGTTTGGAATCATCTCGGTTACATATATAATCCTTTTCCCTGAAGGAGGGAATGGACACAACTCATTGGAGATGAACTTACGAATTGGGATCTCGCTAGAGAGGCCAATCTACTTTGAGCCAATGCACATTGGCATGCGATTATTGCATTCAGCTGCTCTGCCTCGCAGCTCAGGTATAAATGAGCAGCAGGTTCAAGCGCATATCAGCTTTTGCTGAGGAGCTAAGCCGAAGTTGGTGACCCAGCACCCCAGCAGCTGTACAGCAGCTGTGGCAATGGAACAAGACATCTTCTTCAGGGAGACGTTCCCTTTCAGTCGGTCACTCTTGATGTCTCGTTGGAGATGAACCAACGAATTGGGATCCCTACTAAAGCACCATAGGTGCTGCTGCCTTCCAGTGCCCTGCGTAAGACAGCTGGGCCCACTTGTAGATGGGACAGAGCTTATTCAGAGAGATGAACACTGCCCACTCAGTGAACTTGGATAACCCTGGGAAAGCATACCCTTTCGAAGGAAAAGGCACTCTGCAGAGGCCACATCCTGCAGGAGGTCTAGTAGAGTATACACATATGGACTAACCCGGTAGGGCCGTACTTCATACTTCACCTGGATTGGGAGGATACAACACATGGCAGAGACGGCAGAGTGGACTTTGCCAAGGGAAAGACATGGATACATCAGACGTAGGCCTGGCGCCAGACGCTACCACGTCCATCAGCCGGAGGGTGACTGGGGGACTCATCAGGGTCTGACTCGTAGAGAATTTCTGGAGAATTAAGCGCAAGTATTAGAGCAGCAAGCTGACACTAAGCTGGGGCCTCTCCGGGCCTCTGACTGGTTAAGGTGAGAACACAGGAGGAGACCGGCTCCACACATCGGCTATAGAATCTAGTTAACATGTTAGGTGTCGCCCAGCCTAGAGTGAGCTCGCAGCCTGATCAGGCAGGGCACACCTTGTGCTTAGTAAGCCAAGGCGATGGCATCCACTATGCAGTGGGCCATCCTCTGCTTGAAGATAGCATTTCCCTTCTGCTGGCCTCTGTAACAGACAGAGAGCTGGTCTGAGGTCCTAAAGCTTTGCGTCTGGGCCACATACATTTGTAATGCACGGGCGGGACAAAGCAAAGCTAGGGCTGGGTCTGCCTCCTCCAGGGGCAGTGCTTGCAGGTTCACTACCTGCCAGGCCAGGGTCTCAGTATCACATGAATGTCACCTGGCCCGAACTATAGGCACGATTCGCCGACTGAAAATGCCTGCAGGTCCCCTAGCCTCTTGATGGAGGCCAATACCACCAGAAGCAAAGTCTTCATGGTTACAGTCTTTAGATCAACTGACGGCAAGGGCTCAAATGTGACAATCTGCTGTGAACCAGGTGACCAGGTCGTGCTTCCCAACTGACTTGCCTCCTATGGGGTCATAATAAGCAGATTTTGCAGCAGCATATACTTTGAGGGTGGAGGGAGACAGCCTTTGCTCCAACCCATGCTGCAGGAAGGAAAGCACAACACTGATCAAACATTTTTGGGGGTCTTCTTGGTGAGAAGAACACCACTCGATGAACGGGTTCCACTTCAGAGGATAAACTTGTCTCATAGACGGTGCTTGTGCTGAAGTGATGATGTTTAGCACTTCTTGGGGTAAGTCACCTAGAACCTCTGCATCCCATCCAGGGGCCAGACATGGAGTTTTCAGAGGTCTGGGCACAGGTGCCACAGGGTGCCTCGTCTCTGAGAAAGCAGATCCTTCCCGGCCAAGCAGGGGCTGTTGTGAGGAGCATCAGTTCTGGAACCATGTCCGGTTGGGCCAATAGGGCACAACTAGCAAGACCTGCTCCTCGTCCTCCCTGACCCTGCACAGTGTCTGTGTGAGAAGGCTCACTGGGGAAAACACATATTTGCGTAGGCATCAGCTGTGTGCTAGTACATCCGTGCTGAGTGTTCCACCGGTCAGGGAATAAAACAACTGGCAGTGGGTGGTTTCTGGAGAGGCAAATGGGTCTACCTATTCTTTAAGGCCTGTTGCACAAACTATCTCTTTCCGTAAATGGCAATCAATTGACCCCGTTTTTTGCTAATTCGATCAATGCATGCCTGGATGATTTGTCTTCTGACCCTTCTAAGCATAAAATTATTTTACTTGATAATGCTCTTGCTGCCAATTTGGACATGTTTGCACCTATTAAAACACGCAATGTCTCTTTCGTACATACCGCTCCCTGGTATAATGACAATTTGCATTCAAAGAAGGTGGAACGTTTCAAACTGGAGCATAAATGGCGTGGTTCTGTCTTGTCAGTTTTTTATCAAGCTTGGAAAACCTGTTTGGGCCAATATAAAGCAGATATTGACACTGCAAGGTCTTCATATTTTTCTCAGATCATTGACAATAATCATAATAACACTAGGCAGCTTTTTTTCACATTATTAACAGTCTATTGAAAGTAGATGGTGCGAATACCCAAAATGCATCAGTTCAGACATACAATGATTAATTCTTAAATTATTTAGTTTAAAAATTGATAACATTCGCAAAGATATTCTTAGTTCTATTAGGCCTCATGTTTAATCTATCAAGTTTTTCTGGTACACCCTTCTCTCATTTTTCCTTAGTCACCTCCGAGTCTCTTTGTGCACAGGTATCTCGTATGAAAGCTTCTACTTGCATTCTTGATCCCCTGCCTGCCTGCCTTCATCCTGTTTTGGTTACTTGTGCCCTGTTGTTCTTACAATAATAAATGACTCCTTGGCCACTGGCATTTTGCCAACATCAATTAAAACTGCTGCTGTCACTCCCATATTAAAAAAAAAGCAAAATAGTGTAAGGACTTAGCCTATTTATTAGCTCAATTTAATTGTTACAGGGAATAAGAATTGAATCAACTGTAAATGATTCACTGTAAATGATTCAGAATTAATATTTAACACTCCATCAATTATTCGTCCAGCGAAAATTGAGGTTAGAGTATTTTACCAATTCTGGATAAAATATTATTCTGCGGCCAACAGTAACAATATTTTATTATGATTATTGTTATTATTGTAATTATTATATTATAAGCAAGAGGTAACTTGATCTTTGAGTTTAAGACAGTAATTTGATACACAGCACAAGAAACTCGTATATGTGAAAATCAAAACAAGATTTATTGACTACTTCTAATGATTACAGGAAACTAAGGCTAAACACACACACACACACACACACACACACATACATACATGCACACACATTCGTGGAGTTGATGAGTTATGAAAAGTCCCAAGTTCAGTGCTAACTTAACTCATAACCTGAGGAAAATCACAAAAGTTTCACCAGTTTCCAGCAAGAGAGAGAGAAGTTTGCTTGTACCTGCGTTTGCTGTGACAGCTGAGGTAATCGGGTTGTTCCGTGACTCGTGTACAGCGGAATCCCGTTCTGGATTGGCTGTCTTTCAGGTGACGTCTTCTCGGGAAAGCCCTGTGGGTTGCGCGGAAGCTTTGAAGGATGCTGCTGGCTGGTGTGGTGCGCTGTTCTGAGCGTCTGGCTTGAGCGGCTCTCTTCTTGGGAGACTTTGGTCAGATATTTCACAGAGGGTTGCGGAGTCTGGATGTGACGGCTGTCGAATGATCAGCGGCGCAGCTCGTGGTTGAAATCGGGTGTTAGATGGAAAATCAGCCCCGGTCAATCAGTTATCAATGACCCATGCGACTTTTCCGCCGTGGTCAAAGTAGCGGTGTTTCGGCTACCGGCTTCTGACCGATTTCGAGCGATTTCTGACCGACTTCTGGCTTCCAGCTTCTGACATTAGCTTGTTCGGACAGCATAGTTTTAAGGGAGCGATCCTCCAATGAGACGTTGCTACGGAGATTAGACACGCCTCGTCTATTGTCTATTGATCACATCGCGTGATATCTGCAGAACATTCTCCTGTTTTATTAACAACTTTATAAAGTTTCTTAATATTTTCCTGATACTGAATTTCAATGTTTCATTCACACAGAATTACACAGAATTATAAATTCTGCATTTAGAACTCAAACATGACACACTTCTTACACACATATTACTAGACTGACCTAATTAAAACAATGATTACAATAATGCATTTGAAGAAAACCCACATATTGAATACATTGAATAGACATGTTAGTAATTACATCATGGCATGTATTATTCTGTATATAGTTAATACTTTAAGTAATCGACAATTGTCCCTTTTGAGATTCAAGATTGAGTCCTTAAGCATAGTTTAAACTTTGACCGGAGTCACGAGTGACCGGGTCACGATGGACGGTCAACACAAGGGAGGTATTGATAGGACAGATTCGTCTTTAAATCCGTTGATGGGTATTTTCCTGTTCCGTCCGATAATACAAGAGGGTTTTGTGAGAGAATCAATAGATTTAATGTGATCAAATCCACGTGATGGGTTCTGATTAGTTTATTGCTGATGAGCTAAGAAGTCCTTTAGACAGAGTCCTTTGTTAAAAGAAGTCGTGTCATCACTTCTGTTAAGGCTAGGTTTTTCCTGTCAGGAAATGGATCTTTTGGACCAAATGAAGCTTTGTTCAATCATGCCTCTGGCTGATAAAGCCATTTGGTAACGTCTGTCGAACGAGTCCCTACAATAGTGATTGAACAATCTCATTCAACTTTCATCCGATTTCTCATCTTCTATTTATTGCTAAAATTTTAAAGGGTGTTGTTTCGTCTCAATTGCACAATCATTTAACGGTCAATAATCTGTTTGAGCCTCTTCAGTCTGGGTTTAGGAAACTGCACAGCACTGAAACAGCCCTGGTTAAAGTTGTTAACTTAATGTTAGCTTCTGATTCTGGTGCTCTCTCGATTCTCATCTCACTCAATCTTAGTTCAGCCTTCGACACTGTTGACCACATGCTTTTACTAAATCGACTGTCTTTGGTGTATCTAGGACTACCATAGATTGGTTTAGGTCATATTTTACAGGTTGTAGTCAATTTGTTTTCATGGATGGTGTAGGGCATCGCTCGACAGAACTTACCAATGACTTTATCAATGAACAACATGATTGAACAAAGCTTCATTTGGTCCAAAAGATCCATTTCCTGACAGGAAACACCTAGCCTTAACAGAAGTGATGACGTGACTTCTTTTAACAAAGGACTCTGTCTAAAGGACTTCTTAGCTCATCAGCAATAAACTAATCAGAACCCATCACGTGGATCTAATCACATTAAATCTATTGATTCTATCACAAAACCCTCTTGTATTATCGGACGGAACAGGAAAACACCCATCAACGGATTTAAAGACGAATCTGTCCTATCAATACCTCCCTTGTATTGAGCAATCCATCCTGACCCAGTCACTCGTGACTCCGGTCAAAGTGTAAACTATGCTTAAGGACTCAATCTTGAATCTCAAAAAGGGACAATTGTTTATTTGTTAAAATATTAACTATATCTAGAATAACGCATGATATGATGGGATTACTAACATGTTGGAGTCAATGCATTATATGTTTGTATTCCCGTATGCATTTTCTTTCTCTTGTAATCATTGTTTTTAATTAGGTCAGTCTAGTAATATGTGTGGAAGAAGTGTGTCATGTTTGAGCTCTAAATACAGAGTTTATAATTCTCTGTAATTCTGTGTGAATGAAACATTGAAATTCAGTATCAGGAAAATATTAAGAAACTTTATAAAGTTGTTAATAAAACAGGAGAATGTTCTGCAGATATCACGCGATGTGATCAATAGACAATAGACGAGGCGTGTCTAATCTCCGTAGCAACGTCTCATTGGAGGATCGCATCTGAAGGATGGAGCCAAAATTGCTCCTTTAAAACTATGCTGTCCGAACAAGCTAAAGTGGGAAATAGGTCAGAAAGCGCTCGAAATCGGTCAGAAATCGGTCAGAAGTCGGACTGAAGCACAGTCGTGGAAGCCCGGTAGCCGAAGCACCGCTACTTTGACCACAGCGGAAAAGTCGCATGGGTCATTGAGAACTGATTGACCGGGGATGATTTTCCATCCATTTCCTCAACCACGAGCCGCGCCGCTGATCATTCAACAGCCGTCACATCCAGACTCCAAAACACTTCGTGAAATATCTGACCAAAGTCTCCCAAGAAGAGAGCCGCTCAAGCCAGACGCTCAGAACAGTTGCACCAGCCAGCAACATCCTTCAAAGCTTCCGCGCAACCCACAGGGCTTTCCCGAGAAGACGTCACCTGAAAGACAGCCAATCCAGAACGGGATTCCGCTGTACACGAGTCACGGAACAACCCGATTACCTCCGCTGTCAGAGCAAACGCAGGTACAAGCAAACTTCTCTCTCTCTTGCTGGAAACTGGTGAAACTCCTTTAAACCTAAAGAATCAAGCCAAAGCTCTGCTTTTGTGATTTTCCTCAGGTTATGAGTTAAGTTAGCACTGAACTTGGGACTTTTCATGACTCATATCAACTCCGCGAATGTGTGTGCATGTATGTATGTATGTGTGTGTGTGTTTAGCCTTAGTTTCTTGTAATCATTAGAAGTAGTCAATAAACCTTGTTTTGATTTTCACATATACGAGTTTCTTGTGCTGTGTGTCAAATTACTGCCTTAAACGTAAAAGATCAAGTTACCTCTTGCTTATAATATAATAATTACAATAATAACAATAATCATAATAAAATATTGTTACTGTTGGCCGCAGAATAATATTTTATCCAGAATTGGTAAAATACTCTAACCTCAATTTTCGCTGGACGAATAATTGATGAAGTGTTAAATATTAATTCTGAATCATTTACAGTGAATCATTTACAGTTGATTCAATTCTTATTCCCTGTAACAATTAAATTGAGCTAATAAATAGGCTAAGTCCTTACAATGGTTTCAGATCTGATGTGGATCATGTTTGTACAGGTGTCCCACAGGGCTCAGTTCTCTGTCCCCTGCTTTTCAGCATTTATATTTATCCTCTTGGACAGCTGTTAAGATCCCTTAACCTCAGATACCACTTCTATGCTGATGATACTCAGATTTATATACATTCTCAACCTGGTCAATTTGTGGATGTCTCTCGTCTTTCCAACTCTATTTCTGAGATTAAGTTGCGGATGTAAAAATGTTCTGTGTCTGAATAGCTCTAAAACTGAAGTTATGCTTCTTGGCTCTCCCCACCAACTGTGAAATGCTGCTTCTATAGATCTATCAGTTGATGGTGTTGCCCTAGAGCTACACAGTAAACTAAAAAATATTGGTGTCATCTTTGACGCCACCCTGTCATTCGAGCATTTTGTACAGAACATGGTAAAGACCTCCTTTTTTCATCTTATAAATATTGCATGTATTCAGCCTATGTTGTGGCCTTTTCTGTTGATGACAAATTGATTCATTCTTTTGTTTTCTCACAAATGGATTATTTTGCAATACCTGCAGAATTCAGCAGCTAGAATCTTAACTGGGGCTATGGCTGGCGAGCATATAAGTTCTGTTTTGAAGATGTTACACTGGCTCCCTGTTAAAGACCGTATAGATTTTAAAATCCTAATGCTTACATACAAGGCTCTGCATGGTCTCGCTCCACAGTATCTGGTAGATCTTTTAACACCTTACACGCCAATTCGCACTTTACGATCTTCTCAGCACGGTCTCTTTCAGTAGTTGTTCCCAAAACACGGTTACGATCCAGGGGGGACAGGGCCTTTTCAACGTATGCTCCAAAACTGTGGAATTCTCTCCTAATTGATATTAGGGATGCTTATTCTTTAGCTGTTTTTAAAACTTTGCTCAAAACATTCTTTTTCAGGAATGCTTTTATTTGAATTTTTTTTTTTTTTTTTTGTGATTTATTTCTTGTTGAGTATGTAATATATTGTCTTATATTGTTGTTTTTCCTCTATGTAAGCTTTTATGGAAAGCGCCCTGAGAAAGCTATATAAAATAAATTTATTATTATTACCTGTGCAGCTCCGAAACGACGCCAAATCAGCTGGACTGCCTGAGGATGGAGTCTCCGTTCTCCTGGGAGTGCAGCTCGTGATAGCTTGTCGGCCACACGGTTGAGCGTGCCAGGAATGTGAATGGCACGAAGTGACCTCAGATGCTTCTGACTCCAGAGGAAGAGATGGCGGGAGAGTTGCGACATGTGATGGGAGAGTAGACTACCCTGATGGTTGATGTACACAACAGCTGCAGTATTGTCTGTATGGACCAGCACGTCTTTGCACTGTAGGCACTTTTTTAGGCGGTTCAGTGCAAGATTATTGCCAGCAACTGCAGATGGGGTCCCATCCAAAGCCCTGAGACTGCATGCCCATTGTATGTGGCACCCCAGCCTTTGGCAGAGGCATCCGTGAACCACATCCATGAACCACAGCATGCCTGGACACCTGTTCAAGGGGTACTCCTGCCTGCAGAAACAAGGGGTCCGACAACAGGCTGAAGGTTTGGCGACAGTGTGACTTTCACCCGGTGAGTTCTGTATTGCCACGGCCATCTCAGGACTTAGCCGTGAAGCCAGTGTGGACTCATATGAAGCAAACTGAACGGTGTTACTGCCGCTGTGGCTCCCATATGCCCCAGGAGCCTCTGAAAAAATTTCAGTGGGACCGCCGTCCTGCCTTTGAACATGTTCAAGCAGTTCAGCACCAACTGTGCACGTTCCTCTGTGAGGTGTGTTGTCCAGTTGACTGAATCCAACTCCATACTGACAAAAGAGATCCTCTGCACTGGCAAGAGTTAGCTCTTTCCCAAGTTGACCCAAGGACCCAACTGGCTGAGGTGACTGAGCACCAAGTCCCTGTGTTCGCATAACTGATCTTGGGACTGTGCTAGTATGAGCCAGTCATTGAGATAGTTGAGGGTGTGAACACCACGTTCTTTCATGGGAACAAGGACCCCCCTCCATGACTTCCATGAAGACATGGGGTGACAGGGACGCAAAGCACAGGAACGGCCTGTGTCAAGGGAGAATCAAGACATGAAAGCACGTGTCCTTTAATCTCGGGGGTGGATGCATTCGAAAATGTGCTTCTGCATCAACACTTTGAACGGTAGCTTATGTAAGGCTTGGTTCAAAACTTGCAGGTCCAAGATGGGTCGTAACCCACCGCTTTTCTTGGGTACAATGAAGTAGGGGCTGTAAAACCCTGCCTTCATATCATCTTGAGGGACCGGCTCTGTGGCATCCTTCGACAGTAGGACTGCGATCTCTGCTCGCAAGACAGGGGCATCGTCAGTCTTCACTGATGTGAACTCGATGTCTCTGAACTTGGGGGGACACCGGACAAACTGAGTCACATAGCCAAGTCTGATGGTTTGAAGGGGCCAACGAGACGGACTGGGTAGTGCTAACCAGGCTTTCAGAGACCATGCAAGCAGGACCAAGGGAACCACAGACATACCCGCAGTGGGGCAGCGAGGTGGAACACAGGGACCCAGCTCCGGGGACTCACTTTCAGAGGCGCCCCATAGCGGGGTCTGCATGTGTGGTGCAACACTACCTGGTTCCAAGGTTGGGCAGAGGGTGCATGAGTAAACTTGTTTATGCTCACTGCTGCCCACTGGCGACAGAAGAGGAGGATGAAAGTGGTGAGATTTTGCCCTCTTGGGACCCAGAGATAGAGAAACTGCTCTTTTGTTAAGAATTTGGGTGCCGCTGGCTGTGGGACCAGTGCAGAACAGTTTCAAAGATTCTCTGCCCGGCCCTTCCCCAGGGAGAGCAGCCCCGCCCATCTCCAGGTCACCTGTCTCAAGGGTGATGTTTTACCGACCATTTAACAGCCGCTGAGATGGGTGGCGTTGTCTTCCTGCGACAGACACAGTAGAGCAGACTGTGCATGGCTGTCAACTCTCAATCTGAGTCAGCATAAGCACACACCATTACAGTGGGAAGCTCAGTATCATTCTCATTTCCAGAGCATACCAGTCCTCTCTCCGATGCAACGATCGACATGATCCTCAGCTGGAGCCCCAAATGAAATGCTAGGTTGCCCCATGAGAAGGACCATCAATCCCATCTGGAAGCTGCACAGCTTGCGATGCGCTAGGGTGTTGGTTCCCAGAAGGAGAAGCCCTCCATACTCCTCAGGTCACCCAAGCTATTTCACCGAAGTAGACCTCTCCTGGTGGTCACCAGGGAGGGTGCTACAATGGAAAATAGGCAGGGGGACTCCGCCTCATTTGAGGCACTTGAGTCTAGACCACGCACAAAGAGCACTGTGCGAGCGCGGAGCCTGGCCAACAGCAGAGGGGAGTCAAGCTTTCCGGAGAAAGAAGCGTCGACTGGCATGCCGACATGGTTACATAAACATAAACCACCCGAACACCGTCTCAGCATGCTTATACCAGGGCATGTGAGACAGTGACCATGGCCGTCAATGAGTACAGGAAGTGACCACATCCAGAAACACACGTGTTGAATGTCATCTTTAAAAAGACGCAAGCTCAGACCTGTGCAAGCTCTTTTAGGGAAAAACGCTCTCTTTTAGTGCACACAGGGGAGCCGGCCAAAATGACACTGACAGGGGACAGGGAAAAAGTGCAGCCTGTTCAGTGTGCTCACTCACAGCTGAATGATCAGCAGCTCATTGAAGGCGCTCACTCTCTGTAGCTGTAAAAACAGCTGTTTGTTTAGAATCAGCTGGAAAGTCCACAGAAGTGCTGTCTCACCAACACGCAGAAAGATGTTTCCTCCTGAAGAACTGGCTTGAAGAATACACAATTCTGTAGATTGCAGAGCATTCAAAGAAACGAACAGCTCGGCTCCAAAGTGAAAAGCTGATATGCGCTTGCACCTGCTGCTCATTTATCCCGGTGCTGCAAGGCAGAGCAGCTGAATGCAATAATCGCATGCCAGTAGATTGGCTTCTCTAGCGAGATCCCAGTTTGTCGGTTCATCTTCGACGAGATGTCGAGAGTGACGGACTGAAAGGGAACATTAAAATTTTTGAAGATGCATTTTTGGAAGTATTTTATGCTCAAGGCTGCATTTATTTGATCAAATAAAGTACAGTTAAAAAAAAAAAAAAAAAAAAAAAAAAAAGTGAAATATTAAACATGCTTACTCCAGTCACATGACTCTTCAGAAATCATTTAATATCTGTTACCATGCTGAGACTATTCTAAGAGTTAAGAGTCATGATCAAACTAAATATATTTATCAGGTAATGCACATTGTTATTCTCTTAATCATTCTGTTCTTTTATATTGACCCATTCTAGTGGTTGTTGTCAGGATGTAATTTAACACTTGTAGAATAAATTTAGACCCTGAAGATGAAGTCATCCAGGGACACGATTAATGAATAATTTGTATTGGTCATAATAATATAACCATGTCTTTGCAAGATCCTGAATTACGAGTCAATCAGTAGTGCCGGTACTGTGCTCTCTATTATATTCACTAATAACAAACAGCCTAGTGAAGTTAATGAGATGTTAATAGGAAGGAGGAATACGCAAGACTGTCTTTTGCTTGAATGCCACTGTGTGCTGCTATGATTCAGAATCTGTTCGTACATTTCTGTACAATCTGTACATTTGTTCTTTTGATGTGCAGACATATGCATTAATGTACTCTTTTAAATACTATGAAGCAGTCCTAACCGCTGCCACGCTTATATATCAGTCACTGTACAAACAAAGTATTTTTTCACTTTGTTACTGTACTTCAGTACACTTTTCAAATAAGTACTTTATTGGAGTATTTTTATTTTGGGAAATCTTTTCTTTTACTTCACTACATTTCAAAGCTTAATGTACTTTTTACTCTACTACATTTCATAAAAACATATGCCATTCCACCTTTTTTTTTTTTTTTTTTTTTTTAACTGAAGAAATCGTCACCTGCTCTGAGACGCAATAGTGTCTGATTTGCAAATGAGCTGATTCTTTTCAGCTAACCTGATACATTTGTTGGCAAATCACACTGAATGATTAAATTGTGAATTAGATCGATTGTATCTTTTCTCAAGTCAACAACTCACTGATTTAAATGATCCGGTCAGAGCCAGTCTTCAGTTAAAAAGTCTGACTCACAGTGAGCCTATAGAACGGGAGATCCTCAGAGCATGACTGCGTGAAACTGATGGCGCAAAAAGTAAGTTTCTAATGCAGTTCTAATGCAATTCTAATTCTAATTTTAGGATTTATTGTAAATGAAAATCATATTTAGGTCACGACTGTTAGCAACCTGTGAACTAAATTTGCTGTAAAAGGGCAAGCTGTTTAAGCCCATTGTATAAAATGCTTGAATGTGGACATGTTCATATTTGTGTATTACCGTTTGAACGGAGTAGGTTTTAGGTAACAAAAAAACATAACGTAAAAATAATGCAAATTAAAGCTCATGCATCTTCCCTGCTGTCACAGCAGTTTCAAATGATGTAAAACTAGTATGTTTGCATAGTGTTCTTCCTAAAAAAAAAAAAAAAATTATATTGTATGTTTATATTCTTCAACACATTTTGTTTTTCCTCATTTTTTATATACTATATGGCATGTTTGTTTGCACTCTTGAATTATCAGGAATTATCAGTAGTAGGCTAGTTATCAGTGTATGACAAGTTTTGCTAGCAAAATAAAACATCTCGGGTTATGACTGTAACTCTTGTTCCCTGAGAAGGAAATGAGACACTGCGTCAAAGACGACTCTATGGGGAACACCTCTGCGTGATAGCGTCTGAAGCACATGTGAAACTAGATCATTCTTGATTGGTGCTGTGTCGTGATGTAGCATGTGACAGGGCCTGTCACATCTGATTCATCAAAACGATTCCATTTACACTTGGTCACATAATTGTGTCTCTGCAAAATGGATATAAATCTTAAATTCCCGCACTATATGCAGATTTAATGGAGTTCCCATCACCAAAAGCAACAAATATGAGATGCATTTTTATTGATCATCAGCTTTCAAAATCAAAGACCACAATAGTAGAGAGCGTGGCAACAGCACTGTGAAGATCATTTATTCTCATTACTTTTAATGAAGATAATTGTGTTTTGAACATCTGCTACTTTCAGTTTCATTTGCGGCAGTTTGCCCGTTGGCTTCCTGAAGAGATACTCAGCTGCTAATTTGCGGTGATACGAGGTGCAGTAGCACTGTCGTATCTGTGTTATTCAGCATATAACATGCTCTCACACATTTATTTTTTTTTAGCATTTATGGAAGGAGTAAAATTCACAAATGTGGTTTCAACAACCAGATGCATTTAGTTTCAGTTTTGACTGGAATGCATCCCAGACCACCTCCTGAAGTGGTTTGAGTGATCGGAAGCCATAGAGATTGCCTCAACAATTCATTTACTAATTGTTTGCTTTGAGGCTGGGGATCTCCTTCTAGGTGACCTAAAACACACTAGTAGCTAGTCCGACTTGCTCCAATGAGAGGACCTATGCACATAGACCTCTAGAGCAGTGTTTCCCAACCCTGTTCCTGGAGGCACACCAACACTGCACATTTTGCATGTCTCTCTAATCAAACACACCTGATTTAAGTCATCAGCTCAGTAGTAGAGACTCCAAGACCTGAAATGGGTGTGTCAGACAAAGGAGACAAGCAAAATGTGCAGTGTTGGTGTGCCTCCAGGAACAGGGTTGGGAAACACTGCTCTAGAGCCCTAACAGGGCAAAACAGATGCAGCTTCTCTTGGTTCACCAACACATGAGGTGGAAGGCCTGCAGGACTGTAGACTGAGCCACGTTAGTTGGCACCTTAGGCACATAGCCCAGTCTAGTGTGGAGAATGGCTTTAACCCTCCCAGGTGCAAACTCCATACATGAGGGAGAGACAGAAAGGGCCTGTAAGTCCCCCACTCATTTGATGCTCTTTCCACAGATCCCTTGTGAAGCGGGCATCCATGACCACTGCCCAGCCCGTGAGGGATGCATCTGTTGTCACTATCTTCCAGTGACATGGCACCCCCAACACTGGGCCTTGGGAAACATGGTTTCTTCCATATGACAAGGTAACGAAGGCATCTGCGCGTAACCTTGATCATACATGTGTTTCCCCTCTGGGAATTATTGTGTACTGTGGGGCTCGTTAAACATGAGTAGAATGGTCTTTTCCATGATCTCGAGATCTTAGTGTGGAGATCAGGAAGAAGGTAAGGCCCCAACATGGAGGCTGTGCTCGGCTGTTCAGGAAGCGCTCATCGAGTTTACTTTTCTTATGCGCTTCCTGCTTCTCTGATGGTCAATCGATATTTAATTTGGCCACAGCATGAGTCACAACCTCCAGGAACTCCTCATATGCGTGGGAAAGAGGTGGCGAGTCCTCTAAATCCCCTGCTTTGATGCTAAGAACGTCTGCCTCCTTGGATTCATTTCACTTTTGGTGTGAAAGTGTCTTTACATTTGCCAAAAATAGAACTTTTAAATGTAACTTTACCCAAGACTGATGATGAGTGTTTAAATTTTAGACCTGTCGGTATGGTGTTCATACATACATCACTCGCCCGTGCGTGTCTTGTCATATCTGTAAATAGAGAAAAGTTGCTCTAGCCACTTTGATGTGTGTATGGTGTGGGAGTGGCATAGGTTAGTTGTCAGAATACCACTCTGAAGCAGTATTTGAAATAGTGTGGGTTTACTTTGGTGTTTTAAAGACCTGGGACACTTACTTCCTGCTGCATGCACATGCTTTCAAGTGGCAAAGATCACAAATCTGGGTATTTGAAAAGGCCCAGAGTACTTTGATACTTATACTGGAGTAATATTTTATTTTATCTTTCACTGAAGTTCTTGATTTGTGTTCTTCGTCCACCAGTGATACACAGCACAGTAACATCTAAACTGATTAATGTACAGTATTTAGTTCTGATTTGTCCTTCTTGGTATTGTTATCTATTGTTTATGAAATTAGTTTATGTAATTAGTTTTTTCACTCCTTTGGGTGACAGCCACTTTAAGAGAGCACATATTATTTATGATGTTCCCCAAGGCTCAGTTCTAGATTTATAGCATACACTGAGCTTTCAATGAGATTACAGTTTCTACAATATTGTCTAATGATAATTAGCACATTTCAAAAGACACAAGTGATCTCCCTTTTAGCTTTTTCTTTTAGCTTTTTTCTTCCAAACTGAATTTGCATGTACTGTTAGAAATTTACCAAAATATCTGTTGTTTATCTTACAAAGAAATGAGATTAAATGGAGAAGAAAATGGAGAATTTTGCTTACATCTATTTATCATTCTATTGTTCTGTCTTTCAAACTTAATGTCTTTAAAAAATTCAAACAAGGCTTTAAGACAACTTTTAAAGTTGATATACTTTTATAGTTTTTATATGATTACAGTATTGGTATTAGTATTACATTTACTGCAGTGAGTCTCTGTTTATATATTAATGTAGAAGGCTGTTAAGTCCATTCATGAGAAAACACTATATGTGCTTTTGCTCCTGACTGGGGTGGCGTCCAAAATTAACCAACCTAATGGATAGTTATTTCCCCCAAGAACCACCCATTCTACTACAGTTCCCTGCTGCTTCAATTAAACAAATGACCCATAAAACAACAGGGCAATAGAGGATGCCAAGCGTAAAAAAAGCCTGTGCCATCTGAAGAGAGTTTGGTCTGCTTTAATGAGAACCGTAATTTAATTCAAATCATTGTGAGGGAGCAAAATAGTTTGTAATGAGACAGTTATGTAATGATCAGTGCAAATATTATACATAGCATTAATATCCTGTTTTTTTATTTGAGAATGCAGGGAGATTTTGGTGACAGGCAACAAGAAATAGATAGAATGGAAAGATGTAGACATTCTACTGGAGAATGGCGAGAGTGTTGGGAAATAGGTATGGATGTTACATCACGAATGGAACATCACCTGTAGCCATTTCAAGTGCACTGCTCAAATCAGAGCTCCTGCAGTGGTCTGGGTTTGAGCAAAGTGGTACTTTATATCAACGCACACATATGGCCTCTCCAGCCTGCAAGTGTCCTGCTGGCTCCTGACTCATCCTCTGATCAAAAGGACGGATCTGAGGACTTCTGTGGAATATGACAGCTGGAGTATGATGGAAAAATGTTGCTTTACACTGTTTCCTATCCAGCTGTGAAATAACAAAGTGATAGGTATTTCATGTTTGGTGTGTTATTGTTTGTCCATCGACAACTACCACTAGTGACCCAAAATGATACATTTTGTCAATTGCTTGGTTCTTTTTGGTGTGTGTGTGTTCTTGTATATATGGTTTATGAGGACACAAATGTGTATAATAACATGGGTATTACAACATAAACCAAATGGCTTAAAAAACATACAAAACTGTGTTTTTTTTTTAAATTCAAAAAAATGCAGACAGTTTCCTGTGATGGGTAGATTTAGGGGTAGGGGTAGTGTAGGGGGATAGAATATACCGTATAAAAACCATTACGTCTACAGAGAGTCCATGTAAACCATATATACAAGTATGTGTGTGTGTGTGTGTATGTGTGTGTGTGTGGTCCTAGTAAACCCTACATTACAGGAACAAAATGTCCCCATAAAGATGGCAATATCCAAAATCCTTGTCCTTGTGGGAACAATTTTTGGTCCCCATGAGGAAAACAGCTTATAAAACATTGATGTTTTGAAAATGTAAAAATGCAGAATGTTTTCTGTAATGGGAAGGCTTAGAAGAAGGGTTAGGACATATAATAGTATAGTTTGAACAGTATAAAAATAAATAAGTCTATTGAAATTCCCCATAAAACATGGAAACCAAACATTTTGTTGTCTTTACTGTCTTTATTTTGATTATTTTGTTCACTTTAGACATTGTAACAACTGAAAGTAACTTTGCAACTACATGTCAACTAACTCTCATTAAAGTATTAGTAGACTGTTAGTAGACTGTTAGGTTAGGGTCAGGTGTTAGGGTTCGGGTTAGTAGAATAAATTGATGGACATGTATAAGTTATATTCAGGAGAATGTCTGTTGGGGACCATTAAAATAAAGTGTTAGCAGATATTAAGTGGTCTACTACTCTAATGACTGATAGTTGACATTGAATTGCAACGTTACTAATAGTATTTTATAGTATTGTGTAATTTTATAGTAATTACCTATAGTAATTGTGTTTCCACCCATAAATCTCACTTTACCAAAATCATGCTCCAAATTACTAGTACTGTACATAAAATCTATGGTTTTGTTACTAACAATATCACAATATTAAAATATTCCATTGTTGCTTTTTGCATTTATGTTTGACTTGACTTTTTTTATTTTTTTTATTATTATATTATAATGGTACCAGCACTGGGATTCATACACCCACTCCATTACTGCTTCCATTTAAGCATCTACTAAACCATCCATCTTTCCTCTCTCATGCCATCCATCTTTTGTAACTGTCCATCGTCCTTTAAGCCTTCATTTTTCCTTGTCTCCCTCTTGCTCTCCCTCCCCGATTCCCACTTCCACTCTCAGGCAGCCTGTTTAAGGTCACTGTCAATCTTGTTATAAGGGAGGATGTGTAATTACCTCATCCATCCATGCAACCAGAACCAGCATCTACAGGCAAACCTGACGTTCTAGTGCAGAGCCAGTACACATGCAAGCTCAACACAAGAGAGTTACATAAATTAACTTTTTTCAATTTAAGGTGTTATTTGAGCCATAGGTTTTGAATTCCTCAGCTGGAAGATAACGTGAATTACTTGTCTTTGTCAGGATCATTGAGAAGTTTGACTTAATAAACACAAATCAATATCAGAAAAATGGTGGTGTCCAATTGTTGTCATTTTTGACTCGGAAATGTGCTCACTAGCTTTTTTTCTGCTATTTGCCATTGATTCTTTCATTGTCTGCTTTAGTGGTGTTATTTTGTAAGCTGCATTTTGTAGAAAATACCTTGTATTTTAGAAGCGGTGTTAATCATGTAAACTAAATTGATACCCAAAGTGGGTTTAAAAGGTTTTTTTTCATCATCAGTGATGAAGAAGACTAAGCAATCCTTTTCTGAAGCTCAAACAGTAGAGAAAGGGTTTGATTACCAGGGAATTCATGAACTGATAAAAAACATACCTAGAATGCAATCTGTCAAATGCGTAAATCTGAATCTAGTTTAAAAAAAGATGCACCATGTTGATAATTAAAAAATTTGGTAAGGTTCATTAGTTAACTACATTAGTTAATATGAACTAATAGTGAACTGTACTTCTACGGTATTTATTAGTCTGTGTTAATGTTAATTTTAACATTTACTAATACATTATTAAAATCAAGAGTTGTATTTAACATTTAACATAGTTAATGCACTGTGAACTGTTGTATTTTTATTGACTAACTTTAACAAAGATTAACAAATACAGTAACAAATGAATTGCTCATGGTTATTTCATGTTAATAAATTAACAAATGTTAACAGATGAACCTTATTTTAAAGTGTTACCAACAATTTTAATTAAATCATACTGTTGTAAATGTTAAGAAACACAGAAAAGTGCTGCATGATATATCCTTTTTTTTTTTTTTTAATCTAGAAAAAAAAAGATTCATGTAGTATGTATATAAGATGTATATTGTATTTATTTAGTTATTTTTTGTCAATTAAAATATGCCATTTCTGTAAAACTACAATGGTAAAATGAATGAAAATGACATGGCAGTGTATTGAGTAAATTTACATTTTCATCCTCGGTTGGAACATCCTGCAGCTGCAGTCTGTAAGTTTTGCCTCTTTGGCACCATCTCTGTTTGAAACCTGCAATTGCAGTTATTTGCAGAATTTTCATTTTTACATGGGTTGTAGATCGGCACGGCTCCTCAGCGCGGATGAACCTAATGTTTGCTGTCAGTCACCACATCCGTGATAATGTACTTCAGAAGCACAGATTCTACATCTTGGAAGTATGACCAAAATAAGAATTTTCACCAGAAAATGTCATCTAAACAAGTAACATGTCTGCCACTTTTGTTCTGACCAACTGAGAAAAAAGCATAAATCGCGCTGCCAATGGTGATTAAATCTAACGATCGCATAGCTCATATCACGTCAAACTGTGCAAATTAATATTAGGCTATTGTTTTACATTGTTCTCAAATTGTTAATGTTAATAACATCAGTATTGTGTGAATATGTGTATTTAGTGTGTATTTGCGTTACCTGTAGATTTCAATTTCTGTAGCCGCTCCGCAGTCCGAAGTCTTTTACTTTTGACTACGGGTGAATCTCCAGTTGTCACTGATGATTGTCATTTGGACCTTTCTGGATTACAATCCACTATCAAAATGATAAGTTTAATTATTCCAGCTGCTGTGAGAAAATGCTATAAATGATCCGCTACCAGTAGCGTCCTCACATATAGCCAACTAGCTGCGACTCGTTCTTTCTGTTTACAGACGTGACGTAATGACGCAAAGACGAACGGCTTGCATGCTCAAATCTACTTATTATTACAAGCTTAACGTTGTGAATAAGGTAAGGAGATAGTTTTGAACACTGGCTGGCTATGTACTTGTTCAAAAATTGATTTGGGCTAATTTTTAACCAAAAACAGTTATGGACAGCAGCTTTAAGCTTCAGTTTACTTATCACTGTAGCTGTGGTTTCAAGATTTCGCTGTGTTCTGTTTCTGTTTTGCCTGCCTGAGTTCCTAGTTAGTTTCCCTGGCTGTTAATTAGTTTCCACACACCTGCTTCTGTTGCTTCTGACCACCTTGATTCCTTTCCCCATATATTTAAGTCCTGAGTTTCATTCTGTTCCTTTATTCGGAATTGTTGGACGTTTTGTGGTTGTTTATTTTTTTCTCCAGTGGGTGTTCTGTGTAAATTTAATAGACCGTTTTGTTTCTGTATTGTTCTTTTCATTGTGCAAAAAAAGTTTTCGAATTTTTATCATATGTACATATGTACATACGTAATTATTATTTTTATTTCACATTAGAGTATTAGTAGACTGATAGATTAGGGTTAGGTGTTGGGGTTCGGATAGTAGAATAAGTTGATGTGGCTTTATTTTACAGTACGTGCACTTATATGTACTTACCGTGTACTTACCTAAGAAAGTACTGGGTAATATAAAGCAACTAAATGGGTTAAGGTTAGGTTTAGGGGTAGGTTCAGGGTTAGTACCTAGTTATTACCCAGTTATTGCAATTACTATAATAAGTACATAGTTATGTACAAAAATAAAGTGCTACCGTTGACATACTTGTTAAAGGTGCCCTAGATTATGTTTTTAAAAGATGTAATTTAAGTCTAAGGTGTCCCCTGAATGTGTCTGTGAAGTTTCAGCTCAAAATACCCCATATATTTTTTGTTATTAATTTTTTTAACTGCCTATTTTTAGGCATCATTATAAACGCGCTGATTTATGCTGTGGCCCCTTTAAATCGCGTGCTCTCCGCCCACAGAGCTCGCGCTTGCCTTAAACAGTGCTTTAACAAAGTTTACACAGCTAATATAACCCTCAAAATGGATCTTTACAAAGTGTTCGTCATGCATGTGGCATGCATGCGTCGGATTATGTGAGTATTGTATACTGTTATATTGTTTACAATGATTCTGAATGAGTTTGAGGCTGTGCTCCGTGGCTAAAGCTAACATTACACACTGTTGGAGAGATTTATAAAGAATGAAGTTGTGTTTATGCATTATACAGATTGCAAGTGTTTAAAAATGAAAATAGCGATGGCTCTCTTGTCTCCGTGAATAGTAAGAAACGATGGTAACTTTAACCACATTTAACAGTACATTAGCAACATGTTAACGAAACATTTAGAAAGACAATTTACAAATATCACTAAAAATATCATGATATCATGGATCATGTCAGTTATTATTGCTCCATCTGCCATTTTTCGCTATTGTTCTTGCTTGTTTACCTAGTTTGTTGATTCAGCTATGCACATCCAGACATTCTGCCCTTGTCTAATGCCTTTCATAATGATAATGTTGGGAACGTGGGCTGGCATATGCAAATATTGGGGGCGTACACCCCGACTGTTACGTAACAGTCAGTGTTATGTTGAGATTCGCCTGTTTTCCGGAGGTCTTTTAAACAAATGAGATTTATATAAGAAGGAGGAAACAATGGAGTTTGAGACTCACTGTATGTCATTTCCATGTACTGAACTCTTGTTATTTAACTATGCCAAGATAAATTCAATTTTTCATTCGAGGGCACCTTTAAAGTTACTTATAGTCTGTAGAAAGTCTGCTGGTGGATTAGAAGAAAAAAAAAAACTATGACATGGTGTAAAAATGAACACCTCAACGTGGTGGCAAGGTTTCCTGTGATGTAGTCAGAAACATGATAACAACATGCAGTGCACAATATGGAGAGAAAGTCATTAGAGAAATCAAAGTGGTGAACCCGATGTTCCAATATGTCTTTGTCAGCCGGATTCATTTCCTTCAAACACACTAGATGACCCTGTCATAAAGATGAATGTTCATCTTTTCCTCCACTGATCTCATTTTGTCTTGTACTTGTACGCAGTCTAAAAGGCACGTTTATTTTTTATTTTGCATACAGGTGCCGTTTGCTGCTCTTTGCTGCGTGATGTGTTTGTGTTGATTGATAAATCAGGGTGATGGAAAGGGAATCGGACCGAATCTGGGTCCAAAGCCAAGCTGCTGTCATTGTTGTCCACACAGATGGGCATCTCCACAAACTGAGCAGTTTATCTAGAGTCACAGTTCCTCCCGGTTCACTGCGTGAACATGCAAACACTTTGTGTTTTCTGCAATTAAATTTGAGGCTTGAAATATGTGTCTGCCAGCATATAGATGGAGCTTTACACGCTTCCCAAAACGCTGACAAAAAAATCCTTTTCGCCTTTGTTTTCCCGGTCCCACTTGGTCGGTGCAGTGGAATCGGGCCCTTCGGAAATCTCCCAGCCATTGTTTGGATGGATTGAGAGGCGTTAATCTCAGCAATGGTGATTAGAAGCAGGCGCTATTCTTCTTCTGAATACCAACATGAGAGAGGAGAAAAAGGGAAATTTTCCCAAGGAGAGAACTCGTAGTGAATCTCATAAAGACGGGGAAAAGGTCAACAAGAATGCAAACAAGAAATATTTCAAACAAAGACATGTTTGCTTGATTAGCTGAATATAAAATGCCAAATACAAATAAGGCATATTAGTCCTGCAAAAGCTAATTTATCTTTGTGAAATTTCACTCTGAGAGTCCTTGCATTGATGAAGATGAAACAAATTCTAATTAAAGTCATCACATCCTGTTTGTGTTTTAATCAATATTTGAAATGGCAACTGTATAGTGAAGGAAATGCCCACGCTTTCGAGATGATTCCTCATGAATCTACCTGGGTTTGTGTAGGTGGTGTGTCATATGTTCCTCTACAAGTAATTAGAGGATTAGAGCGGGTGTCTTTCTGATGAGGCAGTCAGTTATTCTAATCTTGTTACCGCAGCTGCTGTACCTCTCAGGTCTTTGTTTGTTAAATCTTGTTATTTAGACATCTGCTGGATTCATTTACACCTCTAGTTTAGCTATGCTGATCTCTTTCCTTCATTCAAACAATAGAGATGTGCACTGATATTTTGATATTTCAGATATGCCTGTTTAAATTTTTGACAAGTTTGTCTAATGCATTTATGTTTTTGTTTACAACAGCTCTCATAGGTTGCATTCAGACAGCAGTGTAATGCGGCCTAGATGTTTTTTGGTTGATGGCATGAACAGGAAAAATTACTCGGCTTAATTAATCTAACTTATTTTTTTATTATTATTATTCTGATATGGCTTTATATGTGGAAATAGATCAGATACTTGTGTGTACATATATATATATATATATACAGTACTGTGCAAAAGTCTTAGGCACGTCAGTATTTTTGTAAGGAGGCAGGACTCCATTTGCAAATTTGCAAGCTTTATTAAATAAGCGTGGTCGTACAGGCAGGGTCAAAGCAGGGGCAAACAGGAATAGCAAGGGATAGGCAGAATCGTGGTCATAGTACAGGCAGGAGTCAGGACAGGCAGATATCACTCACAGGTCAGGAAACAATACACAGTCCTAAGGCAGGCAGCAGAGCGTCGTAAATGAAAGGCAAACAGGATCAGAAACAGGCAGGTAATCAACACAGGGAAATGCTCAGAAATGAATCAAGAATTCGCAATGAGGTGGTGTGTGAGTGAGTCTTAAATAGTCCAGATAATGTGATTCAGCTGTATCAGGCAATTGATGATTGGTGTGGAATGTGTGCATGTGACTGGCAGGGAGGATTATGGGAGTTGAAGTCCAGGAACTGACAGGAATCGTGACAATTTTCACCCCCCCAAAAAAGGTTTTAAGCCAGTTATTTACATCTTTTGCTGTAGTGTGTCAATAGGAAATATCCGTTCACATTTCCAAACATTCATTTTGCCATTAATTGTAATAATCCAGTGAGATTTTTGAATACACAAGGAGTCTGACAACAGCCGGTGCTCCACACAGTGATGTGATCTCACCATCATTGAATCTGTCTGTGATTACATGAAGAAACAGATGAAACTGAGACAAACTAAATCAAGGAGAACTATGGCCGTGTCTCTAAGATGCTTGAAGAAACCTGCCTGCAAAGATACAGTACTGTGAAGAGTTTTAGGCACTTGTGTAAAAATGCTGTAAAGTGAGGATGTTTTTTTTAAAAAAAATACTGTTATAAATAGATTTTATTGATCAATTAACTTATTAACTAAATCAAAACAATATTTTGTGTGACCACCCTTTGCATTGAAAACAGCTCTTGTTCAGGTACACTTGGGCATAATTTTTCAGGTAGCTTTGGAGGCAGGTTTCTTAAAATCTCTTGGAGACACGGCCACAGTTCTTCTGGATTTGGTTTGTCTCAGTTTCATATGTTTCTTCATGTAAACGGATTTGATGATGGTGAGCTCTGATCTCCATGTGGAGCACCGGCTGTTATCAGTCTTAGGAGCCGTTCACACAGAACGCGTCTTTGCGTCTAAAAACGCGAGACGCAGCAAGCGCAGTATAGAACACGAGAGTCTCGAGACGCGCCTTTGAGATGTGATGCAATAACGACAATAACGGAAATAATAGAAATAGGCAAACTGCAGAATTTACAGATAGAAGTTTTGACATGAAAAAAAGAAAAAAAGAAAATAATGAGCGCCTCCTTCGCCATGTTGCCATTATATAATACAGTTGTCATGCCAACTCGCAACGCTTGCCCCGCCTCCAAGTTCTTCTGATTGGTCCACTGTTTTGAAACTGACATTGATGAGCGGCGCTGCGTGTAAAAGTTGAAATTCTTTTAAGTTGACACAGCGTCTTAAAAACGCGGCGCTCATGTGTGAGGTGCTGCAAAAGACACGAGACGCGAGCGTAACGGTCATGCACGTCCGTCAAGCGCGTGTTTACATAGAAAAACAATGGGAAAGTAGCGCATTGGAATAGAAAAACGCGTTCTGTGTGAACGGCCCCTTATTGTGTATTCAAAAATATTACAAAATGAATGTTTGGAAATGTGAATGGATATTTCCTATTGACACACTACAGCAAAAGATATAAATAAAACTGATTCATAACGCTCCGATGCTTTATGAAGCCGTGTTTTGAAATCGGCCATCTCTATATAAGTCGTTATTTTGTTTTTTTGGCGCACCAAAAATATTCTCGTTGCTTTATAATATTAATATTGAACCACTGTACTTACATGAACTGATTTAAATATGTTTTTAGTACATTAATGGAACTTGAGAGAGGAAATGTCATTGCTGGCTATGCAGGCCTCACTGAGCCATCGGATTTCATAAAAAATATCTTAATTTGCGTTCCGAAGATGAACAAAGGTGTTACGGGTGTGGAACGGCATGAGGGTGAGTAATAAATTACATTATTTTCATTTTTGGGTGAACTAACCCTTTAATCTATGTAGTTATCTTTTATTAACCAGTACATTCTTAGGTAACTACACTGTTAGTACACATAAGTGCACATACTGTAAAATAAAGTGCAGCTATAAGAAATATTGCTTGTGCAGAAAATCAGCATTTTAGAATGGTTTCTTAAAAGGAACTAAAGACTGGAGTAATGATGCTGAAAATTCAGCTTTGATCACAGGAATAAATTACATTTTAAAATATATTGAAATAGGAAACAACTATTTAAAATGATCATATTTCATAATATTAGTGCTTTTACTATATTTTTGATCAAATTAATGCAGCCATGGTGAGAATAAAAGACTTATTTCAAAAACTTTACATAGTGTGCATTGTAACCAACATCAATGTCATTGTGATCTTTTCATTTACATTTACATTTAGTCATTTAGCAGACGCTTTTATCCAAAGCGACTTGCAAATGAGAATAGTAGAATCAATCAAATCAACATGAGAACAACAGTATGTAAGTGCTGTGTGACGTCACAGTTATGTTAGTAAAATGCTTGTAGCAAGGAATTTTTTTTTTTTTTTTTTTTTTTTTTATAAACACACAAATAGATGGAAGAAGAAAAGAAATCAAGGTAAGTGCTACTATTACTGGGTCAAGTGCTGACGAAAGAGATACGTCTTTAGCATTTTTTTGAAGATGGCTAGAGACTCAGCTGCTCGGATAGAGCGTGGCAGGTCATTCCACCAGCCAGGGACAGACCCTGAGAAGGTCCGTGAGAGTGATTTTGTGCCCGCTAATTTTTTGTGCAGTGTTTGATGTCATCCTTTGGTGCACATCACCTTCTAGTTAAAGCACTGACTCAATTTTCTAGTGTCTGATATGGGCCACATTTAAAAAGGTTATATGAACAACCTCACAGAAATAACAGAGTTGAGCAGAAAATCGTAACTGGGTATTTGCGTTACACTGCCTAGACACACAGAAGTGACTCATCGCCTTTCATCTTCGCATTACAGATATATATTGTTGTCTTCACATGTAATAGTGGTAAAGTGGGTTGGATTTGTTTCCCCTGGGCATTGATTCAGTGTTCTTTCATTGATGTGTGGGCAGCAGGGCCATGCTCCTGACACATCTGATCTGTTGTCTTGTGTATAGGGTGAGGAACAGGAAGAGAGGAGAGCATGAACCAGGGCTAAAGACAGACAGCCTGTGGCTATTACTGCCACCTTAACTTTGAAGATAGCTGCTGTTTGTGACTCAGGTCAGATTTTGTGTAGATGGTAATATGCTGCTAGTAAAAGCAGGGTTTTTCATGGTGACCTGTAAAAGAATACATTTTTAATTTTTATGTTTATTCACTTAGCAAGATCACAGAAAATATTCTTTCTTAGTATTTTTGTCTTTTTCCCCACATAGTACAAATATCGAAACATTCTTAAAGCAAGATACATTTACTTGAGAAGCAAAATGACTGAAGACAATAAGTTGTGTTTAGTGAAAAATGTATTAAAATAAAGTGATTTTATGTTTAACAAGAAAAAATCTGTTCCAATGGTTTAACTGGCTTGCCATTCGAATTAAGTTAATTTTTCTGACCCCGTTTGCAGATATCTTTTCTTGTTTTAAGCATAAACTCACTTAATTTGGTTACCTTTTTTCAGCAAACAAGACATAATATCTTAAAGGTGCCCTCGAATGAAAAATTGAATTTATCTTTATCTTGTTAAATAACAAGAGTTCAGTACATGGAAATGACATACAGTGAGTCTCAAACTCCATTGTTTCCTCCATCTTGTATAAATCTCATTTGTTTAAAAGACCTCCGAAGAACAGGCAAATCTCAACATAACACCGACTGTTACGTAACTGTTGGGGTGTATGCCCCCAATATTTGCATATGCCAGCCCACGTTTCCAACATTATAAAAGGCATTAGACAAGGGCAGCCAGTATTAACGTCTGGATGTGCACAACCAAATCATCAGACTAGGGCACCTTTAAAGGGGACCTATAATGCCCCTTTTACAAGATGTAATATAAGTCTCTGGTGCCCCCAGAATGTGTCTGTGAAGTTTCAGCTCAAAACACCCCACAGATACTTTATTATAGCTTGTCAAATTTGCACCTATTTGGGTGTGAGCAAAAACATGCTGTTTTTGTGTGTCCCTTTAAAGGCACATGAGCTTCTGCTCCCGGCCAACTTTCCAGAACAGGGAATTCAACTCATCGACTAGCATGTGCCGTCATGTTAATCTTTTGTGCAAATCCAGCGTTGAATTAATCCTTTTTTGGCGTAAAATGATGGCATGGTATCAACACTCTACTACAACAACTTTTCCTCTTCTCTAAAGCAGCCCAACATGGCCTTGCCCCCTTTGTTGCGTGTTCTCGGAGGCAGGATTTATGTAAAATTTAAGGTTAGTGATGTCAATAACCCGGGAAGAAGCTTGTTGTAGTCCCTACCAGCCATTTGTTGTAGTCCTTAAACAGAGAATTCTTTAAATTGCATTGAACTCTTTGCATTGAACTTTGAGCGTCATAACTATGCAGACATTGTTTATGCTCAAACAGCAACATTACACACTAATTGAAGTTAAAAAGTTAAATCATAATCAACCACCCCTTTAAGCAAAATGCATCTCTTGTAAATGTATCTTTAAGAATTTTTAGATATTTTTATGTTCTTAGTGGATTTATAAAAAAACTCAACCCATAGAATGTTCTTAGTGGATTTAACATGGTTCTCCTATGACATCAGAGTGTAAAACCCCTTTTGGTTCTAAATGGAGCCTTCATTTTTAAGAGTGTGGCATGAATCCGCACAAGATCTCTTTGTCATTCTCCTGTAAAACGGCCTCATTCTGTCTTATCTGCTGTGGGCCGTGAACAGAGGTGATGAGATGGCTTCATTTTGCTGAAATCAGCGGTCTGGATTAGCTAATTACACTGGATGTAATGCAATCTGTTATATCTGCCAATGAAATATGGAGGTTAGGTACTGTGGCTCATGAACATTCTGCCAGTTCCCACCAAAATGTGAATTTTGTTATCATTTACTTACCCTTGTTAAGTTGTTTCAAACCTGTATCACTTTCTTCCTTCTGTGGAAAACAAAAGGAGTTTTTGAGAAAGATAATCTTTTGAAATATGAGACGGCCTTTTGTGGGCCACTTGACATGGATTAATTTCAGCATGATATTGAAAGACACAACTGGTATGCAAAGCAGCCTTTCCAGCAAAATAGCTGCTTTTGTATTCAGTTTTGTTCTGTTTGCTATGAGATTTGGGCCTCTGGAGGGTGACGTAAGAGAAGGATCACGAGGATGCGCATAGACGTGCCAAATTCATTCTTATCTGCTTGTCATCAATCCTGCTGTTTCAGTGCTGCTTAAGATATTGATTCGCTAGACTTCCCTTGAGTACAGGAAGCTTCTCTTTTGGAAGTTGTAAGTAACACCTGGTGCAAGTAACACAAGTTGAAACAACCATATTCTTGGAATGCATGCACTTAGAAAACAAATAAAAATATTCCCTCATACTGTCCAGTACAATGAGCATGTTTTTGTCATTTTGTCCTACCCAAATACCAAAGGATTATTAGATTAGATGTCAATGTTTGTTTATATGTGACCAGATCCAGCAAAATGAGTCACAGTGACCCAAATTTCAAAATTGAGATTTTGGTATCAATGGAAAGATGAGACAGTAAGCTTTAAATTGATATCAAAGTCAAAGTCATACCTTGAATGGTTTTAAAGATATACCCTTTTGAATTATGGTTGTCTGCCCTCTTTTTCCAATTAAAAACCTGAGAAAATCGCTTTTAAAGTTTTTTGCCCGTTTTTTTGTTGATATCTTTCAAAATCCATTGCATTTAAAGGGATAAACTATTTATTTTACAGCTTAATTTGACCAAAGACATTTATATATATATATATATATATATATATATATATATATATATATATATATATATATATATATATATGTGACCCTCTTTGGTTTTTTCTCTGGCCCGTCTTGTCTCACCCTTCATTAACACGCAACTCAGAATACGGATGATCACAGTATTTATTTGTCCTGCACAGAGCGGTAGAAGAAAGAGAAACAAGTGAGTAAAGTTGCTTCAGCTCCATCTGTACGAGACATTTCACTAGTTCGGGAGCACATGGAATGACGCACATGGAAAGATTCGGTTCATTAAAAAACGGAAATAAAACTATCAAATACACAAAAATATGAACAGAAAACACACTCTATAAGTCAACTAGTGTTCAATGTGTGCAATCCCCTTCATACATAGTCTAACATTCAACATGAAACTTATATTTTTAACTTTTATTACGGAGCTGCAGCAGAAACGACTCACCCACAGCAGTTCTCTCTAACTCTGCTGCAGATTGTTCGAACTCGGTGGGCTATAGCGCCACCAGCGCAACCAATAGGAAGCGTGAACACATTACAGCAGGATTTATTTAAAGAACCCTTGAACTATGATATTTATCCCGTTACATATATATATATATATATATATATATATATATATATATATATATATATATATATATATATATATATATATATATATATAATGCTATTAAACCAGGCTGGGGGTGAATTGTTATGACCACAGGCAATGCACGTGTGCATGAGCCGAACGCGTCTTTCCGCGCTCATGGCCAAAGGAGTTTCTTTAAAAGGCTCGCGGGAAATGAAGTATACCCGGGCCTTAACCGCTCTAAATTGTAATGGACTGGAGCTCACATCGGGAGAAATGGGAACACGGGGGCACTGCGATGCGACCGCAAAGGGCACTTTCACTTTCACAATCAAAGTGCATGCCACTGATAAGCATTGTAAATGCAGTATTACAGTATACACATACCAATTAAACGCGCAGTTCTCCTCTCGTGCGTCCTCCTCACTGGACTTTCGTTTCGTTTTCATGTATCTCTTTTATAGATGCCATCAATGCATTTACCTTTCTAGATGTAATTACCGAAATCAAAACAGTCCATAAACAATAAATCCTCACGAAAACTTCAGTCTGAAGCGCTAGTCTGACAGGAGGATGGCTGGACCAATCGCGTGCCTGTCAGTCGAAACGGGGCTTCCCATTGATAAAAAATCAGCGTTTATGTCAGTGTGTTTACATTTCTAAGCTTTTTGATTGGTTCTATACAACGTGACGAGAGGAGTTCCATGTCAAATTTAATAGCCATTTAAATACCTTTACTCAATTGTCTGGACTACGAAACTTTGGGAGATTATTTTTGAAAGTCTGTTCTTTGAAATTAGCTTTAAAAAAAAAAAACAATTTTTTCATTGTTTTTCCACATTATCGGCCCATATCTTAAAATAGAACGTTGCGACTTCCGACTCATTTCACCAGAGCGGGTCACATATTCTGTTTCGCTACTCTTGATTCTAGCTTAGTTCTATGTTCTCTTGTTGTGTCCGAAATCACCCCCTATACCACTAAATAGGGGACTATTTAAGGGGACAGCCATTTGTAGTGGTTTCCGAAACCATAGTGGACATTATCAAGTGGACTCGTTCAATCCCACGAATGCACTGCAATAATAAGTGTACAACCGATGTACCCTCAGTGGCTAGAGAATACCCATAATGCACTGTGAGAATAGCGCGCCGAATGAATTCCAGAAGATGGCGTCCACAGCTGAATCATCCATCCATCCATTTTCCAAACCGCTGTGGCTACAGTGTAATTTCGTGCAGGTATGGATTCCTTTTTAATTGATTATTAAATTGCTTAATTAAGGTTTATACATAGTTTCCATGACAGAGTTCAAGAAAAATCTTTGTATTACTACTGGAGCTGCCAGTTTGCTTAGTTTCAAATAATTATTAAATAGGAAGCACAAACTATACAAAAGCGGCAGACCTTCAGGTGCATGCAATGTCTGAATTCGCTCAGTCGTTTTCATTCACTCCCTCAAATGAAATATTTTAGTGGACTAGTGTAGGGAATAGTGAATGAGAGTATAGGGGGCAATTTCGGACACAACCTCTGCCAGTGTTTATTTCCTGTCTTAGTTGACCTAGGCTGCATCCAAAACCTTAGCCAGCTGACTTGTTGCCTTAACAGGCAATGACTTTGTAGGCAGCGTTAGTGCACAAAGATACCTCATAAAACTGATTTTTGACAGACTTCTGAGGCAGCGTGACTGTTTAATGATCTACAGCAAAAGAGAGAGCTTTGGTGAAACTAAGCAAATATTTAATTACTATTTTTAATTACTAAGGATACATCTATGCTGCCTTCAAAAATTGATCAGATGAAGGTATCTCAGGAGACAGAAAGTGAAGCTGACTTTGGATTTGGTCATCTTACATCCTCCGACAACAGCATTTTTAAACTTTCGGGCACAGCTATAGTTTCCTAGGCTGTGTCCAAAATTTCCCCCATATACCCTTATTCACTATTCACTACATTAAGTCAAGTCACCTTTATTTATATAGCACTTTTTACAATGCAGATTGTGTCAAAGCAGCTTTACAGTGATAACTGGTATATAATTTTGGCTGCACAGCAGCTCTTAAAGAAAATGGTGTCAGTATCCATCTTAAGTAAATTCAGTATTGATTAATTCCGATGTAAGAATCAATAATTATTAATTTAGTTAATTTATCTATATCAGCACTGGAGTAAACAGTGATGTCATCATCCAGCTCAGTTCTGTTTGCATACAATGGTGTCAATGCAGGCAGATCAGAACACTGTTGAATATCAAATGTCAAGTGTCCCCAACTAAGCAAGCCAAAGGCGACAGCGGTAAGGAACCCAAACTCCAATAGGTGACATCAGATGGCAAACAGGTGTTAGTCAGGCTTAGTCGGGGGGCCAGTTCTCCTCTGGGAAACAGTGCTTTATTATGATTCAGGCACCTATCATAAGTCTGATGGGATCGCAACAGTCAAAGTATTTATTCCAGTTCCATCCAGTTGAGGATCGTATTCATCACGCCGGTAAGGACGCTTTGTTGAGGAACTGTGCAACTGGCTGTCGTGTCGATGAGGCCTTCACAGTGGATGATCTAGTTGACTCAGTCTCTGCTGATACTTCAGGGCTGCGTTATGGTCTATCAAGGCGCAGGTCCTCGATCTCACCTGGATACGGCCCGGATCTGGCTGACTACGGTAAACCTCGGGATAAACAGAGAGACTAATATTAGCGTAGATGCCATTCTTCTTCTGATGTAACGAGTACATCTGGCGTTATAGGAAGTGTTCCCGGTTCCGGCTGACCTAATATAAAAATATAAATTGATGATGTGTTATGTGTATGCCATGTTAAAGAGATGCATTTTTAGTCTAGACTTAAACTGACAGAGTGTATCTGCTTCCTGAACAATGCTAGGAAGATTGTTCCAGAGTTTAGGTGCCAAATAGGAGAAGGATCTACCGCCTGCAGTTGATTTTGATATTCTAGGTATTAGCTGGCCTGAATTCCGAGATCGCAATAGACGTGAAGGATTATAATCACTAAGAGCTTGCTCAGATACTGGGGAGCTAAACCATTTAGTGCTTTGTAAGTAATTAGCAAGATTTTAAAATCTATATAATGTTTAACAGGAAGCCAATGCAGTGTTGACAGAACTGGGCTAATATAGTCATACTTCCTAGTTCTAGTAAGAACTCTAGCTGCTGCATTTTGTACAAGCTGTAGTTTATTTATCAAGCGAGCAGAACAACCACCAAGTAGAGCGTTACAATAATCTAGCCTTGAGGTCATGAACACATGAACTAACTGTTCTGCATGCATCATTGAGAGCATATGTTGTAGTTCAGATATATTTTGAAGATGGAAGAATGTGGTTTTACAGATGCTAGAAACATGGCTTTCAAATGAAAGATTGGTGTCAAAGAGCACACCCAGGTTCCTAACTGACTACGAAGACTTAACAGAGCAGCCATCAAGTGTTAGACAGTATTCTAGGTTACGTGAAGAAGTTTTTGGTCCAAAAATTAGAATCTCTGTTTTTTCTGAATTTAGTAGTAGGAAATTACTGGTCATCCAATTTTTTATATCAGCTATGCATTCCGTTAATTTTGTGAATTGGTAAGTTTCGTCAAGGCGCGAAGAAATATAGAGCTGAGTATCATCAGCGTAACAGTGAAAACTAACGCCATGCTTTCTCATGATATCTCCCAAGGGTAGCATGTACAGAGTGAAAAGCAACGGTCCTAGTACTGAGCCTTGCGGTACTCCATGTTGAACTTGTGATCGATATGACATCTCTTTGTTTACTACTACAAACTGATAACGGTCAGATAAGTATGATTTGAACTATGACAATGCAATTCCACTAATGCCAACATAATTTTTGAGTCTGTTTAAAAGAATGTTGTGATCGATAGTGTCAAATGCAGCACTAAGATCCAGTAACACTAATAGAGTAACATTAGAGTTGACTTGAGGGAGTGAATGAAAACGAGTGAGTGAATTTGGACACTGAGTGTGCCGGAAGCGCTGCCGCTTTTACATAGTTTGTGCTTGTTGTTTAATCATTATTTGAAACTTAGCAAACTTGCAGCTCCTGTAGTAATGAAAAGATTTATCTTGAACTCTGTGTGGAAACGATGTTTATACCATAATTAAACAATTTAATAATCAATTAAAAAGGAATTTATACCTGTTTGTATGTAATTTATACCGTGGTATTGCACGGTAGCAACATTGGACCAGTGATTTAGAAAATGGATGGATGATTCCGCTGTGTGCGCCATCTTTTGGTCAGACATGGGAATTCATTTGGTGCTTATATCTCACAATAAATGATGGGTATTCTCTAGCTGTTGAGCGTACATCTGTTGGACACTCATTATTGCGGTGCATTGTGGGATTGAATGAGTACACTGAATAACGTCCACTTTTTTTTCGACTCAGATAGTTAATAGTATAGGGGGCGATTTCAGACACAGCTTTAGTGTATGTCTATTTGTTACCATAGCAACCTATTGTGCCCCCATGCCCCTTGTTATTCTCACTCATTTAAGGTATGTTTACACAAAAACAATGTACTAAAAACAGAAAACAGGTCTTCCCTTTGTGTTTTTCGCATATAGATGACAATGTTGTCAAAATCCCTGTTCACACGGATATGCAAAAATGATTAAAAATGCTGTATTATGCGTGCTAGGTCAGTAGTTGCCGATGTCACTACAAACTGAACACGTAATATGTATACGCATGACATCACCATTTTCACAAATGTGCATTTTTATTGTTTAAACAGAGATGATAATGATATCGTTTTCAAAAACTTGCACTTTGACACCCGTTTTCAAATGTTTGTGTTTTCAGGCCCCAAAACACTGTTGTCATGTAAATGAACGGCCAAAATGCATAAAAACAATTTTTTTTTTTTTGGAAAACAGTGTCGTGAAAACAGTCTTTGGCATTTCTCATGAGATTTTGCAGTCCTTCTGAAACACAGCCAAGATTTTGGTTGAAATTTAAGTAGCCTTGGTGAGTTTGGTGAGGAAAGGTTTGTCTGAGCAAATTAATGAATTATGGGGATTTTTCGAGAATAACATATAGTAATGAATCATGCAATAAAGATACAGTATGAAACATGCATTAAAGTAAATAGTCAAAGTTTTTAATATACTATATATAGCCCCGTTTTTTAATTTATCCTTGGATAAATGCATTTCCATACCCACTTACAGCTCTGCTAAACAGATCTGTAAAGATGCATGTAACCTATTCTTGATGTGGATGTGTTATGACATGGACTGAAGCCATGAAAAATTGAACATGTCTCCCAGAGGTATGCATCTAGTCATATTTAAACTGTGATTTTCTCTCCTTCTTTTCACACTTGAACGCTCAAACATGAGCTTCACCTTTTTTTTTCTCTTTATAAATAATTTCTCCATAACTCTAAACCTTTTTTAGTTGACACATACATGCTTTACACTGATGGGAGTTTTAAAGCAATAATGTGTACTGTCCAATTCCAATAAAAAAAAAAAAAAAAAAAAAAAAAAAAAAACAGCTCTTGTTTTATGCTTTTCCATTTCGTACACATTCAATTTATAAGTACAACCATAACTAGTTTTAGTTCAGTAATTATACAGGGCATGGCAGAGCAGCTGTGGGAATCAGCAGGCTTGAGTTCAGGACTGTATAAGTGTCAGCAGTCATAGAGACCCTTAAACAGGTCTTAGCACCCTGCCAAGGGGCTGTAGGGGACCACGGCTCATAAGGGGCACCTGCCTTTTTTGCTCATTAAGTGATTAAGATTTTTTGCTGACACCTCAATGTCAATATCCCCAAAAGTTCATTAAATGAACTTGCCTGACACTTTTTAAATCACCATCCATGAGATGACAGTACTTTACTGAAGGAGATTATTGATATTTTGTACAAATAATGGTAGTTATGATGATAACACTTTATTTTGATGTTCCACTTTAAGCATTCTACCAACTATAAGTAACTTTGCAACTACATGTCAACTACCAGACATTGGAGTATTAAGCCCAAAGTATTCTTCGGACATCCATGTTCCATGACGGTTTAGACAAAATATAAAAGTTTTCATGATTTTTTTTTCTTTCTTTCATTATTTCATGTCCCAAACTTAGCAAAAATTCAGTGTGATTGCTGATATTTGTACAATGCCATTGGTAACAGAATTTTTTGTTTTTTTGTGTGATGCTGCATAACAAGTCTAGGTTGAATGGAATGATTAGGAATACTAATGGGTTGCTCTAGTGGCCTTTTTTTATTGCTCAGACTTTATAGACCTCCTTGAATGCACCTTACAAAAAAAAAAAAAACCCTCAAGAATGCTCAAATCATGTATGGAACATGATGTGCTATACCACCATCACAGATTATGTAACCATGTGACATCAGATCTCTGATTTGTGAGTTAGGAATGTGTGTTCATCTCTGTAAAGTTCACTGAAATAATTACACGTCTGCAAGTGCAGCAGCCTTGATTGCAACCATAAAATAAACTGCACATGCAGGCTTTTTTTTTTTTTTTTCCAAAGGTACTTCTACCTGTATCTATATATAAGCGTGTTGTCTGGCACTTGGAGCTGCTCTTGATGTGTTAGCGGTGGTGTCCAGGGACAGCACAGGCTTCAGGAACGGCTCCCGGGACTCTTGACACTATAGAGGAAATGCCAGTGAATTCTGAAAAAAATGTGTGGCGCTTTAAAGAGTTTCAGCGACAGACAGGCATCTCATTAGAAACTCTCACCAGAAGAAGAGATACAGGTCCACAGGTTCTGTGAGCCTTTGTTCACTAGTGGCCAAAATTTTTTATATATACTGTATATTTCAGACAGGACCACTTTACTTGAGTTTATTGAACACAATTATCTTTGGCGGTATGGTTCCTTATGGGGGTTCTTGCTCCAAAATTAATTGGACATACAAGAGCTTTAACATTAACCCCCGGAACCATCAGCTTGGAAATACACAGACAATTAAGACAATAGTAATGTCTTTAAGAGCGAACGTGGTATCATGTAGATATGGCAGTAGGACGTCTATACTGTAGCTTGGTTATGAGGATGAGTGTCGCTCAGCAGTGAGGTCCATGCCGGCCGGGACTTGAAGCCTTACTGACTTTAAAGGTAGTGATCTGAACAAAAGAAGATGACAACCAGAAGGTGCACTGTAATATGCTCATGCTTATAATGGGGAGGGAGGGAGGGTTGCGAGCAGTTTGAGCATACTTACCGAGCAGCGATGCCATGTATATATGTCCTGTGTCTAATAAGAGAATGGTAATGATTGGAGCGATTTGACAGCTGACCGCGTCAGCTGGTCGCGGCACTATGCCTACGTGGCCTGACTGAACTAACGCTGCACTCGATATATATATGAAAAGTTCAGATGCAAAATCCTTTAAGTGCCATCTGAAATTTTCTTCTTAAATTAGCATTTTTATCAAGCTTGTATGTTTATGTTCAGTTAATTCACTTTAATGGCAATGAAAATGGACTATTAATTGACATTAAAGTGAAATTACTGAACCTAAACATACATTTACAAAACATACAACCTAAATACATACAACCTAAATACATTCTGCCTTGGATGTATCTTTTTAATTGGATTATACATTCATCTAAAGAATCCAGGAGGCCACATACCTCCACGCCACTTTTCTTCTCTCTATAGATCCAGACTTTGAGTGTCATTAGACTGTTTAACATTGTCACAGGCTTAATAAAAAAAAATAAAAAATCAATTTAAGTGCTTCAAGATGCCCATGCGCTCACACTGTGAGTTTCCTTTCCCTTTTTAAATGTCAAAATCATTTCACCTTTTTTCTTAATTTATACCTTTTAATAGAAGTGCACATGAAGTCTTTCCCAGAAATGCTCAGTTCCCTTTCGAAAGGGAACTTCAACTCTGCGCTTGACGCTATGGGGAACTGTCACTCGTGACAGGTGTTCGAAATGCCAAGAATCACAACACTCCAATCCTATTGGCCGGCGACAGCCTATGACGTCGAATGGCGCGAACCGTGACGTATAAAGGGAGTGCCTGAGGAAGCAGTCAACATCTTCTCATCTTTTCGGGACTGTCTTGTTCGTGTCATTGTTTCACAAACTCCGGTAGGAAATTACTCCTTTTATGTCTGCAAACGTTAAGGAGAATGTGTTCATCCATGTCCCATGGGGTTTGACACTTGATTTACACGTTTCTGGCGTTTTTCTGTCTGGAGAGGGGCGAACGCATAGACAGTGCTTGAGGGCGCCGTCTATGTGTGTTTGCCTATTGTTCACTGTGAGCGTCTCTCCTGTCGGGACGCTCCGTTCTCGTTTGACACTCTTTCTGAGGGAGGAGGTGTCTGCATCTGTGCCTGGTGTTTGTAGCCCCGTGTGTGCTGAGGCAGTACGGTCGGCTGCAATCATAGGGCTCGCAGGTGAGCTCTTTGGGAAGTCTGAGAGAATTATATTCTCTCTCGACTTCTCCGGGGCTTATGAGGATGAGTAGATGACGGTGACGTCTGTGTTTGATGTCACCGCATCCGATAGCGAGCGCTCCTCTGGCTGCTGGGGTATGTGGAGCTGCTGTGTTTTTGGGACACGCTTTTCGGCGGGCTGCAGCTGCCGTGAGAGCGCGTTAAGAAAGGGGCCGCACGCGGACAGCTCGACGAACGATTCCTTTCTGTCCATGAATGTTGCAGCTCCCATAGACTTTCCATTCTCTCCTGATCTCCGCGTTTGAGATCAAGAGGGCATGGAAATTCCCCCTGGCCGTTCAGATTTGGATCTGAGCTAGACAGACGGGAGGAGGAAGAAACAAGATTAATGGATGACCGATTGTAAACACCGTTGCGTTTGTAATCAATCCTCCAGCTAGTTTAAGGGCGATTCATATCTACCCTCTCCTCTTCTTCTTTCACCTCCTATATATATATATATAAACATATATAAAAATATATATATATATATATATATATATATAGGCCCCACTTTTTAGAACTTTGTCATGCTTATAATGTCTTCACATGAGCCCCTTGAATTCTATTCAAGTTTGAGATTACGATGCTAAATATTTCAGTTTTCGTTCTCTAGGGTTCATTACAGATCTCAGATCTGTTCTGTGAAACATTTATCCTGTTTGGATGGCATGTATTACAAAGCATTTGCTTTTGCTTTGGGGTTCTAAGCTTTAGCCCTACATACATATGTGAGCTTACTCTAGTGCTTCCACAGGTTAACACCTGTTTCTGTGATAGCAGGCTGTGAGCATTTGCTGTTAGATTATTGGCTTTTTATTGTAGCCTCTTTCTTAATGCAGCTTGTTTTTTGGGCGCTGTTGGTTTACGGTCACAAGTTTGCTCACGTATTTTAGCACTGCCTCATGCTTATGCTCACGTTGTTTGAGGTGGTAGGCCTTGTAGGCCTTCCTTAGACTGTGATAGCATATTTTTGTGTACTAGGTACATTGCGTGTTGGAATGTGTAGGCTTACGCTCAGGTTGTGTAGCTAGTTACCCACAGTTATCGTGTAGGGTCTAGAGCTGGTCCCCTTTGAACTTGGGCCCTGTTATGACCACGGGCTGGCGCCACATGGTGCTAAAAGTAGTAGGCCTTGCTAGGCCTCCTTTGTAGCCTCTGTGTTGGCCCAGCTGGGTTGGTCATATCTGGACTCATTCCATGGTTGAGTCATGTCTTATGACTCACGCTGCCATCGGCCACGCCCACCTCCGTGTTTTAGGCCCTGTCAGGCCTCTCGTTCTTCTCCTACGGGGGTTTCCCGAGTATTTGGCCTGCTGGCTGGCTTTAGTCATGAAGCTGCCATGTATTCATGGAGGTTGTAGGCCCCATTAGGGCCTCCTTTCAGTCTGCGTGTTGGCACAGCTTTGTGTGAGCTTCTATGTGACTCATCACCATGAATGAGTCGTGATTGCCACTGGCTTATGCCGCGTGTTTATAAGTTGTAGGCTTCCATAGGCCTCCTAGGTATCATGCTGGAATTTGGCTTCGTACTCCTCTTGCTTAGAGAGTAAAAGGTGCTTTTACTGAGTACTGAAGTGGCTTGCCTCACGAGGTGAGTTCTTGTACTAAAACCAACTGCTTGTCTGGTTTTATGCATTTGCTTCCTTGAGCTTGGTTTCCTTTAGCTCTAGTCGAGCTAAATAGCTACCCTGTCTGTTACTCAGTTCTATTTTGCTCCTAGAACTTTAGTGGCCGCTAGCTGACACCGCGTGCGATGGGTAGGCTTTAAGGGCCTCCTTTGGGAGCATGCTGGCTTTTTCCCTTTGAGTTATATTTTACTGTAACAATAAAAGGGTCTTGTGTCACTGGCTGGCTGGGGCTCGGGCTGGCTAATGACCTCCCTTTGTTGTAGTCTGTCTGTCTAGCCTGAACCTCGATAACACTGCCACAAGCTGATGCCACGTGTCTGCTGAGGTTATAGGCCCATGGGGCCTTCTTTAGCACATGATGGCGTACGTTGTACTCCTCTTGCTTAAAGAGTAGAAGGGTGCTTTTACCGAGTACACTGCTCATCGGATTGTGTTGGATGGGCTGTTTTGTGGGCAGCTACCTAATTACTTGGTTGGTTATGCGCTCAGCATGCTATGTTTTCAGTCGAATGGCCTTATGGGCCATCCTGAATGTCACCCTGTGTGTTGGGTTCATGTTGTGATATTAGTTCATTTTAAGAACTCTTAGTTATGTTGTAGGCCCCTTCTGGTCGGCCTCCATGGCTATGTGCCTGCAGTATGGTCTATCCATTAGGTTGAGCTTCGTACTTCCCTTTGGGTTGACTGCGTAATTGTGCTTAGCTCCCTAAGCTGGTCATTGGTTGTAGACTTCTGTGAAGTCTCCCGTTCAGACTGGCCCCAGGGTGGTTTGTGCTCCCCTGTACCAGGGTTTTTCTAGCGCACAGCCTCCTCAGCGCTTTAATCAGAAGCTGAGTAGATCCTAGGATGAGTGGTCTTACTCCCCTCAGTACGAGGGTTTATAACGCTCAGCTGAGTTCCACTCTCAAGGATGTCCATCTCTGCGTGTGGGTTTGAGTTGCTTACTGCCTTTTCACAGTCACTCTTACCTGCTCTCCTCTTTTGGAATTTGAGCTTGGAGATTCTGTGTAACAGACAGGGTTGGCCCAGGCTATGTTTGGCTTTCGCTAGATTAGTATGGCCTCCTTGGTGGCGTCAGGGGAGATTTTGTACCCTCTAGTGACTGGCCGGGATTCCTTCTGGTCTCCTGGCCACATTCCCTTTAAGGGACCGCTTTCTACGGGTTGTTGGTCCCAGATGCCTTGAGCAGCCTTGGCAGGCCTTTCACAGAAGGCCTCTTTTAGGCTCAGCTTGGGCTGCTGGCCATAGGGAATGCTGTCACTGACAGCCTTGGAGAAGTTGCTCCCGGTTTTTCCCTGAAACTGCCGGATGTTTGTCCAGACATTTGGGCATGCACTCTCCTCTAGCATGGCGGTGTGGGTATTTCGTTCCCCATAGCGTCAAGCGCAGAGTTGAAGTTCCCTTTCGAAAGGGAACGTCTCAGGTTACGCTTGTAACCATGGTTCCCTGAGAACAGGGAACGAGACTCTGCGCTTCCCTGCCATGCTTCGGGATGCCTGCTGAACAGTCCCTCAAAGACGAGAAGGTGTTGACTGCTTCCTCAGGTGCTCCCTTTATATGTCACGGTTCGCGCCATTCGACGTCATAGGTTGTCGCCGGCCAATAAGATTGAAGTGTTGTGATTCTTGGCATTTCTAATACCTGTCACGAGTGACGGTTCCCCATAGCGTCAAGCGCAGAGTCTCGTTCCCTGTTCTCAGGGAACCATGGTTACATGCGTAACGTGAGACGTGAATTTTTATTCACACTAAACATTTACAATGGTGTTAGATGAATAGTTTTTCTAAAAATATATAATAAAATAAAATGATTTTGTCATTTACTCTAGTGCCACGTTATTCCAAATCTATGACTAATCTGTGAAACAGCAAAAATGTGAAAAATCTTTTTAGGATCTTCAAGTTGCTCCTTTTGAACTCCAAAAAGGGGAAATCCATAGAAGCTCACATGCTTTTAGAACAACATGAGAATGAGTTAACAATGACTTTATTTATTTATTTATTTATTTATAGTGATCTAGTGAACTTCATAACTCCATTGGATCCTCAAACTGCACCCTGCCTCAATCGTCAATGAAGTGCCACACACATTTTGGACCTTCTCTGCTTGTTTGCAATGCCAGGGAAAAAGTTTAAGTACAGTGTTTTCTTTACTCAAGAAACACTATGAGTCATTCCACGAAACCGGTACAATTTGGACTTAAATATTTTTAGATTTTTTTACCAAAATGTATTACTTTTCTGAACACCCCACAACATTCATGACATATTTAACTTCCAGAAAAACATATTTTCGCATCAAATGCCTATTATTATTGGTCATTATTCTAAGTTATGGACACTATGGGAGCTCTCTAAATATTATTATAAAATGTATTTGTGATAAAATCAACATTTTCCTATTAATCAGATGTCCCTCACACTAATTCAGTAATTGCAAATATAAAAGTTACATACATTCTCACACTTTTGCTATACTAAAGTCTGAAATGGGCACTTTTTGTGACAGCAACCTCATCATTTTTTATCAAAGACTTAACTTTAGAATTTGAACTAAAATCAGTATTATGATTGCTTTGAACATTTCAGACATAATTCAACTAACTTTAAATTACTTTTTCATAAACTTAACAAAATAATAATAATAATAATAATAATAAAATAATAATAATAAAAATGTAGGTGTGATGGAAATTGGCCACTGCTCTAAATCTTGAATAAATGGAGAGCGCATGGCATACATAATATTAAGAAATCATGAATAATGTTGAAATAAAGATAATTTTCACAAGTAATAATTTTCTAACTTTAATTGATGTAACAGGGTTGAGTCATTAAGCTTAGCAAACACAATTTCACAAAATTTAATTATTAAAGAATAATTAAAGAAGGTGGTAACTTGCCTGTGTCTGCTCACAATGTTGTTCAGAAGACTTCTATGTGATGTCACTTCCTATTAAAGATGTCATATAAGTATCAGTTCATTATTTTTATGGGGGAGAATGGTTTGTGTAACGGGGTTGAGGGTTTACTGAGGTTCGCAACTAAATGATGTGATTTTAATGAATAATCATGAATTTACTTAGGAAAAAAAAAAACATTACCAGCAAAAAAGCACAGATATGGGAATGGCAAAATGAATGGACTTTTTTCTCATGTTATTATTCATATCCCAAGTATACTTTCATAGAAGGCCTTGAGGGACATGACAAAATAGGTGGTGTCAACTGAAAAAACAAAATAATTTCTAATATGAAGATAAAATGTATGTCATGTTTTTAAACATTATTAAAGGAGACAATTTAATGAATACAAAAAGCTTTTAAAAACATATTTTGGTGACCCAATAGATAAAATACACTGAAAAAGGTCAGAGGGACTCAAATCGTACCGGTTTCGTGGCAGACTCATATATAAAGGCTAATGTTTTATGTATTTGAGGAGCAGAGAAGAGTATCTTAGTCTAGCATTTGTCCTCCAGTTATAGCCAATACTGTATTAAATGGCCTGTGACTAGCACTTAATATTTTATAACATGAGATTTTGTCTAAATGAAAGAAAAAACTGAGCGCCCACTTATCACCTGTAAGTTGATGAAAACGTAATGTGATACACTTACTACCACAGATGCAACTGTTCTAATGATGGACAAAACACATATGTCTGATATTCGCTGGTCAAAAGTCTTGTAACAAGGTTCCCACCCGTATCATAAGTATCATATGAGTGACCAAAAAATAAATGTCATAAATTTCAATTTATATGATTATGTCAGCACAAGAAATGTCAACATTTTAGTTCAGCTCACATGAGGTGATTCAGACAGGGAATTCATGAACTGAGTCCCTATGGTACTAATAGAGACATAGCACAATTTAGCGTAATGTTTTCATAAGGTCATCATGCTACACAAACACAGGAGACAGTGCTATTTACCCATGGAAGCCATCATTTCCCTTTGCACTGTGCCAGTGTTTACTGAAGCGCTAGTCATTTATTTCTCAGGTCAGAGAGGAAGAAAAAAAAGAACATTCAAAACAAGCAATGTTATCTCTGCACTACCAGCATTGCACTAATATCGACATTATAATTACCGTCCTTCATCGAATTCTCGCTAATGGGCTATTAAAATCATTAATAACTTGTTTCTCCTCATAATGGATCATTAGGTGATCAATGCACATGTATTATTAAAATTGGCAAACCTTCGTTTCAGTTGAGATACATTGGCACTTTTTCCTGATACGGCTGACTTGTGTCACCCTCTGTTCTCTCACGAGGACATTTTGAGGAGATGAAATGCCCGTGGCCTCAGCTTGCTCACCGTGTCCCATTAACATTGTCACCGAGTGCACCAGGTATTGGAAACTTGACAAATATTCCTCACAGGTCCTGCATGTCGAAGCTGATTCATGGTCTCTGTCAACGAGGAATGTGCTGAAGAATTCATGTCACTCACACTGCCATCCCTTGAAAAATGAAACGTGCAGCTCGGTTTTTCACAGTCCATAACATGATGAACAATGTCCCGGCTCCTTCCACAAGCCAGGAAAGTGCAAAATTCAGAGTTGAAAAATTTATTATCCTTTGCTATTTTTGTATTACTTATGTACTATTATTATTACTATGTACTGTATGTTATAGTACATAGTAATTGCATAGTAGTACATAATAATAGATTTAGTAATTTTGCTACTTAAAATAAGTGATCTATCTATCTATCTATCTATTGTGGTCAGAATTATTGGCACTCTTGGTAGATCAAAGATGACTATAAAAATAAATCTGCATTGATTATCTTTTTGATCTTTAATGACTAAGGGAATTTGGCCTTTGTGTTTCCTCATTTATACTCCGTCATGGCTGGACAATTTAATGTTCATGATCACCCTGGTGTGCTAAAAATGTAAATATGAATGGGAATATATTTCAGAGATATTTTACTCACAAAAAAAAAAATAAAAATATTCTAGGGGTGCCAATACTTGTGACCAACGTGTTTTGGAGAAAAACATTTATTTCATAATGTGATTTTCCCCCCACTTTCAATTATTTTACTTGAATGAAAGGTTAGATTTTTGCTAATTTTATGAATTAACCCTCTGGCCCTCTTCGTTTAGGAGTCACACTTGTCTTCTTTAAGGTCAAAAGCGACCAAAGCCTTGAAATGTAACTTTTTTTGTTTTTCAGAAAAACCAATGTAATGTATTTTTGTTCAATAATATTTTTCAATAATTATTTTTCAATTAAAGCAGTATTCCATGTTAAAATAGAGACAAGGCATTTAAAATCCTTCTTTTTTTTTTTTTTTTTTTCTTTTTCTTTTTTTTTTAAGGTAGATTAGTGCCATCTGGTGGGAGTAAAAAAAAAAAAAATCTTTTGTAATGCCATGGTGTAACCACTAGATTCCTATATAGTTCTATATAAAGTGGCTTATAAATTCTCTAGTGGTTTTTAGACACAAATACTTATTTTTATTAAGTTTTGGATTTGGATTTATACTTAGACATTCTCAAAGACTACGTTGATTTGAAGTGTCTGTTTTTGCTTTAAAGGTCCCGTTTTTCGTGGTTTTTTGAAGCTTTGATTGTGTTTATAGTATGCAATATAACATGTGTTCATGTTTCGCGTGTAAAAAAACACAGTATTTTTCACATAATTTACTTATCTGTATACCGCTGTTTCCACTGTCATAAAAACGGGCTGATGACTTCCTTGTTCTATGAAGTCCCTCCTTCAGAAATACGTAACGAGTTCTGATTGTGCCAGCGGTTCCTGTGTTGTGATTCGACAGCTCTGAGCGCACCGTGCCCGGAAAGGTCACGCCTCTTACCATAACGTGGAGATGCACGCGCTCAGTGTTATTGTAAACATGTCTTTAATTTTACCCTATCAATTTGAGCCGGAATCAGACCCGGATATTGGACTGCGGGATGAAAATAACAGCGTTTCGACGACATGGCGACAAACACACTCTACAAACGCAACTCTTGTGTATTCCTGTGGGCGGAGGTTAGTCAAAAAACTGTTTTAGTGACGTCATTAAAGAAGGAAGTAGAGGGATGTAGTCCAAACTGGCCGTTCGATGTAGGCGACTTCTGTTAAATAAAATATCTCGCTTGGCATTGAACTTTGAGCTTTAAAATTTTACAGATTTTATTTATATTCTAACAACAACATAACACACTAACTAAACTTTGAAACATGGGATCACGAAGAAGGGGACCTTTAAACCTGACACAGAGGAGGGCATTTTGTTACACACAACATCAAAATTCAATAAAAAAGTATATAAAAAATGAACAGGTATGTTTTATTACATAAATCTGGGTCTGATCTGATTTCAACCTCTTATTTGTGTTTTGGCTCAATTTTACCATATTGTTACAGCCACACTGGTTCATTTGTGTGTGTGTGTGTGTGTGTGTGTGTGTGTGTGTGTGTGTGTGTGTGTGTGTGTGTGTGTGAGTGTGTGTTTGAGTGGGTGTTTCTGTTTTGTACTCTCGATGTTTTTGTGTGCAACCTCTTGCTTGCTGTTCATTTTTTTTTTACTGCTTTGTGGCTGAATTATTGATTTTATTTCACACATTTGTATAAACTTGTTCTATGTTATAGTCAGGCTAGTTCATATACATGTGTGAGGGGAGTGGGGGGTTGGTTGTGTCTATTTTGCACTCTTGGCATTTAGGAATGTCACCCCTTTATTGCTGTGCACTTTTCTTTCTGCACAGAGGCAGATTTGTAGTTTGTACCAACAAAAGATTCTCTGAGTTTTCATATTTTTTCGTATTTCCCATTCATTTCCTATGTCGGTCATCTTTGACCGCATAAAGGTAAGTGTGACTATTTTTTTACAACCCTTTAACATGTCCAAATTGTGTCCTTGATTTTTTTGTGTTCATATCGCCAATGCGACAAAAGGCACCAAGTGTCATCTCATTCTGATGAAGCTACGATTTTTAACATTTCAAAATATAACATTTTTCGGTCAAAAATGACCGAAGAGGGCCAGCAGATTTATTTTTACAGTCATCTTTGATCATGTTTACCAAGGGTGCCAATAATTCTGACCACAACTCACTCTATCTATCGATCAATCGATCGTTCGTTCATTCTATCGATCATACGTTTGTTCGTTCATTTGTTTGTTCTATTTATCTATCATTTGTTCTGTTTATCTATCATTCATTCTATCTATCGATCGTTTGTTCATTCGTTCTATATTCATTTGTTCTATCTATCAAGTGTTCATTCTATCTATCAAGCGTTTGTTCTAACTATCGAGTGTTTGTTCTATCTATCTATCGATCGATTGATCATTTGTCCTATCTATCTATTGATCGTTTGTCCTATCCATCTATCGATCATCCTATCTATCTATATCGATCGTTCATTCTATCTATCGTTCTATCATTCTATCAGTTATTTTAGCATTATTTCTATACTATTATTGATTTTAATATTTTGTATTAGCTATTATTTTTAATATTTTCAGTTTTCATTTTAATTTTAGATTGTTTTTTGCTCTATGCTATTTTTTTTTTCAGTTTTAATGTAATAATTTTAGTACTTTTTTTCAGTTGTTAAAGCAACCTTTCTAGTTTTCGTTTGTTTTTAAGTTTCTTGCCTAAGATTTATTTGATTTCATTTTTTTTTTTTTTTCAATTACAGTTTTTCTCCATTGGTTTGGCTCATTTCTTGAAACAGAAATTTCATTCTCAAAACTCTAAGATCATTTGAAAAAACAGTCTTACAGTTCAGCACAACACTATAGCTCACTTGCAAAAGCTCATATCTCTCCCAAAACTGTTCACTCATGCTTCAAAACTAAATTCCTTTCCCATATAAAGAGTCAGTGCCACGGAAATGGCAAAGATCCTTCTCAATTGCTTTGGCTCATTTCTTGAAACAGACCGGATATTCTCAATACTCTTGGTGCTTTTGCCAAAATAACGTGGATGGTTCAGCACAACACCATGGTTCACCTGCAAAAGCTCATACCTCTCCCAAAACAGTTCATTCATGTGTCAAAACTAAATTTCCTTCTCATTTAAACAGTCAGTGCCCCCAAAATGCTTCGTCCCTTTGGCATTGTGTAAGCACTGCAAGTCAAAATGTTTAGATGTTTTGTCACTATGGCTGAGGACCATTGAAATATCCCTCATGTCCACCTTTCAGTCTTAGCCCAGTCCTTCATTGACAATGGTTACTGTACTGTTTTTTGTCTAGCTAACAGAATACAATTGTGTATAATACTGAAAAAAAGAAATAGGATTTTAGGGTAAGAGTAGCCTCCAAGGTTTGACATCACACATTGCACTCATACTGCCAAGGAAATTGTAACCATTATCATTCACACACATAAAGTAACTTCCATACATTCCATACGAGTAAAAAGAAAATGTATACAGCATAATATGCTGTGATATAAACACACAAACAAAAAACAATGAAAATTATATGCAGCCTACAGTGCTGTAAATAAAGCTGGAGTTTCACAAATAACAGTTCACATCACAGCGTATATTCTCCCTTGCGATGCAACGAGGGAAGAAACGGCGTGCATGTCGCAACCATCCCCTACAATGATCTCCTGTAATATCCTCACATGCAGTGTCCATTGCATGGAGCAGGGACCTCTGATCTTGAGCCCGATGCTCATACTCTCTCCACCTCCAAGTGGAGAAAAACTCCTCAATAGGATAGGAGAGTAAGGTGGTAGGAACACCATGACCATCCTTGGATGAGTAGTGAACCAGGCCCTGATGAGCGGGCCACGGTGGAAATTCACATTGTCCCATACAATGACATATTGTGGTAGGTGAGGCCCTACGAGACCTCTCTCATTTTCAGGGATCAAATCAAAATGAAGGCGGTCCAAGAAGATGAGGAGCTTCTGTGTATTGTATGGGCCAAGACTGGGGATGTGAGTGGCCACACCATTCTCAGATATGGCAGCACACATAGTTATATTGCCCCCTCGCTGGCCTGGGACATCCACCATGGTCCGGTGGCCAATAATATTACGGCCACGTCTTCGGCCCTTGGCCAGGTTAAAGCCAGCTTCATCCACAAACACGAGGATGTGAGGGGTCTCGTTTCCTTCCAATGCCATTATTCTCTACAATAGCGTAAAAAAAGAAAACATCAAATCAGTCTTACAGAAGAGTCATACACTACAGTTACAGACAATTGCATAGGAATGTTCTATGTTCTCCACAAGTTCAGTAAACTACTGGCCACTACTCCAGTGGTTCCAAACCTGGGGTACATGTACCCCTATGCAGAGGTACTGCAGGGGGTATTTGACAGAAAGGCAAAGGGGGGGGAATCATAAATGACTAGACTTACTGAAATATTACAGTAAAACCCACAGTATTAGATAGATTTACATGGGAGGCACTAATTGCAGCTGTCAGGTAAATAAACATACTGTTTGATTGATCATCTGAGATGTGTGAAACTCCTCCTTCGTTAGTCAAGTTCTAGTTTCACCTGACTGTCAATTGCTGTAATAAATTTATCAAATGTTCCAAGGATTCATATATGGTATTCATGGTATTATGTTCTTGACTAATTTTGACAATTGAACAGACTATTGTGCATGTGATGGCTTATACAATGAAATGATGCTGACACGTTTTGGAGCAAACAACCATTAGACTGAGAATCAACAATCAGTTTAGATCAACAAGATCTGTTCACTTGGAAATTGTGTTCATTGTAGGCTACCTGTACTTAATCATTTGCAAAGATGTACTTAGACATTTGCAATTTGATGAAATGAATGAAAAAATCAATTCTGTTGTGAACAACTGCCAAATGGTTTGGAGGTTTGTCCATGTTGTTTTGAGAATATAATTTCTGTTTCAAGAAATGAGCCAAACCAATGGAGAAAAACTGTAACTTAAACAATTTAATACTAATTTAATAGTTTGTTAACAATAACAGTGTTATCTATCTATCAATCAGTCATTTGTTCATTCTCTTGTTCTGTGTCTGTTGTTCTTTTGGTCTATCAGTAAGCCAACATTTAAACTTTGTCTTGGAAGTTTGTCTTTTACTTTAGCTAAAAAGAAAATGTAAATGAATTTCAATTAATTTGAATTCTATTTCCCTATTTTCTAATTCAAATAAACTTAAAATTATATGCAATTATACATCCTATTTGATACCACAATTGGAATTAAATTCTAAACCAGTGATTGAAATGCAAATTAAAAGACATTCTCAATTAATTTTTAAATGGTGCAAAACCCTGCTTGCAGCATCAGTTCCAATATTGACCTGAGAGAGGTCTCTGACTGACTTGTACCTGCCTGACTAGGTTTTCTGGAGCCAAGGAGCAAAACGAGATGTGATCTGACCAGATTTGGTCACCTGTTGAGGATGTTGCCACACGACAGATGGAGAGCAGAGAGACTTAGCAGCGTCCTTTGACTTCGGTAAAAGACAGGTGTTGAGTTTAGCCTGAAGAGAAGCATCAAGTACTGTCAGATTCAGCCCAGAACAGATGTCGACAGGCTGATGGTTCATCTCAGAGCTTTATGAGAGAATTAGGTGGGTTTCGTTCAGCTGTGAGTGAGGCCAGATGCCATCGTGAGGGAAATTAAAGAGGAGTTTGAAACTGTTCAAGAGTTGCCTTTGAAGAATTGTTTGTCTGTGTTGGCCGCGCAACTTTTCGAGTTTGATCCAGTCAGTAATACCACAGTGATAGCAGAATTGGTCAAGGTTTCCTCAGGGAGAGCCACAGACAGATTGAAAGATTGAATCCATTCAGTGGTGCGAATCAAAGGTCAATGGGGTCAGTTCGGGTGTTACATGAGGTTTACCTCACAGATCTCACTGCCATTTCTCTCCCCTGCTTCGGTGTGACACTTTTTGCCTTTTTACCTATAAGAAGCAGCTGTCAGCAGAGCTTGAAAACACATTTTGGGTCTCAAAACTAGTCAATAATGTCCACACAAGATGAGCAGATAGAGTTAAGCAGACAGGCCATGGCACAGTGGCTGAAATACAGGCTGTTTCCCCTGATAAAGTCTGTCCCGTATCCGCACCCAAGATAAATCACAGGCGGCCAGGGCCTGCTCACAAGCTGCACAAAAAAGCCTCTCGCTCACGTATATTAGCTATCTGTTAAGTGTTTGAGATAAACAAATCTCCACGCACACACAAGCAGGTACACGTAAACACACTGCAAAATTCTGGCAACTTTTTGATTCAGCAAGAACGGCTGGGCTTTTAAGAGCAGACGTCTCATTCTTGTTATTTAACCAATCCATACACTCTCCTTACAAAAGAGACGGCAGCAAGATAAAGACACCCAATATTGGCGTTCAAGAGCAGACCTGGATAATACATCATCCCAGAAACTAATTTTCAGGTGCTGGATAAATCTACAGGGGTTCTTTTCACCGTTTGGAGGGCCGCAGCTGTGTGGAAGAAAACATGACAAAGAATGTAGGAGAAGGCAAGTACAGTCCTTTCCTCCATCAGGGGCCATTGGTGACCGAAAATCAGACTTAACCGACTTAGACACAGTCTTTTGACATTTGTGCCAAACAATCTTACTTGTTTCCTGTTCTAAGAGTGAGAGAAAGGTGTTATTTTTGAGGGTTTCTTTACTGAAGCATCAAGGAAGAAAGCACTACAATAAAGCTAAACATTTGCACGTTTACGGGGGAATTCACTAATACTTAATTATTAGAGCATTGCTTTAATTATTATAACAATTATTATCGTAATATCTGTATATGTATCTTTATCTATTGTAATGACAAAATAATGGCCCTCATTTATCAAACGAACATAGAAACCAGCGTACATTCGAATGGAAAAAATCAGCTTACGACAACGCTCACGTGTGATTCATTAAACTTTGGTATGCGTCCAATTCCGTCACACAAAAGAATGGGTGTTGATAAATGTGTCGGCTGTAAACTCTTGTCATTTAAATATCACGCCCCAAATTTTAGAAGCCTCGCCCTATAGTTTACGACACAGAGAAACGTAACCTGGCCATGAAGAGGAAGTAACCGCATGAAAAAGAAATGTATCTTACTCCAAAAACACCCCTCAACCTCGTAATTTCAAACAATAAAATTAATTTAAATAATAATACTGGTAAATAAAACTAAATACTTACAAACATTATTAGTTATATATATATATATATATGGTTATTTTAGTATTTTAGTACCTCACTCCACAGAAAATCCTTTAAATTTATTTTATTTATAACAGAACAAGAATGAAAAATAAGTAGCTATATATTGAAACACAAATTAGGCTATAGTGGCATTCATTATAAAGCAGAAATAAATTTATTTAAAGCAAAACTGAATTGGGCTGACATAGCCTACCTCTCTCATTCGGGAAGAATCCAAACATTTCCATATTCGCGATGTAACATTTATTGCTTGCTGTTCTACTGTTCATTATGTAAACTAAGGCTTTCTGTTTCACTCTTGTTTCAATATCCACGTAAAACATCATCCTTCACATGCGCAAAAATGTGTTTAGATGGGTGTTGCACGCACGACTGGTACAGATGTACTCCTAGATGTAAACTGAGTAGTGTTAACTTTCTCTGCATTTAGTTTGCTGATAAATGGCATAAATGTAAAGTTAGCAACGTAAAGTTAGCAATATGTTGCGTCTGCGAGTGAGGCGCCTGCGCGATCAATTGAATTTAATAAAAAAAAGATAAATATTTTAATAAAATAAAGAAAACGAATACTTGCTGCACAGTTTTTCTCTTTTGTTTTGTTAATCTGTTAATTATTTTAGTGATATTTCATGTAGTCCTATTTTTTTTATTCCTTGGGGGTAATTTGATCATAGCCACCGCTCAAGCTCATATTGATAACTGCCAAATTTTACGTGGAAATAAGCGTACGCACAGTTTTCTGGTGTACGATCATTTGATAAATGAGGGCCAGTGTGTTTCTGTATCTGTATTTGAATAGAATCAGATGTGGATGGAGCTTAAAATGGAAATGAGCATGTTTAGATGTAACGCTATTCTGTTTATAGTTTCCATATTGCAAAACAGTTGTTTTCAACACTTTGCTTCAGCTTGTTTTTTTTGTTTGTTTGTTTTGTTTTTTTTATGTTACGCTGTTGTTGTTCTTGTTGAATCACAGCTGTTTTATCCATACTTGCCTGAGCTGTCTGATCTGATGTGCCAGCTGGTGATTGTCTTTGTTGCATAGCGAGTTTTTTTATTTTGGGGGTGGAGCAATGAAGAGAGTTCTGTGTTTGTTTGGGTGTCAAATATCAGCAGTGCTTCTCAGAAATTGCTTACTGCACCTTTAAACTTTTGAACACTAGTGTAACAATTTGAACTATTGGTAACACTTTATTTTACAGTGCCGTAGTTACACGTTACTACATGTACTTACTATAGTAAGTAATAACAAGTAACAAACCCTAAACCAAACCCTAACTATAACTCTATAGTAAGTACATGTAGTTAATTAATAGTACTTAGTACTTAAGTAATTACAATGTAACAACAGCACTGTAAAATAAAGTGTAACCAAACTATTTGTTGATATTCAGACTGTCCTCCAAAAAAAAAAAAAAAAAAAAAAAAACGACCCTGTAGGTAGTTTTTCAAGCACCTTATTACAACCTTTATTTACGTTTTAAAGTCATGTGTTCATTTAAATGCAATGTGTGGACTTTTTACACCGTTTGTCCTATCTGCATTTAGCAAAACTTTTTTTTTTTTTTTTTTTTTTTAAACGACTACACCCGGGGGTGATTTATAGTGCATACACTTTATGAACACTTGCGTTCCCTGGGTTCCCTGATCACATATTGTTATATATTGCAATGCTCTGCCAATTGAGCTACACAAAACCCAAAATATGACGCAGATAAAAGGGAACAATGCATTAAAATGAAAGTGTCCTGTTGTCAATAGGGGCGCAACTTTAGCATACACTCCTATGGGTCGTATTTCATGAATTAAAATGAAAGTGTCCTGTTGTTGATAGGGGCGCAACTTTAGAAAACGCTGTTATGGGTCGTATTTCAGGGAAGTGACAAATGACCTATATAGCCGTATTGGTTGGAGAACGTGTTGTTAATATTACATTAGAGTTTCCATGTGGTAAAAGGCTTTGAGTCAGTGTTGTTGAGATTCTCTCTATTTCTTATAGTCGTATCATTGTCTGGTGAAAAAGCAGTATTCTGCCAATCTCGTTGTTGTGTGTCCCTGGGCGATGGGGAGGAAGGAAGACTGACAGTTACACTACCATCTAGCAATAAAGAGGCAAGGAAAAGTACTATGAGGTTTATTCCTCTTCTCAGATGGCCTCACACACACTCAGACACGTGTGTCAGACCTCACTAAATAACACAGAGGAGAGAGCCAAAGACTGAGGTGAAGGTCACTGACTGTAATAAGACAGCACTTCTCAATAACGACCTTCACAAACCTCAATTTCTACAAGAATGAGATTGGGCAGGATGTAGCGAGCCAAGCAACAGGGATGGCGCTCGTTCAGCTAGACACTGACGTCTTTATTCTAAAGAAGCTGGTCATGGCCCAGACCTCCTACGGTGTCTTAAGCCCTCTGAAAGAGCAGACCAATACAAGTAGATATTTTATTGAGGTTTGAAGAATTGCTCTCAAAAGTGAGGACAGATAGCTTGCTTTGTCTTTTTATTTATTTTTATTTTATTTTATTTTATTTTTTTCTCTTCTCAAAATGACTGTTTTTACCATGCGGTTTAGATGAATGCACTTGACATTCCTTGACATGCCATACTTTTACAGAATAATTATTCATTCTTCATCAATTTTCATTCCAGATTTTTCAGTCTATGGTCTGTTAATCTGCCAATCTGTGCTTGTGGCTGCGTGCTAAGAATACCTTAAATGCTTCCATCAGAACATTTAAATTCAGCTTTTAAAGACCCCACAAAGTCAAAAATGTTTTGTTGCTTTAGTACGTCTGTTAATTTTAAAATAATTTATTTATTTAGTCATACCTGATGTATAGGAACTGCTTGTCAAACATTTCATTCATTCATTCATTCATTCATTCATTCATTCATTCATTCATTCATTCATTCATTCATTCATTCAAATATCAAATCCATGCAGTTTTGTCAACTTAGAATTTACATTTTCAGGTTGGTACTTAGTTTTTTTTAGAAGTTTAAAATGATGCATGAACCAAAGTATTATGAAACATATTGATAATCATTTTAAAAACTGTTTTTCACTGTCTTTGGGAGTTTCTTTTAGCAGTTCTGCCCTATTGACTTCTTTTTTTTTTTCTTTTGTCCTATTGAGTATTAGTCTGTTCTCTCCACCTTTTTTTATTGAGTACTGCAGTGAATAATTTAAAACACTCTTTTTTTCTTTTTTCTTTTTTTTTTAAAGTAATACATTTCAATGAAGCTCTCCTTTTATGTTCTTGAGCTATAAAAAAGTCAATCCCATGTCCAGGGAGCTTTAATTCTACCGCATTGCAGGCATGAAGCACTTTAAATGAACACAGGTTTTTATTAAGAAAATAACCACCTGATCCTTAATGACCCAGTTAGGGATGACCGGCCATGGAAAGAAAAAAAAGTTGGGAATAAAAATAACTCTTTAGATGAGAGGCAGAGAAAGAGACCCTTGAATATTATGCACCATATGAAGGCGAAGGAAAAATTATACTCTATTTGACAGAAGCATTGAGGTCCTCGTAGGAATTGATGTTTATTGGCTTCTCTTACTGTAAATCACGGATTGGTCCACAGAGAAATTTGGTTAATAGCGCAGTCAACATTGTTAATATGTTGCCCGCTGGATGCAGACTGCAAAGTGCCTCTGATATGTTCCAGTGGAACTGTAAACACATATCTAAATGTTTATAGTTTGTCAGAAAGATGATAGCAGTTCATTTGCGGTGACTTATTATATGCACAACACTGCACTGATGAGCCGACTTCTGTGAATCCTCAAGAGACAGCACATGGAAATGACTTATAGATGTTTTTGTTTGTGTACCACCCCATCAACTGACCAGCTTAATTTACTGTAAACATGCAGTGGCCCTGTAGAGTCTATTAAGAAATGACTTGGATTTGTTTTAAACTGCTGTGCAACCTCTGTGACCCTAATAAAAAACTGTGCTTCCTCCCGCAGTCTTTTAATTAAAGTAAAACAGTGTCTAAGGGCGCAGCTGAGGTGTATTTCTTTGAAAATGTGTGATCGTGGCTCCTTTCATAAGGTCAATTTGAGATTTCTGTGATGTAGCATGTAAACTGGGTTTCCTTTCGAGTGGAACTCAATGTAGCACTATGATGTTAACCCTCTGGGGTATGAGGATTTTTGGGGCCCTGGAGAAGTTTTGACATGCCCTGACATTTGCTTTTTTCAGTTGTTCATAAACATATTAATGGAAAAAGTGTCATTACACTGTATTCAGCTCGAACTTGGCTACCATAATATGTGAGCAACATGTATGTACATGTTTGTATTTTTGAAGGAGCGTGGTTATTGAAAAAAACAAAAAACTTAAGTCTCTGAAATAAGGCCACAAAACTAATATTATATATGTGTTCACAAGACTTCTGGGTGTTGGAGGTTGTAGACTAGAGTTTTTGCTTCAAAATTATGTAAAAATTATCCTGCCTACTCGTTCATATAAAACAATATATTGATTTAAATTTTGTAAGACACTTTTTGTCAAGAAACACAGTATGCGTGGAGGCGTGAATCTTCATGAATAATGTTGTGATTCACACCTGAGAAGACAAAGACCTGCATAATGACCCGCATAATGAGCCCTTTCAGTCAGGTAGGCTATGTAAAAAAACCCTCTGATAACAGGATCTTATCAGCTGTATTAATGTAATTATAATGTCCACTCTTGACAAAAAAAAAACATGATTTTTGTGATGTCATGCATGCACGTATTATTGCACATGTGAAGAAAATTCTGTATAGGCCTATTACAGTTTAAATTACAGTACCAGTCAAAAGATTGGACACATTACTATTAAAATGTTTTTAAAAGAAGTCTCAAGTCTCTAACCAAATAATGGTTTTCTATTTTAATATAATTTAAAATATAATGCATTTCTGTGATGCAAAGCATCTGAACATTCATGTTACCTCTATGGCATTTCATGTAGGCTATTATATTTGTTATATTATATAGCCTAAATGTTAATGTGCAGTTGACAAACTAACCGGCTGGAGGTTAGTTGAAAAACTAACCTCCAGCCGGAGGGCGCTCTGTGCACATTTAGTCCACAAATGACATGCATACCATGTGACATTCCAGGAACTAACAGAGGCTTCCAGAGATCGTTATAACCATGGCTATAACATGTAGATGGACACTTTTGAAGATAATAAATACACAATTTAGGCGATGTATACATGTATTGCCTCAGAATTTGCATCTGAATAGCGCTCGCTCTGTGGCCGTGGCCGCATTAGTGGATAATGAGCTGACTCACGGACGTCTGACATGTCTCTCTTTTCATACAGATTACATAAACAGAATTTTTGTTCTCATTTTTTTGTGATTAATATTCACTAAGTTACAGTTCATTTTCTGAGAACTATCAGATTGGACTTCGTTCAGATGGAGACGACAAATCACGCATCATGTTTGTTTTCTTTATTTTGCCAAAAACACAACATTTTGTTTTTACTCTGAGTGTACACAAATAAAAGAAGATATTTCACAGATTAAAATGGTGTATAACTCCTAATTGTATGTGCAAAATTGACAGAGTATTTTGAGTCTCTTTCATACTGATAAGAAAAAAAGGAAGGTGGTTAATGCTATGGGAATGCCTCTGCATGAGCCGGTGTCTGAAGCATGTGTGGAAAACAAGCCAACCACATTGGCTGAAGAACTGTCAGGTGACGTAAACAGATGCCTGAAAAACATGTCATCTGCTTCTTTGTCTTCAGGAAGCAGTTTGTTTGCGTGTGTGTGGAAAGTCCATTGTGTGTGTTAGGAGTGAAAAAACAAAAAACAAAATCTAAATTTGTCTACAATCTATGTTTGCTGTGAAAGAATGAGTTATGGCATTTGACAAGCAATATAAGCTGTGTGTTTCTTCCATGCCCTCACTTTCTTATGAGGGATATCAAACATGGTCTGCGTCAGGGGCATTTCCTCCAAGGATGCAAGGGAGGCAGTGCCTCCTCAAAAAAAAAAAAAAAAAAAAAAAAACTGAATGAGAAAATAATCGATATTACAAAAGTAAAACAACGCAAATGTTACAAAATTTGTCATTAAAAAGGGTAAAAGTCACTCGTTTTTCTAAAGAAACACTGTCAAACAGCGACACCCGCAGGTGAAGTTACAGCGGGGAGTCAGGCCTCTGTGCCCCGTGTTTCAGGTGGACTTGAATCATGGGGTTCACAGATGGATCTGGTGGATGAGTTTGAGACGGGCTTTGCCCTTTCTCTTGCTGCATTGCCAGAATGCATTGTCTGGGATCTCTTTCTGGATTTGGAAGCTCGCCTGGCGATTTCTTCCGATCCAGACGAGGACCCACTGTCTGCTACCTCTGGTTTTGAGGAGCTGGGTGGTAACACTGATGCCGCGAGTGCCCCTCAGTCATCTAAATCGTTTGAGGTGCTTTTAGAAGTGGTTACCGAGCAGTAGAGAAACTTAGCATTGAATGGCCAGATGAGAAAATGCAAACGAAAAGAAGCTAGATGAGTACTTTCTCACTAGTCGGGGTCATCAGCCCTGTAAAAATCTGCCATTCTTTCCAGAGGTGTCAAGGTCCTGGAACAGACCATACTGTTCCATACTCATATCCATACTCCCTCAACGTCAAATTACTCAACTATTGTGGGGTTTGGATAGCATGGATATGCAGCAAAGCCATGGGTTGAAGAGATGCTAGCTAGTTATCTCTCCCTGGCAGCGGCATCGTCCATGAAAAGGCCTTCATTACTCTTGAGGCCCTGCAGAATTACATCTAGCCTCATGGGTAAAGCATGTGTGGCAGCAGGTCAGTTTGGTGCGTCCCTGCACACAATGGTTATTCTTCAGGCATACCAGGCTGACCTGCTGAAGGATGGACCTGCTGGAGATTGCAACCAGGAGGGACCTTTTCTCCCAGGCACGGGGCACAAAAATTCATCCCCGGCCCGAGATATGAAAACTTTGCGTCTGGCCCCTGAGGGGTACTAGCTAATAGATTATGGTCTCTCAACTGAGGTTGTTAAAACCATTTTAAATAATAGAGCTCCCTCTACCAGAAAACTTTATGCCCTGAAGATTATGTCCTAAATCTAATCGGCTTTTGATCTGCATTGGAGGTTGGGGCAGGGGTTCCCCTGTCTCCAAGCAGTGACTATTCCATCAGATTGTGGATGCTATTACCTTTACCTGTGAGGCACGTGGATTGGTTCCATCTCTAGGTGTTAGAGCCCATTCCACCTAGAGCGTGGCTTCTTTAGAAGCCTTAGCCAAGGGCACTCCCTTGCAGAATGTTTGTGCTGCAGCTGGTTGGTCCTCTTATGCATGTAACCCAGTTTCCTGAGAGGGAACGAGATGCTGAGTTGCCTTGCCATACTTCAGCAAACCTTGAAATGTCTTCCTTCATACATTTAGAATCTGATGACATGTTTTCAGGCGTCTATTTATGTCACTGATGTTGCGTCACCTGACTGTTCTTTGACCAATGTGGTTGGCTTGTTTTCCACATGTGCTTCAAATACCTGCTCATGCAGAGGCATTTCTATAGCATAAATGTCATAACGCAGTATTTCTTTCCCTCTCAGGGAACTGGGTTACATAACCTGAGATGTTTGGGCAGTATAGTGTGTAATGTTATATAGGTCAGTGATGTGTTTATGAGTTGGCTTGCATTACTTGACAGAGGTTTTTGAAGGTGTAGTGATCAGAGACTGACTTTGGAAATATGGGGGATTATTATAGGCCCTATAAGCATAAAAAGATCCTTAGACCTACTGCAAATGTAAGGGATTTCTTTCTTATATGAGAAAGCACACACTGCGCTTGGTTGTGTGTATCACTGAACATTTCAATTCAAATTTTAAAGGTTAAAGTGTATATAATGGTTAAAGTGTATACTGAATAATTTTCATTGTTTTAATCCCTCTTTTAAATTCATTTAATTAATCTGCTGTTTGACAAAATAATTTTATAAATACAAATATTACATTTATTTGGTTAATTACTACGAGGTCATAAAACAGTAGGTAAAATAATGAAACACTTCATAATTAATTTAAAGGGGTTATATGTAGAATTCAGAAACCCTTGTTTTTAGTGACACCGGTGACCGTTAAGGGAAGTACAGCCAACAACTTATTGCTTGTGCCCGCACTTGTGCACACATAAGGCACAAGGGACTAACACGTAACTTGAAACTATTTTAAAGAATTCTATTTAAATGTGTTTTTAAAGGGGAAGTACATCTCCTTAACCTCACCCTGGAGTTGGTTCATCCTCCGCCTATGATCAGATTTTTTTCTTTTCCCCCGTGACAGGTTACTTTGGTTAGTTTGCAGATTAACTGCTCATATTTTCACTCTGTTTGATGTCTTTTAATTTTGTCAGCAGTGTCAGAGCTCCTACCACGTATTATTCTTGAGGCACCATGGCACATCTTTGACAGGCGCTCTTTCTGTCATACAAAAATGCTTTAAATATTAAATGGTAAGAACACCAGAGACTCAAACACATTCATGAGAAAGGAGTTTAATCTGTGGATAAAACTAAGATAGACATGGTATTCGAGTTTCCAGTGATGCAGCGCTGGCATGAATAAATTAAATGGATCACTGTGTTACTATTTATTGTTTTGCTGTTTGCTGCTTTTTATTTGTGCTGCTGTCGTCTTGTTTGTCAGCTTCAGTTCTTTGTCATGTGGTGATTATTCAGAGCTCATCTTTCACTCTTATTGTGGTTTGTGTGTTAAATCTTGAGGTTCTATTCCAGTATTCAAAGTCTGGGTGGCTCAGTTTACCCCTTAAGCTTCCTTTTCTCTGTCTGTCACTCAAGATGAAATATCTGAAATATGAGCTGTATATCTAAAGCACCTTGTAGGGGTCTTCAGCAGTGGGGCTCATGGCTCAGACAGAAAAGACTGCGTGATCAGTCACTGCCAGTCAAGTTTCATAAGTCTCCGTCCTCCACCCATGTGGTTTATTTTGACAGGACGTCACTCTCCATGACGCTGAAAAATACTAGCAGGGGTCATTGAGGTGCGTGCTGTTTGCATTGATGTATAATGCCCGATGTTTCATAATTTTGTATGACACCCCAGATGGAGCAGCTCTGTACATGCAGTCAATGTCCCAATAGTTTGGTCCACTAATTTTGAATAATGATGGGTGACATTGTTTTCATTTTTGGGTGAACTAACCCTTTAATATGTAATTCACTATTTCCAGGAGCTCATTGCTTCTACCTTCAATTAACTGCTAACAGTGATTGTAAATTAAATTGCCTAAATTATTACATTGTTAGCTAAATGCACGATTATATGTACATTTCTGAAACCACATACATTAAACAGTCACCTCCGATACAAGATTCTCTAAATTGTAATGTTGACATGCATTCTCTGTAAAGCTGCTTTGAAACGATATGTATCGTGAAAAGCGCTATACAAATAAATGTGAATTGAATTGAATTGAATTGAATAATTACATTAACAGCTTCTGCCATGACGACATGAGTCTGAGGAAATTATAAAATAACAGTTTCAGTGGAGCGGTTGGCACACAAGTATACACTCATGTTGCCTATAAATAGGCTGTATATGCACCACATATTGAAAGAAATATGAAGTTATATTTTAATGTAAAGAAATTGAAGCATTATTTTACAGCATTTATGCTGGTTTAAAGATAATAAAAGTAAATATAGCACAATATACTATATTGATTTAAATAATAATAATAATAATAATTTTATTGTAAAATGTTATTTTAATATTTTCTAAATGTGACCTGGATATATTTTTTTGTCAGAATGAAAAAAAAAAAAAAAAAATGCATAGGTTGTTAGACGATTTGAAACACACTTGAAAACACAGACCCCTAGCTACAGTGTTCTATAATTCACCCTAGTACCACCTGCCATGGAAACTTTGCAAACATCTAAATATTGCAGACTTAATAACAGCTCATTTGCACGGGGGTGACCAACAGGCGTGAATATCTGTCTTTAATGTCACATAAATTGGTCTGTTTCCTGAGCTCTGCAGTCCATTATTACAGCCTGTCTGTGTTTGTTTACATTCTGAAGCTCAATTTGCATTGTGCCCTATTACTTTCAAGTCAATTAGTCTGATCAATAAACTGACGGGGAAATAGAGACAGCTATGTGTTTGTCTGAACATACATTATGAACTGCAAGTATTTTTCTTTCCATTAATGTGTGACTGTGTTTGGAATATAATACACGGCTACTGCTTATTGGATACTGAGCATTAAACACTGTGTACTGGCTAGTCTTTTTAGTGATGCTTGCTATCACTTTTTAAAGGGTTAGTTCGCCCAAAAATCAAATTTCTGTTATCAATTACTCACCCTCATGTTGTTCCAAACCAGTAAAACAAATTAAGATATTTGAAATCTAAAGGTTTCTGAACCACATATATAGGCAGCAACGTCATTGCACCTCTTGAGGTCCAGAAAGGTAGTAAAAACATTGTTAAAATAGTCCATACGACTACAGTGGTTCAACCTTAATGTTATGAAGCGTTGAGAATACTTTTTTGTGTGCAAAAACAAAACAAAAATAGTGACTTTATTCAACAATTTCTTCTCTACTATGTCAGTCTCCTACACAGTTGACATAGTGAACGCTATGTCAACTTCCATGTTTATGTCTGAACGCAGTGAGCAGCACGATGCATGTATGTGATGCTGACGCAGGAGCCGGCCAATAATGAGTCAGCGTTCTGACGTAGAACACGGAAGCGCTGCACTGCCTTCACTATGTCAGCTGTATAGGAGACTGACATGGGAGAGAAGAAATTGTTGAATAAATTTGCTATTTTGAGTACTTAATGACAGAAATTTCATTTTTGGGTGAACTAACCCTTTAAGGAGATCTGTAGTTTTACTGTTCTAAGTTAAAAGATCCGGCAAACAAGAAAATGGGCAGAAAAATCCCATAGACTTACACTGAAGGAGGGGCCCGAAGTCATATCTAGAGGCCAGAATATCTGAGCCTCTAGATATGACTTTTTTGAGTCAGTGACCAGCACATCACAGGTCTCCAGACTAACTTTTTTTACTAGGAGCACTGTAGCCCCTTACTGAAAATTTTAGGAGCACAAGCAGAAAATTTAGCGGCACACCTTAAATCAATCTACAGCGCAGACAGTTATTCACATTTTCCCCCTTTTTGACTGTATTACTTACAAATGCCCTGGTAATAAATAGACTTAACTTACAGAAATTACAATGTGCAGTTTTATTAAGTTTGTAAGGGCAGCATTATCATTCATAATGTCTAAATAATAATTCAAAAGCAAAACAATTGAAAATATTTATTTGCCAGTAGAAATGGCAGCCACCTACTGGTTACAATGCTAATTTAAGTGTGTTTTCCTACATGTTGAAACTTTTAGTTTTATAAATGGGGGTAATCTATGAAGGATGAACAAATAATGTTTTGGTCATCGCATTAAAAATAACATTTTAAATATGATAATATTAGAGATTTGAAGTGCTGGAAAAAGATTTATTAGCGGCTTGTGAGTTGCTGATAAACGGCCCGTGAAGCACAAATGTAGTGCAGCTTCGTTCTGCTTTCATTACGTTTGCTATTTGATGTTGGGAAACATTGTGGTGGTTGTGCAGCACGAGTCTTAACAAATTTTGATCGCTATGGCAGGAAAAATGGTCGCAAAATGCCTATTTAGTCGCATTCTGGAGCCCTGCATCACATTACCTCATTATGTTGCATAATTCATTGAGTGGCATCCAGTTATCATCTCAAACATAAAAGTGGTCATTTTGCATTTTTAATCCAATTTTGTTTTTTAAAAAATACATTTACTCTTATCAGGAGCTCTTCATACTAGAGAAGTAATACAGTGCTCAGTGTAAATGAGTACACCCCCTTTGAAAAGTAACATTTTAAAAAATATCTCAATGAACACAAAAACAATTTCCTAAATGTTGGCAAGACTACGTTTTATATAACATCTGTTTAACTTATAACATGAAAGTAAGGTTAATAATATAACTTAGAGAACAAAAATTTCAGTTTTACTCAAATTAGTGTGATGCAAAGATAAAAAAGCTAAATTTTAGATTACAAATGTCTAATTTAACAAGAATTCAACCACAGGTGAGTCTAATTATTCATTACACAGGTGTCCAGCAGACAGTTGACTATAAAAGGGTGTTAAAACCCCTTTCCATTTCATGCTGTCAGCAATGGCACCACATGGAAGAGAAATGTCACAAGGCCTGAGAAAGAAAATAATTTCTTTACATCAGAAAGGTGAAAGCTACAAGAAGATCAGCAAAGCTTTACTTATCAGTCGGAATACTGTAGCAAAAGTGGTACAAAAATGTAAAAAAATGGAACTGCAACCAACTCACAGAGTCGTCCAGGTCATCTATGGAAGTTAACACCTCGACAGGAGCGTCTGCTGATGAGAGGGGTTGAAGAAAATTGCCATACAAGTTCACTTCAGTTATGTAAAGAAGTAGAAAGCCAAACTGGGGTGACTATTTCCTGTGACACAATGTGGTGTACACTGCAGAGGAATGGCATACATGGGTGCCATCCACAAAAGAAGCCATTCCTAAAGCCCAGGGACAAAAAAGCCCACCTAGGGCCCATGCTGATAAAGATGAAGACTACTGGGACTCTATACTCTGGAGTGATGAGACCAAGATAAATGTTTTTGGAACTGATGGCTTCAAAACTGTATGGCGTCGCAAAAGTGAGGAATACAAAGAAAAATGCATGGTGCCTACAGTGAAACATGGTGGTGGCAGTGTCCTAATGTGGGGCTGCATGAGTGCTGCTGGTGTCGGGGAGCTGCATTTCATTGATGGCATCATGAATTCACAGATGTACTACTCTACACTAAAAGAGAGGATGCTTCCATCACTCTGTGCCCTTGGTCGTCGTGCAATGATCCTAAACACACATCTAAGGCCACTGTTGGATTTCTGAAGAAGAACAGGGTGAAAGTGATTCATTGGCTCCTGATCTGAACCTAATCAAACACCTATGGGGAATTGTGAAGAGACAAGTTGAGCATCACTCTCCATCCAGCATCCGGTCTCTAAAAGAGGTCATTCTTGAAGAATGGAAAAAGATAGATGTTGCAAAATGTCGCCAACTTGTTCATTCCATGAAGAGTTGATGCTGTCATTAAAAATCATGGAGGCCATACAAAGTACTATAGTTTTTGTTGTGGGGTGTACTCATTTTTGCATCATCCTAATTTGAGTAAAACTGAAAAATGTGTAATCTAAGTTATATTATTAACCTTGCTTTCATGTTATAAGTTAACAGATGTTATATTAAACTTAGTCTTGTCAACATTTTGGAAATAGTTTTTGTGTTAATTGAGATATTGTTTAAAATGTGACTTTTCAAAGGGGCTGTACTCATTTATGCTAAAGACTGTATATACTGAAGTAATGCTTTTATACTATTTGGAATATAGCCTGTGTGTGTGTTGTTTGCACTCACTTTACCTGTGCATCTCTGCCTGTATCCAACCTTCATTTTGGCTGTATATTGAATAATAAGGTCATTCCTGAGTGCTCATATTTCTTTCCTTTTAATGAGAATAGCATGAACACTCCTCTGCATCTATGCAGATCGAGCCACATTGTTATATGACCAACCTGGATTTAAATAACGTGTCAAGCTCTGCTGTTGTTTTAGCGGGATGATGAATATGATAAAGAATGAAATTTACATTTCCCCCCTGGAAGACTAAAACAGTGCTGCTGATTTATGACTGTAATGCAAAGTTTAGCAAAGCTAATTAAGGACAGCATTCCCTGGGTCAGATTTAATCAGGGGAACATTTACAACTGCTGCTGAGGAGAGAGAAGTGCTGCGGAAATGTGAAGAATGAGGTATTACAGTGGAGCTTATGCTAACACCTAACATAGCAAACGGTGCGATTACACCTCTTAATGTAAAAGTAAAACACATTTTTAATAAACGAGAGCTATTTTCACCATTAGCCAGGTTAATGCCTTGGTTTAAGACCTTGTGTTGCCTTCAATGGAGGAAGTGAATTGTTTTAGTCATGGTTAAGTTTTAATAGTGAAATGTTGACTGTACTGTACTTATTTTGTATGAAAGCTGTTTTAGCGTGCAGCAGGCTTGCTTGACAAAACTACACTTCTAAAGTTTGGGGTTTGGATGTTTTTGTCTTTAAGAAGTCTTTTATGCTCCCAGAGCTGCGTTTATTTGATCAAAAATACAGTAAAAACAGTAATATTGTGAAATATTATTACTATTTAAAAGAACTGTTTTCTGTTTGAATATGTAATTTATTCCTGTGATGTAATCATTACTCCAGTTTTCTGTGTCATATGATCCTTCAGAAATCATTCTAATATGCTAATTTGATGCTCAACAAACATTTCTTCTTATTATTATTATCAATGCTAAAAACATTTGTGCTGCTTAATATATTTTTCAGGGTTCCTTGTAAATAGAAAGTTCAAAAGAACAGCATTTATTTGAAATAGAAATATTTTGTAACAGTATAAATGTCTTTACTCTCATGTTTTGACCAATTTAATGTGTTTTTTATTAAATAAGAGTATTAATTTCTTTAAAAAGAAAGATCATACTGACCAAACTTTTGAATAGATAGTGTACATGCATGGCATCTAAAATAGCTAACAGCTAAACTAAAGCATCAATAAAACACCTAATCTGCATACTTGTTGTAGTAGCACTAAACTTTCATTTAAGTGACTATAGAAAGAAAGAAAGAAATGCTTTCCCCCTCAAGCAAAATCACTTAAACACATGCCATATTGTAATTCTGACTTCTAAATGCCATATTGTAATTATAACTTCCAAACTTGTAAATATGAACTTCCACAACTTGAATGCAGCAGTAATCAGATTTGAGGTGTTCAAGTAATTTTATTCAGAGTAAAATAATCGTTTGGGGCTATTTCATGCTTGTTTTTTTTCTTGTTTTTTTTTTATTTTTTATTTCCTGACAACAACAGGAAGCTTTTTCAGCACTAGTGCAACAAAATAAGCAAAGGATGTGATTCAGTTGTGTAAAATTATTCTCTTTTTGTCTCCTACAGAGAATGATGGAAAATTGCCCCATAAACCAGCTAAATGAGCATTTTCATGCAAACGCTTCTCTATAACTTAATAATAACCAATTGCAATTAACTTCCGCTATGATTCTTTAACTGAATTACATGCAATCATTATGTAGTTAGTATTCTGAACATAAACAGTCATTGTCGGTTCATAAACCAGCAAAATGACAACTATTATCTGTTTTTTTCCTATTCTTTTTTTCTGATAAATATATGGCATTGTGGTAGCTCACTTCGTAAGTGCTATAATGACTTTGAAATTCCAACATGACTTGAACACCATAAAAATAGAGAGAGCAAGAAAGAAAGTGGGGGTGCTGTATTTGGCCAGTAATCCTCCTGTATAGAGTATTGAAATAAACTCACTTTATTAATAATAGAAAGCGCAAAACCCTGGACATCGAGTGTGGTTCAACACTTAAAGTGTTCAGATCACTCCCACGGCTTATTGAATCATTTATGAAACGCGAGATGCTGAATCTCTCTTCTAACTCACTCACTGATAATTCAAAAGGTAGTGCTACTGGAAGCAATAACTAGCTCCTTCTGTTATTATAGAGTTTTACTTTTACAGTTTTGACAAACTGTGAATCTCAGAGCAAAGACTACCTTGAGTCTTTGCTGCTTGTAATGATGTCAACTCTTGCCACAGTAGATGAATGAATCTGAGTGAACTGTTGCGCAAACTGGTTTTTATTGCTTCTCAAAATAGTCAGAAAGGTCAAGACAAAGAGGGGATCAGTGCGGATATGAGGCTTTAATCTGAAGCATTCCCAGTTTGCCTTTTTCCAAGAACCATCATTTAATATCCAACTGAAATATGGTTTGACATCTTTGGATGAAAAGGAAAAAAAAAGCAATAGACGTGGGACAGATGGAGAGACACGGCAGCCTTTTGGGAAACAGAGCTCTGAAAGACTCAAATAACAGCTTAATCCCATTTAATTAAAATTCAATAAAATAATTCACGCTAAATAAGTTTTAATTTGTTCACACATTTAATTGAGTTTTAGAGCCAGGGAACACAATGAGTTATAATAAAGCACAAATATCACTATACAATTCCATTATAATAAATTGAGAAAAATGAATAAAATAATAACTCAAGCGTGCATAGGTCAGACCCGTCCTAGTCTTCATATACCAGAACAAGACAAAGATAGCTGCAGAAAAAGGCAGCATTATTCTCAGAAACAGCAAATGAATAACTGAGAGAAATCATTCTGTCTGATAAGATATTCATGATCATGGAAAGGAATTTTAATGATTAATTAACACTATCCTTTATCTAGGTTAACACTGGGCAAATCTAATTGTTTTGTGCCAACAGTATGTACATTTAATACATGCATAAATTACTCAATACTACATTATGAACCACACTAAATGTAGCTTGAGCTATAACTACAGTATCTCACAGAAGTGAGTACACCCCTCACATTTCTGTAAATATTTTATTATATCTTTTCATGTGACAACACTGAAGCAATGACACTTTGCTACAATGTAAAGTAGTGAGTGTACAGCTTGTATAACAGTGTAAATTTGCTGTTCCCTCAAAATAACTCAACACACAGCCATTAATGTCTAAACCGCTGGCCACAAGAGTGAGCACACCCCTAAGTGAAAATGTCCAAATTGGGCCCAAAGTGTCGATATTTTGTGTGGCCACCATTATTTTCCACCACTGCCTTAACCCTCTTGGGCATGGAGTTCACCAGAGCTTCACAGGTTGCCACTGGAGTCCTCTTCCACTCCTCCATGACGACATTACAGAACTGGTGGATGTTATAGACCTTGTGCTCCTCCACCTTCAATTTGAGGATGCTCCACAGATGCTCAATAGGGTTTAGGTCTGGAGACATGCTTGGCCAGTCCATCACCTTTACCCTCAGCTTCTTTAGCAAGGCAGTGGTCATCTTGGAGGTGTGGTTGGGGTCATTATTATTTTGGAATACTGCCCTGTGGCCGAGTCTCCAAAGGGAGGGGATCATGCTCTGCTCATTCATAATTCCCTCAATGAACTGTAGCTCCCCAGTGCCGGCAGCACTCATGCAGCCCCAGACCATGACACTCCCACCACCATGCTTGACTGTAGGCAAGACACACTTGTCTTTGTACTCCTCACCTGGTTGCCGCCACACACGCTTGAAACCATCTGAACCAAATAAGTTTATCTTGGTCTCATCAGACAGGTTCCAGTAATCCATGTCCTTAGTCTGCTTGTCTTCAGCAAACTGTTTGCGGGCTTTCTTGTGCATCATCTTTAGAAGAGGCTTCCTTCTGGGACGACAGCCATGCAGACCAATTTGATGCAGTGTATGCGGCGTATGGTCTGAGCACTGACAGGCTGACCCCCCACCCCTTCAACATCTGCAGCAATTCTGGCATCACTCATACGTCTATTTCCCAAACACAACCTCTGGATATGACGCTGAGCATGTGCACACAACTGCTTTGGTCGACCATCGCGAGGCCTGTTCTGAGTGGAACCTGTCCTGTTAAACTGCTGTATCGTCTTGGCCACCGTGCTGCAGCTCAGTTTCAGGGTCTTGGCAATCTTCTTATAGCCTACAGCATCTTTATCTAGAGCAACAATTCTTTTTTTTCAGATCCTCAGAGAGTTCTTTGCCATGAGGTGCCATGTTGAACTTCCAGTGTCCAGTATGAGAGAGTGAGAGCGATAACACCAAATTTTTACACACCTGCTCCCCATTCACACCTGAGACCTTGTAACACTAATGAGTTACATGACACTGGGGAGAGAAAATGGCTAATTGGGCCCAATTTGGACATTTTCGCTTAGGGGTGTACTCACTTTTGTGGCCAGCGGTTTAGACATTAATGGCTGTGTGTTGAGTTATTTTGAGGGGACAGCAAATTTACACTGTTATACAAGCTGTACACTCACTACTTTACATCATAGCAAAGTGTCATTTCTTCAGTGTTGTCACATTAAAAGATATAATAAAATATTTACAAAAATCTGAGGGGTGTACTCATTTCTGTGAGATACTGTATGTGAAATATGTGTGAATTATGTTATTTCTGGACTCTTCTCTGTGTTGAAGCTGACTGCAAGACGGAGTGCATACATATGATTCAACCATGTGACATTTAAACCAGTGTTGTTGTTATTATTAACTAAAACTATTAGAAATTGTTTTAAAAAATGTAAATATTAGATTAAACCTTAATCGAAAAGTAGAAATGCTGACTTGTCAACTAACTAAAAAAAAGTTGAAGCTAAATAGAAGTATTAGTAACTGTTACAGAGTCAACCAGACCATCCTTCCATCAAACAACACCAGATTGTCACACTCCGCCCACTCGTTCACAATTACCTGAATACTGATTACCTGCACCTGCACTTCTTTCTTCATCAACGCACACTATATCTACCGTCATCACCTTTACTTCATTGTCTGGTCTCATCCTTACCACAAAGATGCACCGACTACCTACCTGCTATACTCACCCGAGAAACCTCACCTGAGAATAGCAGAGTCCTGTCTTCCATCTTCTGTTATCTGTCTTCATTCATCCTCCGTCTGGATTCCAGTTCACCAGTCTTCACTTCCCGATCTGCTTCTGCAAAGACAAGATCATTGATTACCATTCAGCTAAGTCACCATCTGATATTCCGACTGCCATTGACTCACCCTTGCTTCATTCCCGCAACCTCTCCGTTCTCTGCTTCAATAAAGATCTGTTAAAGTTTGCTCACCTGTCTGTCTCCTGTTGTGCGACAGTAACACTTTACAATAAGGTTCCATTTGTCAACTAATTACTAACTACATTAGTTAACATAAACTAACAATGAGAAATACTTATATAATATATAACTTATATATAATATAGTAAACAATAGGATGAAAATGACAAATTATTGTCATGGTTTTTGCCACAAAATACATTTTATTGTGTCCTGAAAGCTCTCACTCTCTCTCTCTCTCTTTCAAACAAACACACGTACTGTATCGTAAAGACACACACTTGCACAGAAACGTTTGGTCAGCACTGCTCTGACGAATTAGTCAGAGTAAAATAGTTTAGCAACTTAAGATACATGACTCACCAGCGAGGTAATAACTCTGCGGTTCTTCAGGTAAACTTATAGTTTCGCTATTACTTGAGACACTGCTGCCGTTAGAGATGCACAGATCAGGTAGGCTAATTCACATATGCTGCTTATTCTCTCTCACTCAACTGCGTTAATAACTGTATCAACAGTATTATTCTGCTATCAAGGCTCAAGCCTTCATAACTAGTTCTGAAATGACGTTTTGGAATTAGCAACATAGGCTTGGGATGAGATTCGTAAGAAATTAGTCCCACACACAAGAGTGTTTTAAGGACAAAAACCTGACAAATATCTTGAAATACAACATCGGAACAGTGTCTTGAGGTGTGGTAACCATATATAAGCGGAATAATTGACTCCGGGCCGTTGGATTCTTAGAAAATAATGCTCTACTTCATGTCGTGGCTGCATTACCACCTCGGGTGTGCATTATTTTCTAAGAATTAAATGGCCTGTCGTCAGTTATTCTTTACTTAAGGCAATAACTAATGTTAACTAATGGAACTTTATTTTATAGTGTTAGCATGGTCTGTCTGAATACTCTATTCTGATTAGTTGGAAGGATTGAAACCTTAATGCACAGGTAGTTCCAGTTAGTTCAATCACCATTGTGTATTAATGCGCTGCTTTCACTGAAACACACACATCACCCACACACAGAGATCGAGATTGCACCAGTCTGAACATTGATACAAGGCAGAATGGATTCATGCTTTCATGTTGTTTACGCCAAATTCTGACCCTATACCATCTGAATGTTCCAGCAGAAATCGAGACTCATCGGACCAAATTTTCTCAATCTTCTATTGTCAAATTTTGGTGAGCCCGTGCGAATTGTAGCCTCAGTTTCCTGTTCTTAGCTGACAGGAGTAGCACCCGGTGTGGTCTTCTGCTGCTGTAGCCCATCTACTTCAAGGTTCGACGTGTTGTGTGTTCAGAGATGCCCTTCTGATTTCCTCGGTTGTAACAAGTGCTTATTGAGGTACTGTTGCCATTCTATCAGCTCTAACCAGTCTGACCATTCTCCTCTGTACCTCTGGCATCAACAAGGCCCATAGGACTGCCGCTCACTGGATATTTTCTATTTTTCTGACCCTAGAGATGGTTGTGCATGAAAATCCCAGGTGATCAGCATGGGCCCCAATAACCATGCCACAGTCAAAGTCACTGAAGCCCAGAATACGGAAGCCCTATATTTTCTGTCAGTCTTTACAAAGTCTCATATGTTGTTATGCTGCATTTCTGAGCTTTATTCTGGCTTCCGTATTCTGGATTACCCCTTTTGCCTGTGATTTCTGCCTGGTCGCTCATTTGGATGGTTTGCTTGTGCATTTGAACTTTTGCCTGTTATATCGATCACGATTCTACATGGTCCCTATAAAGCTGCATTTGGATTTTCAACCCAAGTCTCAGAGCAATTTGTGACAAACAGGATCTGGGGTCTCTGTGTGTGAGAACAGGAGCATTAGTATAAGGAGGAAGACTTCAGAGAATCATGGGGTTTATGGCATGTAACAGTGTGTAACAGTAAGTAATAGTATAGCTCTGTTAAAGGTGTAATTTAAAAAATCATTCAATCCACAATGGACTGCACAACATGGGTCTAAAATGACCCGTATTCATTCCCTTTTATTTCAATCATGGCTGAGTGTTTCTTTGCTGAATCTTTGAAATACATGTATTTTATCATTTATTCCAGGAATTCATTAAATATCTTGTTTTTGATTTCCACAAACCATTGTTTATTTTTCCTTTCTTAATTTATAAACAAACACAGTTTTTGTATTTCTACATACATTTTGCAAACATGGGTCAAAAATGACCCATATAGAAACCTTTGATATTTGCACATTTTTGCAAGTGAGAACATATTTACTGCAGAAAACTATTCACCTGCCACACATTTTAAAACTCAATATGGCTTTGATGCATGTAAGTCTTATTATATTTCATACAATAGGCTATATAATTGTTACGTATCCGGCGCCTGCTGGTTCCTGCTACTCCCCACCAGAGGTCACCGGTTCATCATTTCATTGCACACACAGTCATGCATCACTCTGGATTACATTTCCCATAATTCCCCATCTAGGAACCAGTCACACACTCGCACCTGTTTCCCATCAGTGGACCCTTTATAAGCTGCACCCAGACACACACACAGGGCTGAGTATTGTTTAGTCATATGTTTTCCGTGTTAATCTTTGTTCCTAGTTCCTAGCCTTGCCTTTGTTCCATGTTCCATGTTCCATGTTCCTTATTCCTAGTTCCTAGCCTTGCCTTGTTTTTGACCCTGGACTGTTTATTCCTTGTTTGATGATCGTTTGCTGCCTGCCTTGACCATTGCCTGTGACTTGGATTACTCTTCTGCCTTGCCCTTATGTTTCTGTTTGCTGGTGTTTGACCCTTGCCTGTACGACTACGCTCATTCTAGTAAAGCCTGCGTGTGGATCTACCCCTTGTCGTCACGACTCCCTACGTTACAATAATACATTTCATAATTTATATTTTTTGTCATAAATCAATGCTATTGGTCACCCTTTGCATCTGTCAGTGTTCCTGAAAAGTAACATTTTTGGACATACAATGTTACTGTCCGACAGTGACGATATATATAATAAGTCTATACTTGATTAACGGTTTGATTTTCTTTATCCACAGTGTTTTTATGGCTGGTTTATACTAAAATGGCTGAAATGGGTGTAGAGATGCTGCATAAAGTACAGGATGAGGCAATTCTTAGTCCTGATTTAGAGTCTGAAATATCTGGTGCTGATGACCTAGACTATGTGCCAAAGGGTCAGTCTGGAGTTATAGGTGAAAATCCAGCTCTACTAGATGAAAACTCCTCTGATGACATTGAAGACTTGTCTGATGTATCCTCTGAAGAGGAAACTCAGACCCAGTCCAATAAATTGAGTAAAAAGGGGTCTTCCTGGAGCGAGCATCCCTCCCCCACTCAGGGCAGAACAAGAAGCATCCCGAGGAGCTGCCCAGGACCTGCATCTGGTTCAACAGCTATTTCACCAAGGGATGCCAGGGATATGTTGTGCATTTGAATGGTACTGATACAAAAACATTCACTGAGGAATACCTGGAATAGTGAATGATGAAATTAATTTATTGCAATATATGTGATATAGAAAATAAAATCTCAGTCAGGTCACTTTAGACCAATGTTGTGTATATCCAAAACTGTTACTTTTCAGGAACACTGACAGATGTAAAGGGTGACCAAGAGCATTGATTTATGACAAAAACTATAAATGATGAAATATAATATGTAGCCTTTTGTATGAAATATAATAAGACTTAAATGCATCAAATATACAAAAGCAGCCATGTTGAGTTGTGAAATGTGTGGCAATATGGAGATACAAGGTTTCCACCTGACAGCAATGATATATACAATATTGTATGTAATATAAATATAAACATGTAATATTTCAACTTTTATTTTATTAGCTAGCTAGAATAGAATATGTCAACAGCAAGCAAGCTAATAGTATTGGACATGTTTCTCTTTCTCACTAGTAGTGGATTTCAAGGTCAAGGTAACCTTGGCCTAACATTCAAATATTATGTCCAGTTATCTTTCACAATATATCAAAAATTTTCTGTGGTAAAAATAATAAATAAATAAATAAATAAATATAAGACTTTCATTCATCAAATATACAAAAGCAGTCATGTTGAGTTGTAAAATGTGTGGCAGGTGAATAGTTTTCCGCAGTAAATATGTTTCTACTTGAAAAAATTTGCAAATATCAAAGGTTTCTATGTGGGCCATTTTTAACCCATGTGTGCAAAATTGATGTAGAAATATAAAAACTGTTTATAAAGTAGAGAAAGGAAAAATAATGATTTGTAGAAATTTAAAAAAAAACAAGATATTTAATGAATACCTGAAATAAATAAATGATAAAATATATTTCTTTCAAAGATTCATCAAAGAAACACTGAAAATCCATGATTAAAACAACATAGGGAATGAATACGGGTCTTTTTAGACCCATGTTGTGCATTAGAAGGGTAGTGATTCAAAAATGACTTTTATTCAAAAAGTAAGAAAGGAAAAATGAAAATCAAAAACAAGTTAATTGAGGAATACCTGGAATACTGAATGATGAAATTAATTTCTTCAAAGATAGAGAAAATAATAACTCAGTCTGGTCACTTTAGACCCATGTTGTGCATCAAAGGGTTAACTGTTTGATGTCACAATTAATATTCATGAGCAAACCTTTTGTATTTTGTCTACTCTAATTTATTTCCAGTCTAATTTCCATGATTTTGATGATTATTAATTTAATTTGATTTTTATTTTAATTTATTATTATTATTAGAATCAACATTATAATTTATTTTAAAGTTTCTTTCAATTATGTGATTTTAGTTGGGTTATTTCATTTAGAATAAGACAGAGGTGATTCTAGGATTTCAGTCTTATTCTGCCTAGTCAGTCTAATCCTTAAATGATTGTTTTAATCCTTAAACATTTAATTTTGTGATTTCATTAGAACGTAGCAATTTAGGTATGATGAAAAGAGATGAAAAAAGATGAAAACCCCTTAATTAATGTCTATCAACACATCCCTGTGACATACTGGTCTAAATAATAATATTAATAATAATATACATATATTTAAACTCATTTCAACAGTTTTTTTTGGTGACATTATTGGCATGAGCATGATAGCTGTGCTGTATGAGCTGTCAGTAGTTAATTTTGCTTAGTAACCTTTAATTTAAACTATAGATGATTATTATTTTTGACCCCTTTTCCCCATGACATGTCTTTTTTGATTCTCAGCTGTAGGCAGAATCAAAGCCTGTGGAAGTGGCCCACTCTGTGCCATTAATATTCATTGGGTTCTGGAGTATATTAGATGTTGAAGATTCATGTGATTTGACCGCTGCTCTTCATTACTGTTTTTCTGTCCTCACTGCTCCTGTTCAAACCTTTTTCCCTTCCACACAACAAATATTGTTAATACAAGATCCATGCATTTGATTAATAATATTCTCCATGCTATTTCCTTTCAGAAATTACAGCATATTTATGTAGTTTTGTAAATTATTCCTCCATCCTCTTTGTTACTGTAAGTGGTATAGAAAAAGGTAGGGTTAGAGTTAAAGGTAGAGTTAAAGTTAATGAGATAATTAAGCAATTAATAAGGCTGTGACTGAAGTCAGATGTAGTTCTTGTGTTTCTCTTTTCTTCAGTGATGCTGCTTGTTAACAGCAGGTGTTCATCACTAATGCACAATCATCACTTAATTAATTGCTTAATTATCTCATTAACTTTAACTCTGCTTCAGTGTTATTTTAAAACTATTTAGAGAGGGACCATATGTACTCTGAGCAGAGTTGATTCAACTCTGGAGATTTTGCTGTGTACACATTACAATAATAACAAATGTAAACAACTTATTTACGGTTATTGGCCATTTTACATCATAGCTGTTAATGTTGAGCTAATTCGTAAAGGTACACAAACTAAATACTTCATTACAATAACAAAATGGTATCTGTGGTATCTGTCAGGAGTTTTAAGCAATGAAGCACACAAGACAGGTGTAACCCTGGTTAAATAATTGTTTATGGATATTATTATTTATTATAAGATTGCTTGAATAGAATATCCATATGTAAGAAATTCTTTATAAATAAACAAATATATGTAAATATTTATATCTGAATTAAGTTAAAAAATGAGTAACAACCAATCGGAGCATTGGATTGTTAGCACCACCCCCTTTGCCTACGGATGGCTCGCATTGCGCAGTTCAGATGAGAGATGCAGAGTGACTGTGAAATCTGATCTGACGTGTGAGTGTTAAAATGTGAAAAATATGATTCATAGACTGTTTAAAGTTCACATAAACTGAACAAATTAGAGTTTAAAGGGATAGTTCACCCAAAAATTAAAATTTGATGTTTATCTGCTTACCCCCAGCGCATCCAAGATGTAGGTGACTTTGTTTCTTCAGTAGAACACAAATGATGATTTTTAATTGCAACCGTTGCAGTCTGTCAGTCAAATAATGGGAGTGAATGGGAACTGGATCAATAAGAGTCGAAAAAACATGCACAGACAAATCCAAATTAAACCCTGTGGTTCGTGACGACACATTGATGTCCTAAGACACGAAACGATCGGTTTGTGCGAGAAACCGAACAGTATTTATATCATTTTTTACCTCTAATACACCACTACGTCCAACTGCGTTCAGCACTCGCTTAGTGAGGTCTGATCACGCTCGTGATAATATCGTGATATTATGTTTGGCGATACTGTATCGATTCTCAAAAACACTATCGATATGTATATATTTATCTATTTAAATCCAAGATTTGTGGCCTTGTGTTCGGTTTAAACCACAGACTGTATAAAACCCAACCGCTAGATGGCAGTGTTATCTCAGAGCATAAACTGACGCAGAGCCGGAGAAGCGCAAGGTGAAGGTGCGTGCATTGATAATGTTAGCATTAGCAAACCCAGCTCACAAGACGATATAATTATTCCGTTCCCTCGGTATACAGAGCTGAAGTGTGGACTCATTTTGGCTTCAGCTATAAAGAAGCCACTAAGGAAATCGACAAGAGTTATTTTGTTTGCAAAATAGGCCATGTTAATATCCAAATACTCGGGAAATGCATTGAATCTGAGAGCTCGCTTAACATCCCGACGTCATCCGCACTGCTGAGAAGCATTTCGACAGAATATGTGAAATGTACTGCACGTTTTCCTCTCAGTAACAAAATAAACACACATCAAAATTGACAGTGGTGGCAGCAGAAAGAAAGCATCTGATTATAGCGATGTGAATATGGTTGCACCAGCTCTGCAGTTCAGTACTTTAAATAGCACTTTATACTATAGACTGCTTTAAAGCAAACAGCTTTACAGTATTAAATATAAAACAAACAGTCATGGAATGGACTATGCACTTTCTGTTGAAAATTTCTGTTAGAAATTAAAAACTGCTATACTGTGAACCTTTAAAACATATACACAAAGAATCCTGCAGTCACTTTACTATTTTCCCTTTACTTAGATTGCACAAAATAGAGATTAGTGATATAGATGCAAATGATACTGTATTGATTAAATAAAATAAAGTTGCTTGTCAGATTTTATGCATAAGGTTGTGTGTTCTTTATGGATGTTTTTCCTAAAAACAAAAACAAGAAACATTGCAAAATATATCACCTTTCTACAATATTGCAATATATCACGATATATCATATCGTAACCCCTGTATCGTGATACATATTGTATCGCCAGATTCTTGGCAATATACAGCCCTAAAATTCACTCATGAAAACTACAAAACTATGTAATTACCTGTCCAAAAGAAAAAACTGCAACCATGGCATCATTTTTCAGACCCTTTGAGTCCTGCAATTGCCTCCAGTGTGGAAAAGCAACACCAATGTTAATTCTGCTTTTAGCTCTTTCTTGATCCAGACGTTTTTTCGTTGTAGCAGTTTCTAAGACTGTCTTTCTTTTCTCACTTCCTTTTCCTGTATCAGGTGTTGTTGGTTCAGCGGGAACGTAAGGTAGCTGCTGTTTGCCTTCCATTCTTCCATTCTATGTATATGTATATGTGTATGTGTGTGTGTGTGTGTGTGTGTATGGATGGATGGATAGATGGAAAGACATTTAGACCACTTTAATTGTGAAGAGACTTTCAACCAGTATTACAAAAATATTTCTGGAAAAAAATGCCTACCCTACCTTTAAATATCAGTCTGTTACAAAGTATGACTTTAGAACTCTAGAATATAAAGCATTGCTGGTATGGAGCATTTTATGGCACTATTATGTCCTTTCTGAAGATCTCACTGTAATTGCATGGAGAAGAGCATGGGAAACAGCCATCAAAGTTTTCGCTTTTGCAGCAAAAAGAAAGTAATTCAGATTTGAAATGACATGAGTGTGAGTAAATGATAAAGAATTGTAATTTCCGGGTGAGCTACAGTACTTTAACACTTGCATACAACCTAGGTAACTCCAACCGAAAATGAAGGTCTTTTCTAAGGCAGAGAAAGTTATTACATTTTTATGAATGATTGCAAAAACAAACACTTTTTTTTCTTTAAAATTGCATGCACTGATGAGTTATTCGCTGTGAGACCATGTGTATTAAGAAAGCATGCTGATGAGGAAATGAGGAGAGAAAATGAAAGAAAGAAGGTATGAGAATGGACAGAGAGACAAACAGAGGGGATAAGAATAGGTTGGAGATTTGCAAACAAATTTAATAACCAGCCAACACAGACTCTTAGATCAAAAGAGAGAGAGAGAGGGAGAGAGAGAGAGAGATATTTGACATTTATACCTCTTTATTTATTTTTCTCCTTTCAAAACATAATTTTACAAAAAAAAAAAAAAAAAAAGACATTATAACAAGGGGTAACAAGAGGAAAAAAATAATAAAAATAAAATACATTACCAACCACAATATAATTTAAATGTTTTCTTCATGGTCAATACTACACAAAACTTATCTCAAACCACATTTCCATAAAACCAGCCAGATTCAGTCAGTTAAAAAACAAATCTGCTTTGATCCTTAAAGTTCCAAAAGCTCTTAAAGCCATCTTTGAAACTACTGAAACTTCTTCCTTTAACTTTTTTTTTTTCTTGTTGCCTATATTGCCAGTTTAGCTTCTCCTATTATATAATTAAGGCAATTAGTTGCCTTTCTGAGGCAATATAATTTGACCTCAAAATAAAAACATTTTCTTTTAATTCTGTACCATGTTCTTCAATCCATCTTTCAAACATCTAAAATACACCTCTCAATCTAAAACAATATTTAGAAAAAAAAGAAAAAAAAAGTATCTCAGTCTCTTTATTTAAATGGTCTTCTATAGATTTTTGTTGAAAAACAGAAGCAAGATTATACATGTTATATTATCCATTATTCATGAATCTGATTGACTTCATTCCTGTCAAAAGACACATTTCCTCTGGACTTTTCATCGTCATCATTTTTTAAATTGATTGTCTTTGTGCATTCAGCTTTTGACATTTATTTCTGAATTCTTTTTGTATTAAACACTTTTGCTTGAAGTAGAGGATTGTTAAAAATAGGTTCACTTTTTTTCCAAGGTCCAGATTAAGACAAGTCTCTATGTTCTCAACATTGATTTATAAAAAGCAGATGTGTCCTTCAAGTCCATTTCTGCTAAATTTATTAAAAAAACAAATGCAGATTGTATTTAAAAACATCAACAAAACATAACAAGGCTATAGCGGTGTCCAGCACATTTCCAGTTGAATATAATATGCTACCTACAGCCTAAAAGATTTAATCCTAATTCCACTATCAAATGCTATCTCTTGATCAATTAAAAAAAGAAAAAAAAAAAAAAAAAAATCAAACATTTTCACCATTCATCTTTACAATATCCATTATATCTCTCACAAGAAATAAATGGTCCATTATTTGTATTTTAGGTATACAATATATCTGATATTCAATAACAATATATTGTATAAGATAAGGCTTGAATCTGTTTGAAAGACACTTTGCCAAAATTTGATGCTTTTCCAGTTGAAAGTTCAGTCAGTGTGCTTCAGTCAGTTCTTTTAACTGGAGGTCAGAGTCAAGCAGTTTGCTCTGCTCATTATTAAGTTTTGATAAGTCTTTATGTAAATCCTCCATGCATCTGACATTGCATTGTCCTTCTCCAAATAAGTCCGTATCAAAACCAAAAGCTATCAAAATTTCATTAGGATCATAAGTCAAATTTCCATCCACAGATTTTAAATGCAACATCATTTTATGTTCTCATTCTTTCTGTCCAAAATTAAAAAAAGAAGGAGCTTGGTGCATCTATCTCTCTCAAAGATGTAAAACGAGCTTTGATTAAAGCTCCTTTTGCTTTCTCATGAAATAACGAGGCTAAAGCCTTCTTTTTTCCTCCAGCTTTCCAACTGTCACAGAATTTCCAAAAATGAACTCCCTTTCAATCTGCTTTATTTCTTTTTCAGGTTCTGAAACATTTTTTTTATTCTACTATTTGCATTTTACAAAATATTCTAATTTGTGTCTTTCCCACATCCTATCATTGAATGATGTCATCATATTTTTTCCCCCTCCACTCAACCCAAAATGCAAACATTTTCATCACAATTTTTTTAAGATCTTATGTAACTTTTAATCCTTAGCCCCTCTGCCCTTATATTTGGTGCATAAACATTAATAAAAACAAAACCAATACTATTTGTACTTGCTTGAACAGCTAGAATTCATCTTTTTTTTTATCTCATTGAAAGACATGGTGGTTATATTAATTTTCTTTTAAAATAATATGTCCCGATTACGACTGTAACCTTGGTTCTCTGAAAAGGGAACGAGAGACTGTGTTGAGAATGGCGCTGTGGGAACGATCTGTGTGATTGTGTCGTGAAGCACGTGTGAAATCAGTCCAATGGCATAGACAGGTGATGTCATGACCAGGAAGCTATAAAGCGCACCCAGACCAAACAATAGCCACGTTTCCATTACAGATTTGTGTCAGCTTCTGATAGGCCGAAGCAAGTCGATTACAGGTACGCCCGAAGTATGGGAGGGATACGCAGCATCTCATTCCCTTTTCAGGGAACCATGGTTACAGTCATAACCGAGACATTCTCTTTCAAGGGAACTCATGCTGCATCGAGAATGACGCTGTGACGCCATATCTGACGCATCTTGAAGGAATCACCAATGGGTTTTTCCCCAGACACCACCCAAGTTGCGTGGTAAGCAGCTAGGCTGCTACGTAAACCTTTAGAGTGGAGGGGGATAACCCTGCAGAGAATCGCATGGTCTCAACAGCCTCAGTTGGGTGACCTGAGTCTATGAGTTGGACCTCTCAGAGGCCAAATCCACACTTTCAAAACTCTGCTCTCCAGAACTCCTGGGAGTAGAACGATCAGGGAAACCGTGTACAGACACAGCCTCCATATGAGCTCCACCACCTCAGTGTGGAGTCTCCATTCCTCGGGCCTCAGCCCCTGTCTCGACAAGATGTCTACTCCCTGAATCTTGTGCCCAAGGAAGTAGAGCCTAAGCCATAATGACCAGGCAGGTGCCAGGAGAGATGATGACCCATCCACAGATGCTGAGTGACCATCCATGATTGCTCCCCAACCTGTGAGGGAAGTATCTGTCATAAACGTTATGCAATGACAAGGAGCTTTCCAGCACAGGACCGTGGACAATGTTGGGGATAAACAGTTTAGGACCCTTGACTCCGGGTCTTTATTCAACATATCTGGTTTCAAAGTTTAAAAAAATTAATAAATTGAAGAAACATTTAATGAAGAATAGTTTACAGTTTCATCAGCAGAAGACAGCTTCAAGTCTCACAAGGAGTTTGTAGGAGTTGAGTTTTGCTCCGCGTTTCCATAGCACATTTCCATGCTCTGAGCAGGAAACTTTCCCCAAATCATACTGATAACATGTTCTTTTCTCTCAGTGAGAGGTACAGAGGAAAATAGATGCTTTAACATACATTGAAGAAGTCATTCAAATAATTTAACAGAAATATAAATGTTGATTAATAACTTAAAAGATATATATTGAAGCGGCAGTGCATTCCAGAATCCATCCCTTCAACAAGAACCAAGACTTCTTTCACGTAACCAAAGTATGCAGCACCTGCACATAACCTTGATCATGCAGAATGGGTTGCCCCTCAAGGAAACCCCTTGGTCTTAAACCACCACTGCAAAGGTCTTATGTACAGCAGGTCAAAAGGCATCCCGTTGGATGCAGCTGCAATCAGACCTAACAGTCCCTCAACTGTTTTTTTCAGAATGATAAAATACTGGCTCTAAAACCCAGACTCTCTGTCAGGAGGACTTAATCGTTTTTAATCGTCTCCTTCCCCAGCAGAGTTTTATCTCCTGTTCCATAACCAGAGTCTGCTCAGGGCCTACCACTGAGGACAGGAACTCCCATGTGCAGGACCGACTGAGAAATATTAGCAGTCATCCACGCTGTCAAATATCTACTAAGGAAAGCAGTCTCTGGAGTCTGGCCTCCAGAGTTTCTGAGTAACCATTTTGGTGCCCTGAAGTGACGCACCGACAGGGAACGAATGAAACGGTAGCTCTGAGACCCTCCTGCGCTGCTACATTTCCGGGGGGACACTGAGATATGTGCTCACCGGAGACTGCTGCGCCCTGAAGCACGCAAGGTGGCAGGGTTGGCAGAACGGCCCTCTGAGGGCACCAAAGGGAAAATGGGCACCGTGTAATGAGGTGTTGACCACTTCCCCCCAGAGGGGACTGCCCTCATGCAGCCTTCTTGGAGGTAATCACGGCCCTAAGATCCATCTTACTCTAGAAGACTTTGTACCCAAGAGTACCAACCTCTTGAGACTGGTCTCTGGCACAACTTGAGTAGCCAGTTTGGTGCCCTGAAGCAGATGACCTGCAGGGAACAACCAGACTGACTCCTCTGAAACTCATCAGAGGGGGCAAGCATCCTAGTACCGCCACTTTTCCAGGTGGACACTGAGATATGGGCTCACCGGAGACCGCTGCGTCCCGAAGCAAAGGAAGTGGTGGTATTGGCAGAACGAATGAGGGCACCGAAGGAAATGGGCACCGTGTTGACCACTTCCCCACCCTGCCCTCCCACATCCTTCTTGGAGATAACGACGATCCTCAGATCCATTTTACCCCCAGGAGAGAAAGGCTGGTCTCTGGCATAAAGAGTCGTCTGCTCTCCAGTCGCTCTTGCGTTACTTTGATGTCATATCCTGATCGGTCTGCGCAGTGCCAATACATCACAAACAAGTCTATTGTTTGATCTGGGTGCACTTACAGGTGCATCTCAATAAATTAGAATGTTGTGGAAAAGTTCATTTATTTCAGTAATTCAACTCTAATTGTGGAACTCGTGTATTAAAGGTCCCATTTTCGTGGTTTTTTTGAAGCTTTGATTGTGTTTATAGTGTGCAATATAACATGTGTTCATGTGTTCGATTCAATGCACACAGACTGAAGTACTTTAAGTCTATCTCAATAAATTAGAATACTTCATAAGATCGATAAAAAAAGGATATTTTAAACAGAAACTTTTGAAAAGTATGTTCATTTCTATGCACTCAATACATGGTTGGACCTCCTTTTGCATCAATTACTGCATCAATGCGGCATGGCATGGAGGCATTCAGCCTGTGGCACTGCTCAGGTTTCTTTGATAGCGGCCTTCAGGTCATCTGCATTGTTGGGTCTGGTGTCTCTTATCTTCCTCGTGACAATACCACATAGATTCTCTATGGGGTTCAGGTCAAGAGAGTTTGCTGGTCAATTAAGCACAGTAACACCATGGTCATTGAACCAGCTTTTGGTACCTTTGGCAGTGTGGGCAGGTGCCAAATCCTGCTGGAAAATGAAATCAGCATCTCCATAAAGCTTGTCAGCAGAAGGAAGCATGAAGTGCTCTAAAATGTCCTGGTAGATGGCTGCTGACTGTGGACCTCAGAAAACACAGTGGACCAACACCAGCAGATGACATGGCAGCCCAAATCATCACTGACTGTGGAAACTTCACACTGGACTTCAAGCAACATGGTTTCTGTGCCTCTCCACTCTTCCTCCAGACTCGGAGACCTCGATTTCCAAATGAAATGCAAAATTTACTTTCATCTGAAAAGAACACTTTGGACCACTGAGCAACAGTCCAGTTCTTTTTCTCCTTAGCCCAGGTAAGACGCTTCTGACGTTGTCTTTGGTTCAGAAGTGGCTTGGTACGTGGGATGTGACAGTTTTTTTTTTTTTGTTTTTTTTTTATGTATTTGTTTAAAATGCTATTTTCCTATAATCCCTTCTTCCACTGATATTAATGGATCCTATTTTAAGGCTCTCCATGAAAAAGGAGGACAGAAAAAGGGGGAAAAATGAACAGACTGCACACCCCTTCTTCATAACTGAACTTTAAGGATTTTATTATTATTATTATTATTATTATTATTATTATTATTATTATTTTTACTTTTTTTTTATTCTCATTTGTTACTTTTTTAAAATCTGAATATTTTCCTTCTGCTTAACTCTTTGTAGGGCTGGGTGAAACAGCTAAAAAAATTATCAAATATAATGTTTAATATCATTCGGTATCAATAATTATGTATTTATTTCAAAGGGGACCTATTATGCACAATTCACTTTTGCATGGTGTTTGAACATACAGGTGCTGATCATATAATTAGAATATCATCAAAAGGTTGATTTATTTCACTAATTCCATTCAAAAAGAGAAACTTGTATATTATATTCATTCATTACACACAGACTGATATATTTCAAATGTTTATTTCTTTTAATTGTGATGATTATAACTGACAACTAAGGAAAATCCCAAATTCAGTATCAGAAAATTAGAATATTGTGAAAAGGTTCAATATTGAAGACACCTGGTGCCACACTCTAATCAGCTAATTAACTCAAAACACCTGCAAAGGCCTTTAAATGGTCTCTCAGTCTAGTTCTGTAGGCTACACAATCATGGGGAAGACTGCTGACTTGACAGTTGTCCAAAAGACGACCATTGACACCTTGCACAAGGAGGGCAAGACACAAAAGGTCATTGCAAAAGAGGCTGGCTGTTCACAGAGCTCTGTGTCCAAGCACATTAATAGAGAGGCGAAAGGAAGGAAAAGATGTGGTCAAAAAAAGTGTACAAGCAATAGGGATAACCGCACCCTGGAGAGGATTGTGAAACAAAACCACACAGAGTGGACTGCAGCTGGAGTCAATGCTTCAAGAACCACTACGCACAGACGTATGCAAGACATGGGTTTCAGCTGTCGCATTCTTGGGTCAAGCCACTCTTGAACAACAGACAGCGTCAGAAGCGTCTAAAGACAAAAAAGGACTGGACTGCTGCTGAGTGGTCCAAAGTTATGTTCTCTGATGAAAGTAAATTTTGCATTTCCTTTGGAAATCAGGGTCCCAGAGTCTGGAGGAAGAGAGGAGAGGCACACAATCCACGTTCCTTGAGGTCCAGTGTAAAGTTTCCACAGTCAGTGATGGTTTGGGGTGCCATGTCATCTGCTGGTGTTGGTCCACTGTGTTTTCTGAGGTCCAAGGCCAACACAGCCATATACCAGGAAGTTTTAGAGCACTTCATGCTTCCTGCTGCTGACCAACTTAATGGAGATGCAGATTTCATTTTCCAACAGGACTTGGCACCTGCACACAGTGCCAAAGCTACCAGTACCTGGTTTAAGGACCATGGTATCCCTGTACTTAATTGGCCAGCAAACTCACCTGACCTTAACCCCATAGAAAATCTATGGGGTATTGTGAAGAGGAAGATGCGATATGCCAGACCCAACAATGCAGAAGAGCTGAAGGCCACTATCAGAGCAACCTGGGCTCTCATAACACCTGAGCAGTGCCACAGACTGATCGACTCCATGCCACGCCGCATTGCTGCAGTAATTCAGGCAAAAGGAGCCCCAACTAAGTATTGAGTGCTGTACATGCTCATACTTTTCATGTTCATACTTTTCAGTTTGCCAAGATTTCTAAAAATCCTTTCTTTGTATTGGTCTTAAGTAACATTCTAATTTTACTGATTTCAATTTTACTGAATTTGGGATTTTCCTTAGTTGTCAGTTATAATCATCAAAATTAAAAGAAATAAACATTTGAAATATATCCGTCTGTGTGTAATGAATGAATATAATATACAAGTTTCACTTTTTGAATGGAATTAGTGAAATAAATTAACTTTTTGATGATTTTCTAATTATATGACCAGCACCTGTAAATGTGTGTTGGCAGTGTATGTACAGAACCACCCTATAATGGTAAAAATTCACCCAGTGTTTTTTTTGTTTGTTTTTTTTTTTTAAATATACTTCCCCATAAATCATAAGCAGTGTCTCAGAACAAGCCGTTTGCAGATTCTAACAATTTGACGTCACAAATGCTTAGGCCCCACCCTTGACTGCTGACAGACACTGCCCTATTAGCATAGACAGTGCCCTGAGTGAGTTGTACACTATCTGCCATGTTTATCTCCTCGCCAGATCACTTCATAGAAATGTATTCTTATTAAAGCTACTAAAGTTATTTATTTCAGAGCAGTGAGTTATTTTCTGTTTTTCAGCAGTAGGTATTGTATATTTTGCTACTTTCACTTTAATACACAGGTCTGATGTACACATGTGATTTCTTTTCCTGCTGTTTACATTCACAGACATAACCAACTGTGTTTATTTGAACTTTGTGCGTTTTTTACACCTTGTGTGTATTTGACAGTTTAAGTGCAATAAGGTGTGAAAGAGAACTTAGTTTAATACTCACGGGACGCGCTGTCTGACAGCCAGCTTTTTGTGCTTGTGCTTTGGGTATTGCGCTCAGAAAACCATATATCAGAAGTAGACTGATATGGCTTTAAAACGCATGCAGAAAATAAACTTTCATGATGATGAAGAACTGCAGTGTCACATGAGCATGACCGCCACAGAGATGATAATTAAAACCAAACAGATGTTTTGTTAGTTTTTGGCAAAGTATCTGAGGCACAAGCTGTAGGCTCCACCCTCTTCTGGAAAGTGGAGTGGGGAGCAGCAGCTCATTTGCATTTAAAGATACAAAGAACAGTAGAAAAAAAGGTTTGAATTTAACCACTGTATTTTTATTTTACCCACTTTATTAAGGCAAACAACAAATAATTTTATAACAGTCAAAAACTAAATAAAATAAAAACAAATATCTTCTTTCTTATCTTATATGAAGGTTAAATAAATAAGTGTTAAAGAAAATTTTGAACTTAAATAAAATGTTACAAAATATGTGCAATGTGAAGTTGTAAACAGATCACTAGTAACTTTGATCACTACAAACGTAGATCAACATCTGCAAGATGTAATAAAAATACAAACCTCTAAAACTCTGAAAACAAAACAGGATAAAAATGTAATAAATAAGCCAACTTCAGCTTTTAATAGAGCAACCAAACATCGATTTGCAATAGCCTATATTAACAGATAATAATTACACAAAACACAAAATGTTACAAAAATAACAAGTAGTACTATTCACATTTAAAACACAAAAGTGTTACAAAAATAACTCTCAAATAGTAATATTCACACATACGTGGCTTCATTACAAATTGTGAACAAGGAAGACAAGTTGGCTTTATCATTGTATTGTTTGGAGGATTTATTGCTGAGTACAGCACAGCAACGCAACTTGTTATTGGCTGTTTGCTTGTCATTTGTAGCACACTCCTTTATTAAGCATATGATAGGCTGTTTATGATACAGGGACAGCTCACACTTGAGGTTTGTTTATTCAACCAAACTACATGTCTGCTTACATTTTAATGCATTTAAGTGAAACTATCAAGCATTATATAAAACATTTTTCTTTTTTTCTTAACAATATCATTTTAGTGCCCAACCCTAACTCTTCGTAAGTAACAGTCTGCTATATCTTGAACGCTAAAATCCAAACCCTTTTCACATCTGAAAAAAAATGTCTACTTTTCATCTGAAAGAAAAACAAAAAAAACAAACAAACAAACAAAAAACAATCATCATCAGCCATCTCTTCTGCCAAATCAGCACTCTCTTACAGCTTACTGAGAAAGAGATGAGCTGGATTCTCATATCAGTACAATCAGAAGTCTGAGGCTGAGAGGTTTTTTTTTTTTTTTTTTTTTTTTTATAGTATTCACAGCACTGCTCCCTGCCACTTATGCACATTCTCTCATTCTTGTAGTTTTCTCAACACATTTTTTTTCTGTTTTCTTTCCAGAATAATTTCCTCCTCCAAAAAAAATAAATAAAATAAAATAAAAATAAAAATAAAAAAATAATCTTTGTCCTGTATTTTCAGTGGAGTCACTTTGTTCATGAGTTCTCTGTTTATTTACTCACATCTTTTTCAGTTTCTTTCACTATTGCCTGATCTTTACTTTTATCTTTATCCACCGCTTCGCCATTGCCTGATTTATTGTCATTGCTTTCTGCTTGCATTTTATGGGGGCATGCAATGTTTTATGCCCGATATCGCCACACTCGCAATTTCTAATTGTTGATATTCGCATAGATCACGTATGATTTGTTTAACTTAGAATGAGACATCTAACGTTGGTATTTCTAGAAGCATAAAGAACTGTCAAATAAAAGATAACGCGTTTCAACACTTCAGTTTTGCAACCAAGAGTAATCACCTTTATCCCACTCTCCATTATTCCAAAACTCTGTAGTAGAACATTAGATATTGTAACTTTAGTCGACTGGATGTGGATACAATATTTCCAAATTGTATCTGAAAATCATTTTTGTTTTAGATTTATTTAGCAATAATAGCACTGAGACTAACGTTTTAAACTAAGGCAAAGGATTTAATTTAAGCAAAGACATTAAACTGATTTTACTGACATAGCTTAGTGCTTTAGCTTGTGTATAAAAGTTTTTCTGACACTCAGATATAAATCAATATTATTAAAATGAGACAAGTCACATCTGCTGCATGACTCATTACAACAGATTCATCTTTGTTCAGATGAGTCAACAGAGATCGTGACTTAACCAGATACTTTTTTTTTTTTTTTTATAATTATATAATTGTTGAGCTAATGATCTGACTGTATGAATATTAGAGTCTAAATTGATCCAAGCTTCTTTGAAATAAAACAGTTTTGCACTTTGTTCTACTTTATTTCCATGCATTAAAGTCTGATTATGCTCATTTAGTCTCATGGTGATGATTCTACTGCAAAATGCAAAATCATAATCCTATAAGTTTTTTCCACCCAACTTTGGATATGTTTTGGTCCCTGGATTATACAAAAAAAGAAAACAGAATTAAAAAAAAAAAAAAAAACAGTTACTAAAATGAGGGAGCTGCTCTAAAATTGTAAATTGTCCTTCAGTTGTCCAACTGGAGCACCTGTTGAATAAAATTTACGCACATAACTGCTTCAGTAGGATGAACAAAAAGCTATTGAAGTCTTTGATATGAAAATAAGGGATATTGAAATGAACTTATTTTTCTTTGATCTTCCCTCTAACGATGAGAGACGGAATGTCTTGAAAGAGAGGAGAGAGTTGACCTCTTTCTCTCTCTAAATCCCTGAAGTCAGATGCTTGTATGTGGTGTCATCCATGTTAGTGTCTGTCCTCAAGTCAACCAAACTGTAATGTGAATGCTGACTACTTCAATATTTAAACAACCCTGACTTTTAAAAATCAACTAATATTAAAAACAAACTTCTCGAAAATGGACTTCTCCGAATGTCATTTAAATTTTACAGCAGATTTAGAGTCTTTGCTTAAAGGTAAAGTGTGTCATGTTAAAATACTTTTTTCCTATCCCAGTTTAATGTGCAGAGACAACTATAAGACATTTGTAGGAGTGTGAACACTGTGGCTCTGTGGCACTTTCAAAACATTTCTCTGTTAGTTTGAGTGGTCCGACATGTCAATGTCTAACTCAAGCAATGGGCTGGACTTCATGTTTGTTACATGAAGTCACTCCAGTCAAGTCAAGTCAAAATCACATTATTTTTCACATATTTTATATTGTCCCCACACCTCTCTTCCTAGTCTGTCAGTAACTCTCCGTTTAAGAGAGAGAGAGATGATGTTAAGATTTTTTTTAGAATTGCACATAGGAATTTTTTTTTTTTTATAAACTTTTTCCTAAAGAAGATTTTTGTTAATCCGGACCCTCAGTTAGAAATTATTATATGTTAGCTTTGTGTGCGTTTGTGTCATGGACATGAAAGGCATATATGAACCTCAAGAAACCTCCTAGCAACCTCCCAAAATACCCTACCAGTTTCATAGCAACCTCCCAAAACACACTAGCAACTGCATTGTAACATTCTAAAACATTTTAAGGAACACATAACTCTTTGACAACACTGAATTGTGGATGAGAGTTTTGCATGTGTAAACATCACTCACAGTTTCTACAGAAAATGTAAAAATCAAATTATTTTTACCATTCTGTTTAGTTCCACTAGTGTTGTAGAAATTAAAAGTGTCACTTATAATTTATGGTTATTCTGATCATCTCATTGAGGACCCTGCTCTTGGACAGATATGATCAACATGAATGAATAGCGCAGACACACATGACTTCATTGTCTCTTTGTTTTGTGAATTTCTCCTTCCAAGGCTGAGTTTCATTTTCAATGAATGTTAATGAGACTTTCTTGGCATTTTAGCCAAAAACAGAGCAGATTAGTCTTGATAGCTATAGCTGCTGTCAGTGAAATTGTTCATGCTTGGTAGTTGCGTACAAAAATTTAGGATTTATTTTCCCCATTACATATTTTTGCTTTCTAATGATGAGCTGAACCCCATCACACACACACATGCGCGTTGACTCTGTAAATCAATTTTTTGGGTTTCGCAGAAGACAATCAGCTTGCATTTCTTCAGTGTCACAAGCACAGAGAGTAATTAGTGTGAATAATTAGCCAAAGAGGCGTTTTAATTATTCACTCCAGGAAACAATTCAATTTACACGGAGCACCACTGACAGCCCATACAGCGGGTCAGATGAAAGTGTGATTACTACAGGAAACCATTCTTAATCTGAAAACCACACCTCTCATGTAACCATACAGTTCAAATTATTAATCACCTCCATACAGTATATTTCTTTGAGAGGTGTAAAGCTATCAATCCTTTGGCACTGAAAAGCAAGATGCACATAGATTTTGATATGTGCTTTTCAATTTACGAATGCCACAATCTTGATGCCATAACATAATTTATTTTAATAATAATAATGCTGTATACACTATTTTAATGAATTGAGTATCATTAGCCATATTCGGATAAGATTAGTTTTATATGGGAGGTGGAATGATGTCATTACCAGTGAGATAGTCCTCTTTAGTACTAAAATAGTCTAAAATGGCCATGTCATGCCATGTCCTGTCACTTTTTACGAACTACATGATTCAGTTCTGGCAAAGAGCAAAGTCTCTTTTTGTTTTTCTGATAAAACCTTTATAGTGTAAATCAGTTTTTTTTTTTTTTTTTCTACTTTAAAAGAGCTTTCCTGTTATTTGCACATAGATTCTTAAAGAATGGACACACTCCTTTTTTATTATTGTTAATGTATACCATTAAAAGCATTTAGAGTATTTGATCAAAAATAAAGTAAAACCGATAATATTGTCAAATATTATAATGTAATTCAGTGTAATTAGTGTGATGCAAAGCTGAATTTTCATCATTAATACTAGTCTTCAGTATTACATGCTCATCATTCTAATATGCTGATTTGCTGATCAAGAAATATTTCTTATTTCTACCATTATAAAATATATTCATTCTTTTTAGAGCTGCTTTACAGCTGAATTGAACTCTGTTTGCATCAATGAATCATTTTCCTGTCAATCACTATAAAGCTGTATTGTATAAAGCACTATAAAATAAAGGTGACTTTTTTATTATTATTATTATTATTTTTTATTCTTTGGTTGGCCTTTGATTTTGTTGGTGGATGGGGATATGTTGTATATTTAGAAATAGTGTAAAGATATTTGTGTGTGTGTGTGTGTGTGTTTATTTGACTCTTTAAATCAGGGGAACTGTTTGGGAAAGCCTATTTGGGAACAGTCATTATTTTTAATTGTTAGAGCATTGTGAGTCACAGATAACCTCTCACACATCCACATACAGTATTTCCCCAGCCTTACTTTCTCTATCTATGGGTTTCTATAGACCTGTGAAATTGATTGTGACATTACACTGTTTGAATAGGATGAATAGGAAGTCTGGCTGTCAGGGTTTGACCACTTCCTGTGTCCTGGGCTTCTCATATGGGCCAAAAAGCAAACTAGCAGGGGGTTCAGCTCAATGCTCCACTGGCCATTACAGGTCACTCTCTGTGCTCTTTCCTTTTATTGATCAGCCTCAGACCGGCATGTGGTGACCTGGTCATTGGAGCTCAATAGGATGGAAATATTGTGTATAGGTCAGATGTTCAAGAGAATTCGGCAAGTTTCTCAGAAGAGTAGAAGTTCTCAATCCCCTTTTGTTCTCTGACAGCTGTATTGAAGGAAAGAAAAATGACAAATTAGATTTCTATGTCACAGAATGGCTGTGTACATTAATCTCATGTCGAGAACAAAAAAAACATTGGAATAAACTTTAATGACGAACTCTCAGGAGAAAAACAACCAAACACTTGCATAAATGTTGCTTCAAACTAAGACCAACAGAGACTGGGTTAAAACTCAGGACTTAAATACATCTGACAAACAAAGAGGACTAATGAGATAATAAATGGACAACAGGTGAATAGGATGACTACTGATTATGCCCTCATTCACTATTCCCTACATTAGTCCATTAATATAGTCCACTTGAAGGAGTGAATGAAAACGAGTGAGTAAATTCGGACACTGAATGTGCCGGAAGGGCTGCTGCTTTTATATAGTTTGTGCTTGCTGTTTAATAATCGTTTGAAACTTAGCAAACTGACAGCTCCTGTAGTAATGAAAAAAATGATCTTGAACTCTGCCATGTAAACTAGCATATATTTAATAATCAAGTAAAAATTCAGTTATACCTGTAAGATATTACTCTGTAACCACATTGGGAAGTGGATGGATGGATGATTCAGCTGCAGACATCATCCTCTGGTCAGACACTTGAATTCATTCAGCACACGGTATTATCTAGCTGATGAGTGTACATCGGTTGTACACTCGTTATTGCGGTGCATTGTGGGATTGAATGAGTGCACTCGGTAACGTCCACTATGGTTTCGGACACCACTACAAATGGTTGTCCCCTCAAATAATGCCCTAATTAAGGGTATAGGGGGCAATTTCTGACATAGCCTAGGTCACAACGGACTGAACCAAAAAAATTCTGAAACATACACAGCAAAATCCCCAGAGTTAAATCAACTCTGCTCAGAGAACATATGGTCCCTCTCTACATAGAGTTAAAATAACACTGAAGCAGAGTTCAAGTTAATGAGATAATATGCTGTTTGTGGAGTTGTTTAATCAGATCCTGAGATTTAATGTCTTTTATCTTCAGTTGATTTCATCTAAGACTGTGGCTGGAAGTCATTTGTAGTTATTGTGTTTCTCTTCGGTGATTCTGCTTGTTAACAGCAGGTGTTCATCACTAATGCTCAATCATAACTTAATTAATCACTTAATTATCTCACTAACTTTAACTCTGCTTCAGTGTTACTTTAACACAGTATAGAGAGGGACCATATGTAATCTGAGCAGAGTTGATTTAACTCTGGGGATTTTGCTGTGTAGGAGACAGACCATACATGCAACACTTTAAAGGTGATGTTTGTTTAGTAAAATACTTATATTCAAAATTATACTTAAAAATAAACCAATAGACACCAAATGAGGACTGTTCATAGTGGTCAGCTCATTGTGACCATATCTGTCAAGCAATCAAAAGTTGAAGATTTCTATATGAGCTCAAACCTTCAGGTACTTGATTGCTCGTGATGCTGTATTTTGTGTGACTATGAAAGAGAACACTGCTAGCTTCTTCTGGAGAGTAAGTGTGCTGCAACAGTACTCTCATATAATAAATCACCTCCCTGAGGTGACTACCATGAGAGAGAGAGAGAGAGAGAGAGAGAGAGAGAGAGAGGTTAATGCAATTGCTCCAGTGGTTTGGTATCTGGTTATCATTTACCGATGCTAATGTTAACAGAAAACATGAACAAGTTTCACTTAAAATGTAATTTAGAAGTGAAAGACAAAAGACAATAAAGACAAATAAGAGGAAAAAAAGACAAATAGTGAGAAAAAACTGCAATGTGTTACACATGGCATTATTAGAATTAGAAATGACCTCAATACAATAGAATTATTAGTATAAAATTAAACATTTTTTATTTTATCTATATTTTATATTTAATTTATTGTCAATAAATTATTTAACATTTTAAATATGTTATCTAAAAGTAAATTGCATAATTTTATTTTGTTTTTCTGAGGTCATTGTGTCACAGAAACATGCAGTCCTCTTAACACTTCTAAATCACACACACACACACACACACACGTTTATAGTTTTCTCTAGCACAATAAAGGCAACAATAAACCCACCTAGTCCATCTCCTTTTTCTTTATGAGACAGACTAATTTCACACCCATTCACACTGCTTTTAATATGGATGCTGTTGATATATCTTTTCTCCCCAATGAGGTTCACTACTATGTTTTGTGAAGACAGAACATCTAAGATTTCTTAGATTTCAGTCTTTGGGTGTCTTTGTTAAGCTGGTCAATGTGATGCGCTACAGCTTGTTAAATGGGGTAAATATCAGAGGATGCATACTGATTTCGCGGTCTTTTACAGGAAATACAGGAATCTGAAGTTCCCTTTCGAATGGGAACTCTACACTGCATCTTGGATAGATGCTATAGGGAAGGCCATCAGCGTAACCGGTGTCTGAAGCACGTGTGAAAACACTCCAATCTGATTGGTTGGCGACAGTCCGTGACATCATTAGCAGAGTGCCTGAAAGTATAAAAGGGTGCTGTAATACATGTCAACATGGCGGTGTTACAGGCCTACCAGGCAGATCTGCTAAAAGATCTGGATCAGGGCCAGGGACTGTCCCCTGAAGCTGTTGCTGAACTGCGTTGCACCACGGATCTAGTTCTTCATGCCACTAAGCAAAAAGCCACTGCTATCAGTTGCTCGATGGCAGCGATGGTGGTCACGGAGGGCCATTTGTGGTTGAACTTGGCAGACATCAGAGAGAAGGCAAAAAAAATTTCCATGATGCCTCAGTCTTGTCCTCTGAACTTTTTGGCATGTCTGTAGAGACAATAGTCATAAAGTTTATAGAGGCAAGGGCACAGTCAGCAGCATTCAGGAAATTCATTCCGTGCTGATCCAGATCCCCGCCTAAAACCTCTGGGGGTTCTGGCCCACCACAGTCCAAGGACAAGAGGCAGGGCCAGAGGGAAAGCGTGGCCACTTGCACTCCTCCTACCTCTAGGAGTAGAGCGCAGAGAAGGTGGGATGCGAGGAAGAAGAGACAAGATCTGAGGAAAGTGATTAATAAAAAGCAGTTTGATAAAGACCCAAATGTTAAGGAAATAATATCTCTCCTCTCTTCCACCCTCCTCTTCAGGTCATGTGTGGGGCAAAATATAACTCTATATGCTTTATAAACACACATTATCATCTTGCATTTGCTTCCGCTTTCCGCATTCTTCAAAAAGCTTATAACTTACGGAACGAAAGTGGCGGCGGTTTTGTTTTTTTCCGTAAGTAGAATAGGGAAGGCATAGGACATACGTTGTAAGCTTTTTGAAGAATGCGGAAAGCGGAAGCACGTGCAAGATGATCATTTGTGTTATAAAGCATATACAGTTGTATTTTTTCTTTTCGTTTCGCTAGATAAGACCCTTATTCCTTGTCTGGTATCGTTTAAAGCCCTTTGAAGCTGCACTGAAACTATAATTTTGACCTTCAACCATTTGGAGGCCACTGAAGTCCACTATAAGGAGAATAACCCTGGAATGTTTTCATCAAAAACCTTAATTTCTTTTCGACTGTTCGACTTGTTACCACTTGAAGGTGATTGGGCTGCCGAATCACACAATGCCAGTCTTTTCAATGTAATGTCGAACATGACTGATGGAAAGGGAACTGAGGTTACCCTATCGTAAACTGAATGATTGTCCACAGGGTCTTATGTAAACAATGAATACATTCTGTACACATGGAAGTCTAATAACAGTATTGAATACTGGTCAGCAAACAAGAAGAGGCTATTTAGAGGGCATTGGTGGAGTCGTGTCATTGTGCAAGAGTGGAAAACATATGCATACGTTTCTTGGTCATGTGATCTAAATGTTGCACACATTAAATTAAAATCTTCACTGTTTTGGTTTATCTTCAGATCCTTTTTCTCATTATACAACAAACCACAATAAAATACAGTTCTTGTCAAAATCACAATGGGGCACAACACATAAACAATAAAAGAGAGAGAACAATAAGAAAACAAATAAATTTGACTTAGGATGCCCAAAACAACAACAGCGGAATAATCATCAATAGCCAGGGGGTAAACAATAGAATTGTGCGAAAAGATGAGGTTTTAATTGAGACATAAAAGTAGATATAGAGAAGATGTTGCGAAGCTTACAGAGAGTGATTTATGATGTTAGTAATTGTTGAGACTTGGGACAAAAGGTGTTCTCAATTTCAGCTGCTGTTAATTTTGAAAATGGCAACATTTCCACTTTTGAAATGAATCAGATGATCTCTAGAATGTACAATAGAAAATACAATACAAATACATAAAATGGTACATTTTGTTCTTAATTTTATCTAAATTTTGGCATAACATCATGCCTCATAATTGTTGAAAGCACCTGTCCTCAGAGTGTAGTGATTATTCTACAAAATAATTGTTTAAAGAAACATTAGACAAATAAGAGGTTAATATAAAAAATGAAAAGTTCCAAAATTTGGGGTCAGTAAGATAGTATTGGTATCAAAAACACAGTAAAAACAGTAATGTTGTGAAATGTAATTACAATTTAAAAGAAATGTTTTCTATTTCAATATATTTTAAAATGTAATTTTTAGCAAGCATTACTCCAGTATTCATTGTCACATGATCCTTCAGAAATGTTTATTTATTTATTTACGTATTTGTTTGATTGATTGCTGTTTAAATAGGCTGTGTTACAATGTGCGCAGGCACAAAGACAAAAGCTTTACTAATAATCCAAACACTCTGAATGAACAAACAGGAGAATAGCGCAAACCACACTGGCCAAGAACAACTGAAACACAGGGCTATATAAACATGGGAAGAACAAAGCAAAGTAAACTAGATATGTGAAACTAATACATAACTTTAGAAACAAATAAGGACATAATCAGTAACCAATGAAACCAGAACTAAACATAGCAGGGAAACAGGAACTAAAGTAAACAGAACAGAATGTCAAAATAAGGGTCCACATAACAGAACATAAACCTGACAATACGTTTGTTGAGCTATGTGTATAACAGTTCCTATCCTTGAATCTGACTGGATGATAGGTTTTCTAAAACTGCTGATATGTCAGCAGTATCAGCACTCCTTGGTTGCATTCCGGTTCATTTGTTTTATGCCCTTCCCTTGCTAACTTCCCCCAGTCTCGTTGACTCGGATGTTCATCATTGCTTACGTTGCATGAATGCCCACTACTGGCAGAACCTTTTCAATGGGCTGAATTGGAACGTCCTAAGCACTTGATCACTATCGGAATCCGCTATGGAGTTTATTTTATTTATTTTTTTTCCCTTATGAAATTGTTTAATGCAGCATTCTATATGTATATGGGGTTGTTTTAAATGTTCAAAAAAAAAAAAAAAAAAAAAAAAAATATATATATATATATATATATATATATATATATATATATATATATATAATATAGAGTTGTTTGTGGTGGTGTAAATTAAACACGATATGCTGTGGCGTCACAATTGTGTTGCACTGTGGTATATGAAGCTGCCTGAAGTGTACATATGAAGGGTCTGTCCATATAAACTTCCCTCGTCCACTTAACGAAGGGATTCCCCCAAGGGGAAGTGCTTAGGGAAGTCCGCAAGTGCGTGTCTAAAAGTGGAGTGGAACACAGCCCTTGTATCTGCGCATTTTAGACAGGCTGTCAGCCAGTGCAGGTTACATTGTTACGCCACTAGGTAGCAACAAGAGACTGTCTGTGAGTGAGTCCATTTAAATTGTTCATTCAATGAATAAGTCCAAAAACACTGATTCATTAATGAAACAAGGAGTTGAAATCGTTAACTTTAAGCACCACTTTACAAGGCTCAACCAACCAGCAATGCGTCACCGGGGTAACGCTGAAGCGGAAGCTTCACTTCATAGAGACCAATGACCAGTGCTTACTTTTTTCAGTATGTGTAGACTTTTTTCTTTTTTGTCACAACACTCAAGAATCGGTGATACGTACATGCGGGTTGAAGTGCATGTATAAATAAGCTACATCATCATGTGCGTGTCTGAACGCCGATGCTTGTGTTGTTAGTAGGGTTGCCACCCGTCCCGTGAAATACGGAATCGTCCCGTATTTACAGGCAAAATGACGCGTCCCGTATCAAGTCAATACGGGACGCGATTTGTCCCGTATTTTACATAGGTCCACATTATGCAGCATCCCATGCAAATCATTGTGTGAAGGCGTGTCCTATTCTGCCCCTGATTGGGTAATACTCGCTGCCATCGTTGGTTTGATTGGTTTGTTTCAGGTTCACGGGCCGTGAATCACGGCCAATCAGAGTCAGAGGAGGGCGGGACGCCGCCTCGCCGGTTCTTTTGTCAGAGAATCCATTTGAAACGATGGCGGAGGCAGGTCCAGATTTTTTTTTATCACCTCAATTTTTTTAATTGATAATGTTTCATATGCTGCCTAGTATTAAGAAATAATGTTAATAATGTACATTAATTTTAAGGTTAAGTTGTACAGTCAGACACATAAGCATTACTTTAATAAGAGTTAAGAGAGATATATTTAATTAATCAAAATATAGTACCAATGTGAATAAAATAAACAACTATTTGTTATGCTTAACCAATGTAAATAATTGCATCATTTAATACTATAGAATTAACAATAGACTATATAAAAAATGGAATAAATAAATAAATACATAAATATATTTACTTACCAATAATAAAAATGTTGTTAAGTGTTTTACTTAAATAAGAAATGTTTGTAGATATTATGTCATTTAGGTGTGGTTTCACTGTTTGGATGGTGTTACTGCAAACAATGCCAAATATTTTAGCCAAAATCTTTGTTCACATCACTCTATAAAATTACTCGAGTTAATTAGCAATTTCTTATCCTATTCCCCTCTGGGTTACAGCAGCTGAGTTAACGCAGGTGTTGGCCTATGTTTATTATTGTCATAGCTGTGTATTCAATATGACCACTTAAGTTGTGATAGTGAGAGACTGATTGCATCTGTTCACACTGATTTCAATAGCAGATATCTTACTATAATGTCCATTGGTATCAATCTTAATATTTTTATGAAAACATGTTTTAAGTTATGATATACCACCACTGGCACGTCATCGGGACCGTGGTCATCGTGGCCCCGAGGGGTGTGGCCCCCGCTGCGGCAGGCGTCCCTTATTTTTCTGTATTGAAGGTGGCAACCCTAGTTGTTAGCAAACAGGATGAGTGATTAATATAGCGGACAGGTGGCACTATTTTAAATGTTTGCTCTCCATTTCCTTGGTGTGACATATATTCCTGTCTCCTGTTGACACAGAGACAACAGACGGATGTAGTTTGCCTTGCTTTTCCTCATAGAGACCAATGACATTGATTCAGTGCACTGACCAGCATTGATGATGCCATTCATTGTAAATACCCAAACATTGATAGGATGCTACAACAACGGTTTCTCGTTTCTCTTCGGACATGGCAAACTTTTTTTCTTCTTCATGAAAAAATGACTTTACCACCATAAGAACAGACACAGGTAATTGCTAAGTCAATCTCGCCCTCTCTCACTTGCTGTGTGTTTAGGCTGTATAGTGCAAATCTATTACATAAGGATCTTTAAAATATAAATAAATAATAATAATATAATGTTCGCTTTCCTCCTCAAGGTTTTCTCAAGGAGTTCAGCAAGGTCACACAGAATCTGGTGAGAATTATAGTATCATTTTAGGTAACTGTGGTAATATTTGGATTGAACTTAAAGTGATAGTTCACCCAAAAATGAAAATTCTGTCATCATTTACTCACCCTCAAGTTGTTCCAAACCTTTATGAATTTCTTTCTTCTGCTGAACACATTTTTTTTTTTTTTTTTTTAAGAATATGGGAAATATATACACTATGGAAGTCAATGGGGCCCATCAACTGTTTGGTTACCGACATTAAATAATGACATAATTTTCATTTTTGGGTTAACTGTCGCTTTAATAACCTAGTTTGTAAAGAAACTGTTTGGGATTTTTAGATAATTTCCCTCATTTTAAGTAGGTCCTCTTTGTAACTAGCAATACCAGATACTAGTAAATAAAATAGCTACTGCATTAATTTGACTTTTTTCAGCATGTGTAGCCTTTTTTTTTTTTTTTTTCCTTTTTCATCTCATTACTCAAGAATCGGTGATACGTACATGTGGGTTAAAGTGCATGTATAAATAAGCAGCATCATCATGTGCGTGTCTGAACGCCGATGCTTGTGTTGTTAGCAAACAGGATGAGTGATTAATATAGCGGACAGGTGGCACTATTATAAATGTTTGCTCTCCATTTCCTTGGTGTGACTTATATATTCCTGTCTCCTGTTGACACAGAGACAACAGACGGATGTGGTTTGCCTTGCTTTTCCTCATCTATCACAGGCAAAGATGGATGGGACAGAGAATGTAAGGGTGCTAGCCTGATCCAAAGACTGCTAGCCTGGCATCGCAATCTCCCCCATGCCCTTACATGCCTGATGCAGATGGGAAAGAAGGTCTAGCCCTGGTGTTAAACATGAATCTACATCTCTCTGGATTGTCAACGACCTTTAGCATGCAAGCGGATAAACAATTGGGTTGTAAATCACCTCACCTTTCGACATCTGCATACGTAACTCATTTCCCCCTGAAAGAGAAAATATACAGCGGTGTATTAAAGAGTGGACAATCAGACAGTGTTTCAGAGGAGTGTCACCCTGGCAGCTGTCCATCATCTAAACAACCCAATTCCATTGCCTATAACAGCCCTCACTGACTTATGTTTACAAGGGATACTTTGGGCCGCAGAGCTCTCCCTCTTGCTTTAAACAGTTCATTTATGGATTCTGTAAATCACTGACCCTATCACCTGCAGAATGCCGTTGTCACACTTAAAAAGAAAAACATACGCAAGCTGGGAACAGGTCAAATAGTGCGGCTGGTCATTTCCCCCACCTTTAAATATAAAATATGAGCAGTGGCCTGTTCTTTGACAGGATAATCCAGAGGGAAGCTGCGGTCCATCCCTGTGGAGGTGGGAGAGATTGCCTGGGCTTTTTGGGGTTTTGTTTTGCTGCTTTAAGATTCAATATAAGGTTCAGCTACAGGCCAGCTCATTTGACCGACAACTTTTGTTTAAATGGAGGACATTTGAGTTTTATGTGATTTATTGTAGTTGGTTGGGCAATGTGGATGCAGCTCAAGGCTCACTGGAAGGTTGCTGGTTCAATTCCCACACAGAACGAGCCATGAGACATTACCATTGTGCCCTTGAGCAAGACATTTGCCCTCAGGTTACTCCAGGAGGATCGTACTTGTAAAAAGTGTACTGTAAATCACTTCATATTACAGCATCTACTAAATGACTTAACTTTTTAACTTTTAAACCTTAAACCTTTGTCTTAACTCTTTAACCTTAACTATTTTGTATTGATGTGCCATCCTGGAGGAGCTGGACTGCCTGTGCAACCTCTGTAGGGTCCAGGTATCGCCTCATGCTACCAGTAGTACACTGACCCTAGCCAAATGCAAAACTAGTGAAAAACAGTCAGAAAAGATGAGTAGGGAAAAAAAGTCAGTGGCCTCCACCTGTAAAACCATTCCTGTTTTGGGGGTCATCTCATTGTTGCCCATCTAGTGCAACTGTTGTTCATTTCATTAACACCAAAGCAGCTGAAACTGATTAACAGCCCCCTCTGCTACTTAACTGACCAGATCAATATCCCAGGAGTTTAACTGACTTATGCTATTCTCTGCTTAAAAGTGTACCTTTTTTTTTTTTTTTTTTTTGAGCAGTATATATATATATATATATATATATATATATATATATATATATATATATATATGACTGACGTTCGTTACACCCCTACTATATATATATTAGGGGTGTACCAATGTCACGGTTCGGTTCATGCAGTTAGACGACGAATACAGGCAATCCACACTACTATCCAGAGGGGGTGCACGTGGTAAAGCGTTGTAGCTCAATCACTTTTAACCAGCATTAAACACCAATAATCCCAACAAGCTCTGTGTTTTGTTACTTTCGATAAGAAAAAAAAAAGGGTAATTTTTTTCAAATTCTGTTGAAATTCAAACAATAAATGCCGTTTTGATGCTTTTTGATGTGGCGTAACAGACGCTTTATAGGCGCCTCCTCAGTTCAACTGGCAGTGAGTGAATGCGATCATCACTTCCTCTTCACTACTAGTTACAGAATGAACATGAATGAACATCTATACACAGGTATGTTGAAAGATACAGTACAACTTTCCGAAATGTGTCTTGTGTAATCGCTCAATTAGTGTTTCAACCGCGGAATGATGTCAATAAAACTGCAAAAACTGCCTTATGTGCAATTTACATGTTTAAATATATTTTTTTTATTATTATTATTTGAGTGTTGATGATTATATCTAAAAGTAAACAACTGCAATTTATACTGAATTCAATAGTATGAACTCTTGTTAATTGTAACCTTTAATATTATAGTAATGTGCAAGTAAGGGCTCCCTATAGTTTACAGTATTAGTATAATTGGATGAATTTTGTTTGAGACACAGTTTGTTCAGTAAACCACTGTTTAATAATAAAAAAAAGTATGTACCAAACCGTCATTTTTGCGTACCGTTACACCCTTAATTATATATATATATATATATATATATATATATATATATATATATATATATATATATATATACACACACACACCCCCTACCATATAAGAGTGAAAACATGGATTGCCAGTATATGCCGTCAATGGCAGGGTTCTGTCAGAAGAGTCGTCTTTAATAAACCCAAATCCAACTGGGAACACTCAGGAGATTATTAGGAAACAGCATATGACACAACCACATAAACAAAAAATGTGAACAACTGAAAAAAGAACAAAGGAAACTAAGGGCTTAAATACACAGGGTAAGATAATTAACTGGAACAGAAACAGGTGTGTAACTAATCAGAAACCATGGAAACAAACTAACTTACAGAACATAGGCAAACCAAAACAAGGAACAGAATGAACAAAAACAGACCAAAACAGAACTAGAATGTAACAATACCTACTTAGATGATAATAATTAAAATTGCATATGCACCAGTTTATAAATATATACAATTGGATAATGCATGAGTAGCCATATATTTGGACATAACTACTCATTGTTACACTACCGTTTAAAAGTTTAGGATCGCTAAGATTTTCTAATGTGAGAAGTCTTTTGTGCATTCATTTAATCAGAAATACAGTAAAAAAAACAGTAAAAAATAAATAAATGATGAAATATTCTTACAATTTAATGTGTTTTCTATTTGAATATATTGTAAAAAATGTAATTTATTCCTGTGATGAAAAGCTGAATTTTCAGTATCATTACCCCAGTCTTTAGTGTCATATGATCCATCAGAAATCATTCTAATATGTTGATTTTATACTCAAGAAAACATTTTTTTTTTTTTCACATTTTTCACATTTTTTTGTGCTGCTTAATATGTTCTTTGAATAGAAATCACTTCACATTTTTTTGTCCTGCTTAATATGTTCTTTGAATAGAAATTTCAAACAAACATTTGAGACATTATATATGTATTTACTGTCTTTACTGTATACTAGTATGAATTGACTGTACAGTAGTATGCATTCCACATTTTAGTGTAACATGATGGAAAATAGTCATAGAGTAGCTTCTTTTGCTTAAACTGTACATTTATCAACCAGCTTCATTCTGGGATGTTTTTAAACACTTTTGAAATAATTCAAATGTATGCTGTGCATTTATTGACTGATTTTCCATCATTATCCGATCCTAATCATTTATTTATTAAAAAATAAATAAATAAATAAAAATGTGAGGAAATGCATGCATACAGTCGTCAAATTTCAAATTTCAAGCTTTAGCTCAAAACATTTTGAGATCATGATGGTAATCATAAATTCAATCACATGTGTCCAAACTTTGGGAACTTTTAGACTTCTAGTGTATGCGTTTGTGTATCTGCAGGAGTATAGCAAACTCTGGCAGGCATGTACCGCATGTGTGTCCATAATTCATAACCACTCTGTCTTGTCAGCACTCTGCTGGGTGTGTGGGGTAATTCATGTCACGGGGGTTGCTGAGCAGTGGGCTGGTCAGTGGGTTGGCCAAAGGTGTCCTGCCGTGATCCACATCCGCCGTGGAGCTGCTCATTCACCCCGAGGTCAGCTGTTTGTCATGGTTAAGGTACACATGCCCTGATATATGAGGCCTGGCCGGGCAGAACTGCTGAATTTGTATCTCCGTATAATGAAAAACCCCTGTATGTGTTTGTGTGTGTGTGTGTGTGTGTGTGTGTGTGTGTGTGTGTGTGTGTGTGTGTGTTTGTATTTGTGGACGAAATGCAATGTGTGATCTATTGCATGATGTCTGTATGGTGACTATACAGCACTGCATTGCGTTGATTTCATACATTTTTCAGAGCAGTAAATGATATTGCACTACTGATTTACTCTATGCTGACAATTAGCAAAAGCAGGCTTATATACTGAATGTCGTGCTTTCATCTGTGGCTCTATATACACTTATTTTTCTGATGTTGTAAATAAAACAAAGAATTCTTGAGTATGTTGTACAAGAAAACCTTTTGTAAAATAACCTTTACAAAAGGTTTCATTTGTTAACATTAGTTAACTACATTTGTTAACATGAACTAACAATGAACAATACATCTACAGCATTTATTGAGCTTAGTTAATGGCAATTAAACATTAACTAATACATTATTATGATCAAAATGATAATTAATCTACAATGAACTGAACCCAAACCCCAAAGTTTAAAATCATAAAATCAAATTATGTGAAAAGCTATAAAATCAAATTATGTGTAACTCTGTATGTTAAGTCTTGCAATTGTACAAAAACTGTATTTATTCATTTTGTAATAGTATAGTTTTGACTTTTGACCAAAATTTTCATTTAAATTTAGTAAACATTTGGTCTTGTCATATTAAAAATGGGTAATTTTAATCTGACTACAATGGCATGCACTGATTTTGTATGTGGTTTGAAACAAGCCTTTGCTAGCATCTCTCTTTCAGCACTGTGATGCTGTTGTTAATGATGAATAACCTTTAACCATAAGTGTATCTTACCATCATACTGAGCTTCATGTGTTTTTTTATTCCGCCAATGGTCCATGTCAGTGTTATTATTACATGTATGCCTAATGACCAACTATGAGTGTTTTACAAGGACAATTTAAAAGCAATTATTAAACCTCAGCCTATCTGCTTTTCTTACATGAAGGGAAACACCCGTTTGCATGCATTTTGACATGCCTGTGGGCAATACAATCCAACCCAAATGAGTCATAGTTCCTTTACTTTTTATAGAAGAGAATGGCTGTGTAGTGCCTTTAATTCTGTATAATATCATCACATTTCTTTTTTACAGTATAGTTTTACAGTATAGTAGTAAGGGACATACAAAATAATATTACACAAAACTAGACTTTTAGTGTTTTTTATTTTGCCAGGATGTAGCTGTTTTTTGTTTGTTTGTTTTTTTGTTTTTTTTAGGATATTCCTTTTTTTGTGAGGTTTCCAGATCATTGATTCTAGTCCAATCCTAAAGATCTTCTCTGCTTCCTCTCACAAGAAAGCCATCCCTTAGAAGACTACATGGAAGAGTTTCTGAAGTTCAGGGGGGAGATTTTATCTTTTTTAAACAAATGAAAGGCAATGTGGATAAACATTCACAGCCACGATGTACAGAACACTCTCAAAGATATAGAAGAAAATGAATAAAAACATTTTGGATCAATAAAATATATATATTAATAACTGCAGAAAGGCCACACTGCAGATAGATATACATTTCTTATGTCGGCAAATCAAATTACATCGGCTAAATTGTCTGTGCGAGCAAGCTTTAACTAATCTACAGCGCAACATTGATGCACCAAAAACCAAAAAAATAATTAATTTAATAAAACAAATTATATTTTTTTTTTATCAAACATTAATTTACAGAATTGAATTAGAACAGAATATACCGTTCTAATAAATGAAAATAGCCTAATTAAAAAAATGAAATATGATCAAGTCAAACTGAGGTGCAGGGGAACTTATATTCAAAACACAAGCCAGAAATAGTTAAATTAGATAACCCAGAGTGATCAATAAATAAAAAATTAAAGAAATTATTAAAATAACGAAAGTAAAGCTAGAATTGTCAACTTGTCTTTTTAACTGCAGAGACAATAAACGCTAAACTGGAGTGGCAGTCTTTTTAGCTAAACATTTACAGCATCCAAAAATCTAATTACAAGCGACTGAAATAGTTTGAAATCACTTGTAGCTACCCTACCTGATTGAGAGACAAAAATCCAGTCTTTCACGCGATCTGCCTGTGTCCGTTTGAGTCTTTTCAAATAGTGCGCTATAGTCAGCTCGTTGGCCTTCAGAAGTGCGCCGCAGTGTTTGTTGTTGTTGAGTTCTAGGACATGAGCTGTTGGCACAACTTGCATCATACGTTTTTTTGATCATCTTTTACCATTTCAAAGTGCATCCAATTGTACACTTTATCCCAGACATTGTTGAAGATTTAATTCCTGCCGTAAAGATGCTCATCTGCCGGTCACGGATCATGGAAGTGAAACTTAAATCGGTCACAGGTTGGATTTATTCATGCACATTAAAATATTTATTAAAAGCTTCTTTCTTTTCACATTTTTATTTATAGTATTAAAATAATAGGCTGTATATTAACCTATTGGGAAAGAACCGGTATGTCTATGTAAAATCAGATATTGAGCGCCCCCATATCTCTTCTCATAACACCTCTGCGAAGATTCAACTGTGAGATTGGTAGTCGAATCAGGCTCCTCCTATCGAAGATTCGAATCGTCGACTATTCAGGGTCACCCCTAAGCTGAGTGGCTCGCCATTCACTGTCAGCGAAATTGAAGAGGATAACATTGCCACTCAGCTGCAAACCTCCAGCCCACGTCCATCATCCTGCCATCATCCATCCTCATTCCAGTGACCCCATTTGCCTTGGAACTCCTCCCTAGTCCCTCTTCACTTCCCACACACCTGCCACAAAACCAGAGCCAGTGCCAAAGCCCACCAAGGACCTAAAGACTGAGCCCACCGTAGGCCCAGAGCCTGTTCAGTCTGCTCAGGTGTGTGAGCTGGCCCCAATGTCCGTTCTGGAGCTCAAGTCTGAGCCAGTGTTCATCCCGGAGCCCGAACCTGTACTCTCTACGTGCATGAACTACAAGCCAGAACCCACCACTGACCCAGAGCCGAACCCTGCCAAGGCTGACCAGGTGTGTGAGCCGGTATCGATGTTCATCCCTGAGGGACTGCTGTTGGAGTTGGACATCATGGAGTTCCATTCTTCCTCCAAGCCCTGAAATCGATTCCTCCCAGTGTGAACTCCTGGATTCCCTGATCCCATCCCACGTTCAAACCCTGTCTCCGATGCTGATTCTGCCCAGCTCCAAGTCTCCTTTTTTGGCCAGCTCCAAGTATCCTTTGTCAGCTAGGGTCCCGCCCCGCCTCCAACTCCTTCCTCCTCTGTTGCGCTCTTGCCAGTTCCTCAGTCCCGTCTCTGCTATCTCCATTCATCCCTTCGACTCCTCCTTTGCTGACTCTTCCCACCTGCTCAGATCCGCCTTGGGCTTCCAGGACTCCCGCTCTTCCCTGGTGTGCTGATTCCCTAACTCCACCTTGGGTGTCCGAGCCTTGGACTCCACCACTGCCTCTCTACCCATCGGCTCCATGTTGGCCCCATACTCCTTCAGCTACACTGTGGTCCATGATTCCTCAGGCTCCCTTATTCCTCCTGCTCTGCCTTGGTCAGTCATTACCCTGGTTGGGGCATGGACTTCTGGGCCTCCGAGTATGCCTTATCCCTCCACCCCTTTGGTTCCCATGCTCTTCCTTCCCTCTGGCTCCACCATTGTCCTCACTCGAACTGGCTCCACCCTAGTCTGCCGATCCCCTGTCTCCACCTCAGTCCAGCCTCAGCGTTACAGTCTGTGTCACCCTGTGTCTTCATCTCCTCGGCTCTGCCTGGGTCCTCCTCTACAGTCTCCATCTTAGTTGGACAAGCCTTCATCTTGGTACTGCTCTGGGTCACTCCCATGCTCCTCTCTCCATCATCTCCTCCCTGGTCCTTCCTGTTGCCTCCCCCATGGATTCTTCCTTTTTCTCTAATGGATCTTTTTCTGTGTTTGCCCCCCTCCCACCACTAAGGTGTAGTTTCTGTTTACAGCATGAGGATGCACCTTTATACCAATGCTGACACATATTTTCAGTTTCCATTTTTATTTTTAAGGTACACTATGTAACTTTTTGCCCTCTAGTGGTTTAAAAAAACTGCATGCATTTTGTGGAAGAACATCATTTTGGATGTGCTTCAGCTTTGCGGCTCTGCGTGACTGTGTGAATGAATATGAACCTTCACAATAGATAATGCTTTGCAATGTACTCTGATAGAGAGCCACATATGGCAATTTATCTGTTCAATAAAATGCATTACTCGCTTGAGTCATAAAAACACCATCTCCGTGTCGCTTTTACATTTAAAATCCCTCAGTTCTTGTTATCTCCAAAAAGCCAAACCAATTTTAATTTTCATTTTATTATGAGCTCTGTCATATTCTCTTTTTGTCAGCAGACTCTCCTCTGTTCGCTGTTTTTTTTTTTTTTTTTTTTTTTTTTTTTTTTTTAACGAGTGATTCCCCAGAGGTTCAAGATTTAGACTGCTCCATGCAGGGCCGTGCACAGACCTTTTGAGGGGCATGTGCTGAAACTGAAAAAGGGCACCCCCCTCTAAACAAATATCACAAAACAATAGTTTCAAAAGAATACAATAGTCAATAGTCTTTATATTTATTCACTATTAAAGGCAGGGTAGGTAAAAAATGTATAAAAAACTTTTTTTTCAAAATTTGTTTAAACTTTATTTATATATCAATACATATTTAAAATGTAAGTACTCTGAAAAAGAAAGTATAAAAATCGAGTGTCTGTAGACCTCTCACGACTGTTTTAAAGACAGCTCATTATTTCCATTCACTCCACCCCCTCCCTTCTGGGCTCCTTCAAAAGCCACGCCCCCAAAACGCATGAACGTGCGACTCCGACCACTGAGCTGGAAGACGCATTATTTACCTGAGACGAGCGGAGAGGAAGGAGCACAGTGCATGTAGTGACATCATGTCAGAATCACATGTAATAAAAATAACTTTATAATTATGAAGATAAACATAATTTAATTCGCTAACGAGTTAGTTATCTATAAGGCAAAGCTAAAAACAGGTTGCATGATACACGTTTTTCCATTACCATCATTTACACTGTGATGAAGATGAATTTCGTGTAAGATTCATAACATATACGTTGTTCTACAGATAAACAGAGTAACATACACTCAAATATCAACTCACAACTGCATTGCAGACACAAAATGATAACACACACATACAACAAAGTGTGTACGACACACACAGATACAAGATAAAGACATCAGTAAACGTAGGTAGAGAATATAAAAACAAAACAAAGGCGAAAAAAAACGTGCAGGTAAACTTACAGGTGAACATGGTAAAAGAGTTAGACAGAGGGTAAATATAGTTCTAAGAAAAGTTCCTAGATGCGGAGTAACGTTAGGCCTACTATCTGTTAAACATGTATTTAGTTATCTAAAGCAAAATTATGCACAATTCAACACTATAGCTATCATCTTGAGCTAGGCCTATAGATTATTTATCGTCTCTACTACGGCTCGCTAAGTAATGTTATGTTAGCTATATTACGCAGCTACGTGTGCTAATGACACATGCTTCATGAAAAAATAAACAAAAAAATATGTATGATCAAAATACAAAAAGAAAGATTTACCTGTCCAGCAGAAATAAAGCCATCAAGGAGTCACTTTTCAGCCCCTTGAGTTCCCTCAGTTCTCGCCATCGCTGGAGAGCCACGCCGATATTAACTCGCGTTTTATTTCTTTGTTTATCCAAAGACTTTTTGTTCATTGCCTTTTCTTGTACTGTTACTGTCTTCCTTTTTTGCCTGGTTTGCCTTCACTAACTGCATAGGCCGGTACTGTGAATTTTGCTTGCTGTTTCTCTGCCATTGTTTTGGTATTCCTAGGATCCATGCCTCTTGAATTCCCCAAATCAAACGTGTGCGCGCAAGTGGGCAGGTCATGTGTGGCAAAAGGGTGGTTGCCATGGTTGCGAGAGAGTGACAGCCGCCTACGCCTATGTTTCGTCCCGGATGGAAATAATGAGCTGTGTTTAATACAGATTAAACGGTCTAGAGTCACTCGATTTTTATACTCTTTTTATCAGAGTTCTTACATTTTAATTATGCATGTATATATATAGAAAGTTTAAACAAATTTGGAACAAAATTTCTTACCTACCCTGCCTTTAATGACAGTTATATAGATAATATATAGATTTTCACTGTGATCCACTGGGATGTCCCTCTCAACACACAATAATACTGTACACACACATTACATTCTGCATGATAAAATATAAAGAAGCACAGTGACCTGATGATTCTGTAATGTTTTTTACTTACTACAACATTATTGTAGTAAAATCATGTTTATACATGTGAAGACGAGTTAGTAGTATACAATACTAGATTAAAAAAGATTATCTAGTGAGCAAATACATGCATATTAACATAAACATTAACCATACTGCGTGACCATATAAGTTATAATATGATTACGTTAAATTATAATGAATTAAGTATATCAGCAGATAGCCATCATAAATCAAAGAAGAAACTTCTTAGAAATATATTTTACCTAGCTGACGAGGATCACTCAGTCGCTTTTTTGTCAAACTCAAAATGCATTTACACCAGGTTTTTGACCAGCGAATGTGTGCAAATGTGCAATTTGTCCGTCATTAAAACAACGGTATCACATTAGACTACGTCATCGTAGGTTATGAGCGCTCAGTTTTTCCTTTTGTAAAATACGTTTGGCCAAAATCTCAATTTATAAAAGATGTAATACTACTGTATGCAGAGGCTATTTAAGGCTATTTGTTGGCTATTGACTATGACTAACTTAGATGGCAAATGCTAGCCCCCTCCCTCTCTCTCCGCCGCTGGTCTCAGGCCTCAAATGCACGAAAGATGAAACTTTATAGACATACTATTTTTTTTTATTTCATAAAGACAATGTTGTAGCCTACTTATTCAAACAACAAGATATTTATTTACCGTTGCAAGACGTTCAGCTGCTCTGCAGTGGAACTTCAGTTCGCTGCACTCAGGGGGCGGAGTTAAGAGGTTTGACTGACAGTTTGAGCGGATCGAAAAAGATTTTGTCACAAGCTCTTTTAAATACCTTTATTAGGATAAATATATTTGTAAAACAAACAGACAGACAGATGTAAATGGTGACCAATAGCATTGATTTATTGAAGAAAATAAATAAAATAAAACAACTCCAAAAAAGGGCACTTCGGAGTGTAAGGATAAAAAGGGCATGTGCTCTGCACAGGTTGAGCCCTACCTGTGCACGTGCCTGGCTCCATGTCAACCTTTCTGCTCACTGTGACAACAAACCTATGCCATCCCCACCCATACATGCATCAAAGTAGCTGGAGCAACTTTTCTCTAATTACAGAAATATGACAAGACACGCACGGGCGAGTGACATATGTACGCATTTTCAAGATAACCTTCAGTAAGCCAAGGAGCATAAGCCTCCATTCATTCTTCAAATCCACATGATTTATTATTCATAAAAATCATTATTATTAATAATAATAATCATTAGTGCTGATCCTGTGGGTGCACTCATGGAAAAACATGAGATATTCTCCATTATAATCAATCAAAAAGTCGATTGAGATTCGGGAACCTCTCTGATTGGTGGATCTCACTGGTGTGTCATAATGCACACAATTGTACTATAATGTTTAAAGGTGATAAAGAGAATGTTTTGTTTTATACATTTTTGCAATATTACTTGAAACTGTCTTTACTAACTGATAAAAGACTATTTATTAGGTGCACTGAAAGGAATAATATTAATATACATCATCTGTGCACGAGGTAGGGCCTTAAAAACATCAGCTAATCATGTAAACGATTGGCCCTCTGGCTTGTCAATCACTGCCATGACGTTCCTTGTGAGAGACGAGCGCGGCTGCGCGCTCCAGTAACTTTCCACACTCTACAGGTGCCGCATGCAATGTTTTTGTCAGGAGACAGGAATAACAACTGCAGATTATGAGTTACCTGCGGTGAGTCCGACATAATGAATCCACTAACACGACACAGTAAATGCCGGTGGTAAACTCGTGTTCCAATACTCGTGTACGAGTTTTGGGAGGCGTTCCCTCGAAATGAGCTGTGAAGGAGGGGGGTTGTTCTTACGCATGCGCTCATTTCAAAAACTCACTAACAGTCTTTGGTTTCTCAGTCGACGAAAAGATCCTCTTTAGCACCTTTAACATTACAACATAATGATAACAAGCTGACACAAAAGCTTAAGGTTTCTATTTTTGTTGTTGTTGTTGTTGCATGGTGATAAATTGCATTTTGCAACATGGAACATCATGGAAATATATATATATATATATATATATATATATATATATATATATATATATATATATATATATATATTTTTTTTTTTTTTAACACAACTTCTGTGTAATGAATTCATAAAGTGCACCATTGCACAGAGAAAAAGACAGTAGCCTACTCTTGAAAAATTTGTACCAAGTATAATTAATTGAATGGAATGTGGGCATCGACAAGTAGAAACATAATTTGGGACCTATGATCATTTTTAGTATTAGCCTATTGTTACAGTATTTTACTAAATTATCATCATGTAAATCTACTGCAAAAGCAGTCAATTTAACTGATAGATGAGCCATAGTCGATCAGTCGGCTAAAATGAGGGATGAGCCACAAATCCATGAGTACAGTTTGCAAAACTGTGGGTAAGTATTGTGGAAATGTGCGCACAGATTATGAATTTATGAGTATGGATTGAAAAACCAAAGGTACGGTTTACAAATCTGAGCGCATGGATTGGAAATTCGTGGGTACAGTTTATTAATCCGTGGGCACGATTTGTTAAACTGAGGGAACAATTTAAGAATCTGTGAGTACGGTTTATAAACTGAGGGGACAGATTGCAAAAACGTGGCGACGGATTTGCGGGTCTTGTTTTTTTTTTTTTTTTTCTCCTACATGTGACTTCCTGGGCTCTGTACTTTTTAGTGTCCACCAGATAAAAAAAAAAAAAAAAGTGTAACTATGAGCAAACCTTAAGCCTTATCAAATAGAAGTAATTAGTGACAGGCCCCGCCCTCACAGGAATGGCAGAATTGCCAGTAAATGGGGTGTATCCCATTGATTGTAGCATATCCCAGAATTCCTTGTTTTGCGGGTTGGGTGTAAGATGATGAGAAGATAATGCACCAATTTGTGCAATAAAAAGTGCAGAGCTCCTGTTTGCTAAACTCAGTATTAGGTGGTTTACGACAGACAGCCATTAATATCAGAGACCTTCCCAGCAAGGCCTTATTGTATTTCAGCTTGGTTCGATGGCAATGAGATTTTTTATTTCTTTATCTCAACAATCAGGATGGTCCAGTGCTTGTTCAAAGAACATATGCCATACACTAAAAAAAAAAAAAAAATGGTGTAGGATTTACTTTGAAACAATTTCCATTCAGAAATTGCTAGTAAATTCCACAAATACAGTAATTACAAAGAAATGACAACACATTGAATTAATCATGAAATTTAAAGTAAAAAGATTGAAATAGTATTTCCTTGTAAACTGTACTCCAATAATCTTTTATTTATAATTTATTATATTTTTATATAGTATTTATATATTTTTATATAGTTTACCAAGAGTTCAGAGACATCTAACCACTTTTGATATCTCTGGACTCAGTTGTTGCACAATTTTTTTTTGGAGACTCCTGACACCTGCAGGATAATGCAACAGGCCTGATATGAAGTCAGTAATATTGAGGAACACTGTATTACTCTGAGACCCAAACGTCTCTTTCTCACACTAGATAGGAAATCATCAGCTAAATTGGATCAATAACTAATTAACACTTAGCATCTCTGTGGCACTTTAACTCTTCACACAAACACTTTCCCTTGTTGGCCACCCTGTGGAATCAAGCATAATTTAGCTATTTGCTGAGCTGTATGCTATCTCTCTATTTTTTTTCCCCTTACTTAAAGCACTTACTGTACAAGGTCTTCAGAATAGATAAAGGGCTGTATTGATCACAATGGCGCCAAGCTAAGAGGCTCGCAGAACCACTAGAGAAATGAATGAAAGTCTGGGTATTATTAGGGCAGTTAACAGTACAGTACCTGAAAGGTCATCCACTTGTTTAGAAAAGTCAACAATCTGAAAAGGACTTTTGTTGCTTAATTTGCTTTGACTAACTGGTGAATAGTAGGTGATAATGAAACCTCAACTTTTATGGCATGTTGAGAAAAGCTGATCAGGCTTAGGATGGTTAAACTTTATTTCAGTAGTCTACTTTAGACATTCTACATACTTAACTGTAACTTTTTAACTACATGTCAACTAACTCTAAGGCCGTGTATCCACCAAAGCGTTTTTAGCCTGCTGAAAACGTAAGTGAGAGCGAGAGAGCGCTTCGGCAGTGCAGGATTTTTTTTTCAGTTGAGACACTTTGTTGTTATGATACGGAATATCCGCAGCACCGTTACTTGTAATTGATTTCGCTGTTAATTTGTTTATGACTAAAAATGTCGGCACAATGTAGAGTACTTGCTATGTATGTTCGGAGACCAGCAATATTAATTTCTCATCCATTTTGTTCCGTGCTCTGCTTGTTGATGTCATTGTACAATAAGAATGTTGTGACAGTTGGTCGGTGTTGTAATTGTCCCGCCCCTCCTCCATTCTGATTGGACGGCTGGCTAAAAAGTGACAGTGATGAGCGCACGTTTTTACTCAAAGTTGAACATTCTTCAAATTCTCCTCGCTATGCTTCTGGCATTTAAAAAACGTGGCGCTCCCATTGAAAAAAAAATGGAAAAGTACGCTAGCCGCTGGGAAAAAAAAAATGCTTTGGTGGACACACAGCCTAAGGATTAGTAGAAAAGGTTGACACGTACTTGTAAAGTTAGTTATAATCAGTAGAATGTCTGTTTCAGGACTATCAAAATAAAATATTAGCAGACGTTAAGCAGACAGTCTACTAATATTCTAATGACTGGTTGTTTACATGTTGCAAAGTTACTTATAGTTAGTAGAATGTCTAAAGTGGACCATCAAAATAAAATGTTACCCTTAGGATTTTAGCTTGGCAGAAGATAAAGCCATGTCTATACACCAGGGGCTGTATTCACAAAATTTCTTAACCCTATAAAGTAGCTCTTAACTTGCCAATTAAGGATATACTCTTAAAAATAATGGCCATGTCTGTCCTAAATTTAGGACTCAAAGAGTATTTCGCAAAGCATTTTAGTTAGCTCCTAAATCTGTGAAAAGTTAAGAGTAGTCAAGAGGACTCCTAAGTCACTAATCAAGAGGACTACTAAGTCACTCCTAAGACCAAATCATAAACAATCCTAAAATAGTTGTTGCCTGCGATCCACCTCAGCAATCTGCCCACTGAGGCACACAGCTGAGGTAATAGGAGATAGAGCCTTGAGTGCTTCAAAAATGCAATAAATATTTTGATTTATAGATTTTAATCTGTGATGACCTAACATAAAGGTTCATTTATGTACATGCAAATTGTATTGACTGATGAAGAATAAAACATTGTGGTCAAGTTAAAATTAATATCCGAGTTTGAGTTCCGGCTAATGGACCTTTTCCATTCTCACCAAACCCCCCTCTTAAATAAATAAATATATAAGAAAATAATGTCCTATTACTTGTGACTCATGTTATCTTCATGAGTTCACACAAATGATCGAACGAAACGGGTAAAATAAGCGTTTTTGACGTTCTGTCCGAGGTGAGGGCTCAGAGCACGAAATTTAGCCCAAACCCAGAGTACTCCCTGGCTGGCAATAGGAACCAGCCGAGAGTGAGGGGTCACGGTGGTGGAGGGATGCAGAAAACTTTAGAGGTAAATAGATAAGTCGGCTGTGTATATATATGCCTCCTCTTGAGCTGATTAGGTAGACCATTTGAACATGCTCCTCCCGAACTATATTTAAAAAACATAATTTGTCGCTTGAATTTTTCAGTCTCTCAATATGCGGACATGTAAGAGACTGACAATTAGTTGAACATATGCTTGTTTAATTAGTGACACTTAGCCTACATTTTAAAATCTTTAATATGGCAACATGCAATATTCAACATTCAAACTAATGTTCCTAGGTAGGAACTTTTACTGCTATTTAGGAAAACTCTTAGTGGTAAGATAAAATATTTTGTGAATACGCTCCTGAACATCTAGAGACTGTAAGGAGAATAACTGATGGGATGCTCTGTTTTCTAGTATTGTCTTGTGATTACATCTACTAGAATTACAAATTGCACTAAAAGGCAAAAAAAAAAAAAAAAAAAAGATAGGATTGGGAAGACATATCCGGCGGGGTCATTAATCTGGTGAGAGGATCAGATGTATAGGTGAATTATTGATGCAGTGAGGATCATTTGTGTAAAGAAAAATGAGTTCTGGACTGAGCCAGTGGCTTTATGAGCAAAGAACTGTTAGTCTGTGCCTTCAGTGGAGGATTAGTAGAGGTTTGGATTTACAATTTGCATATCTACGGACTAAGGCTGTTTTCACATTTGGTTTGATTGTTTGGTTCAAACCTGAGTTTGAATCTGCCCCCTTACCACTTCCCCCTGCAGTTCTCTTTTAACTTTTAATTATTTGACTTTCAACTGCTATACATTTGCAGCTTTTACTGCTGTAATGACTTGGGAGAAAAATATGCTGGCGTAAAGTTTTTATTTCTTTAATTTTATTACTAAAACAACACACACTGAACAACACTTGCACCTGTCTGCTATGGATACACTGAAATGCAAAGAATGTGAGTGAAAGCTATTTCAGTGGTGACAATCAACAATTAAACAGTCAAATTATGCTTCACTTCCACAAATTAGGCTGCATTCCATTCCTTGTACCTAAAAGTTTTCACAGTATAGGTTTGCAGGTAGGCTTCTTGAAGCATCTGTTTTTTTCTGTTGTAATCATGTTTCTTCATGTAAATAATTAAGTTTAATTTGATATTTAATTTTTGTTATATATATTTGTATATATATATTTATTTGTGTATATATTTATTTATGACATAGGCCAAGAAGATGCCAGCTTCACTGTTTTATTCATGTTGTGGTGGCGTTGGATTTACCAACAAGATTTTACACTCACAGAGCAGCACTTTTGCTTGTCTGCTGTGGATGTATTGCAGAAGATGCAAAAATGTGAGACATTCTCCAAAAAGCTATTTATTTTAAGACCAGCAGTTATGAGAAATGCATTATACTACAGTAATTTGCATGCAAAGATGCAAATTATATGTCATAAATATCAGTTCATTTCTGCAAATATTAAAGTAATTGTCTCTAAAATTACTTTTTGTAGAGTTCATTAACATTTAGAGTTTTACTTTTATCAATTCAACAAAGATGTTTACTGTTAGATGCTCTCACAACAGGGAAATAAATGCTTGCTAACGCTGGAATCACAGACAAATGTGCACTGTGTCTTCGTTGGAAATTATATTGATAAATAAATAAATAAATAAATATATATATACTTAAGATGAAGGCAGGGGCGGAGCCTACCCCCGTTGTATGGACAGGGACCGACCTGGTGGTGGTGGGGAGGATGGGGGTGATGCCGGCGATGGTCATTTCTCGAATTTAGAAACTTTCACCCCAGGAAAACAAATTGAACTTAGATGTCAAAAGGCCTATATGAAAAACTGTAGCATTCTAATATATTTAGTGGCAGCTAACGTTTCAGTACGAAGGATAAAATTCTGGCTCGTTAAACACACACACACACACACACACACACTGGGTTAGCATTTTTTCATCGGTGTGGATACTTTACTTTGTAATTACAGATTCTACATCTTGGAAGTATGACCAAAATAAGAATTTTCACCGGAAAATGTCATCTGAACAAGTAACAAACACATCAGCCATTTTTGTTCTGACCAACTGAGAAAAAAAAAAAAAAGCATTACAATAAATTGAGCTACCAATGGTGAATAAATCTAACGATCGCTTAGCTCGGATCATGTCAAACCGTGCAAATTATAATTATTGTTATACTTTGTTCTTAAATTGTTAATGTTAACAACATCAGCATTGTATAACTATGTGTATTTAGTGTGTATTAGCATTACCTGTAGATTTCAATTTCTGTAGCCACTCCGCAGTCCGAAGTCTATTGCTTTTGACTACGGGTGAATCTCCAGTTGTCACTGATGATTGTCATTTGGACCTTTTTTGGATTACAATCCGCCATCAAAATGATGTTGAATTATTCCAACTGCTGTGAGAAAAGGCTATAAATGATCCGCCGCCTGTAGCATCCTCCACGTGATATACCCTACTAGCTGGGAGTCCTTCTTTATGTAAACAGACGTGACGTAATGGCGCAAAGACGAACGGCTGCATGTTCGGATTTCCTGCGGAAACCTACCTACACCACCCAAATTGATGGTTATGTACTTGCTCAAATTGATTTTGGATCATTTTTAACAAAAAAAAAAAAGTACGGACTCAAGCTTTAAAGTCCTACAGGCGCCTAATTGCTCTGGTAACAGCAGGCCTGCACAGCATAAAGAGAGATGGCTTCTGTGATGACAAACAGACATATTCAAACTAATGTTCCCTGTCTTCACAGCTCTTAATCTGGCCAACAGAGCAATGACCTTTTCTGAGTGGCCTTTAAATTTTAATGAAAGGTCTTCTGAGAGGTTAAGTGAGTCCTTTGAGAGAGGATCGTACTTAAACTCTTGAAGAAAGAGAGGGAAAAAGAAAATGGGAGTGAATATGAGATGGAAAGAAGCAGAATAAGGTTAAAGCTATTTAGTGCCCTACTTTTGTTTGTCCTCAGGCACTAAGCGAAGCTGGCAAGGTAAATACCTGGGTTTACAGGGCATTGACCCAATAATGTGTTTTCATTGTTTAAGAAAGCGTGATCTGGCCTTCCGTTGCATATAACTGCACACTCAGCCTCAGGGCCACAGCAGAGCGATGCCATCAGACAGGCCACAATCTGGACAAATAAACCCAGTGTCTGAATTATACAGGTTTTTTCTTTTTCTTTTTTTTTTCCTGAGAGGGCAAGGAGGCTTAGTTGAATAAATGGTGTTGTTCTGATGTTGGTATCGCTAATATACTCTATACTTTATAAGCATTAAAAATGCATCACTAAATGATTTTAACAAAATCTTTTTCAAGCTCATTTCAAATTTGATGCCTGCTACAGGTCTCAAAAAAGTTGGCACAGGGGCAACAAATTGCTGAAAAAGCAAGAAATTTTGAAAAGATTCAGCTGGGAGAACATCTAGCAACTGATTAAATTAATTGATATCAGGTCTGTAACATGATTAGCTATAAAAGGGATTTCTTAGAGAGGCAGAGTCTCTCAAACGTAAAGATGGGCAGGGGCTCTCAAAATCTGTGAAATGATTGTGAAATACTTTAAAAACAATGTTCCTCAACATCAAATTGCAAAGGCTTTGCAAATCTCATCATCTGCAGTGCATAACATCATCAAAAGATTTAGAGAAACTGGAGAAATCTCTGTGCTTAAGGGACAAGGCCGAAGACCTTTATTGGATGTCCGTGGTCTTCGGGCCTTCAGACGATAATGCATCACTCATCGGCATGATTGTGTCAATGACATTACTAAATGAGCCCAGAAATACTTCCGGAAACCACTGTCGGTAAACACAATCCGCCATGCCATCTGCATATGCCAACTAAAGCTCTATCTTGCAAAAAGTAAGCCATATGTGAACATGGTCCAGAAGCGCCGTCGTGTCCTGTGGGCCAAGGCTCATTTAAAATGGACTGTTTCAAAGTGGAAAAGTGTTCTATGGTCAGATGAGTCCAAATTTGACATTCTTGTTGGAAATCGCGGACACCGTGTCCTCCGGGCTAAACAGGAGGGAGACCTTCCATGAGAGAGTGTTATCAGCGTTCAGTTCAAAAGCCAGCATCTCTGATGGTATGGGGGTGCATAAGTGCATGCGGTATGGTCAGCTTGCATGTTTTGGAAGGCACTATGAATGCTGAAAGGTATATAAAGGTTTTAGAGCAACATATGCTTCCCTACAGACAATGTCTATTTCAGGGAAGGCCTTGTGTATTTCAGCAGGACAATGCAAAACCACATACTGCAGCCATTACAACAGCATGGCTTTGTCTTAGAAGAGTCCGAGTGCTGAATTGGCCTCCCTGCAGTCCATATATTTCACCTATAGAGAACATTTCGCACATCATTAAATGAAAAATACGTCAAAGACGACCACAAACTCTTCAGCAGCTGGAAACCTATATCAGGCAAGAATGGGACCGAATTTCAACACCAAAACTCTAGAAACTCATTACCTTGATGCCCAGATATCTTCAAACAGTTTTGAAAAGAAGAGGAGATGCTACACCATTGTAAACATGCCCCCGTCCCAGCTATTTTGAGATCTGTAGCAGGCATCAAATTTGAAATGAGCTAATTTTATTCATAAAATTGTAAAATTTCTCAGTTTAAACATTTGTTATGTTATCTATGTTCTATTATGAATACAATATTGGCTCATGTGATTTGAAAGTCTTTCAGTTTTCATTTTATTTAAAAAAAAAAAAAAAAAAAAAAAAAAAAAACGTCCCAACATTTCCAGAATTCAAAAGCTCATTTTAACTGTGGCAAATTAATTCAAGGTATTTGCATGTATAATACCGGACGCAAATATTGAGCAGAAATTTAATAGTAATATCTCTTGTAGATACTTACATTGTTAAAACGTATAAACATTACAAATAACAATTTATTTATTTATTTATTTATTTTTACACAATTATTTATTTATTTATTTATTCGTGCACAAATTTGGAACTGAGGAGAATAATTAAATCATAATATGTATAGAATAAATTGATTATATTCATTATAAAAACAAAATAAAAATATTTCCCTATAATTTTACTTTGTTTTTGTTCATATTCCAGTTCACATTTAATATTATTTTGCCAACTCCTATTTTTTTTTTTTTTTTTTTTTACTATTTTTGTATTATTTCACTGCTAGTTTTAGTCTTTGCAATAGTTTTTATTAATGTTTAGAACCTTAGTTTGGTCACAGTGATTATGGATGGGAAATGGTTTAATTTTCGGTGCTTAACAGACTGTATTGTGAATTTGACCGTTGCTACAAATGAGTGACTGGAGAAATAAACAGCTGTTCAATACTAACAGCCAATGTTCTGTAAGTTTTGGCCAGGTTGTGAGATTGTCTGCCACACACCTGCTCTGAATCTTCTCCTTCTGTTCCATGCAAACAGATTAGATGGGTGAATCATGAAAAAAATAAATAAATAAATAAATAAATAATAAAAATAATATATATATACGATTTTGGGGTGAAATATGATCTTGTGTTTCTTTGTGAGATTCTCATGTTCACAAATATTCAAGGCCGAAGAGATGGTTTCACTATTGCGAAGAAATAATGCCTTTCACGCCCCATGATTACCAAATAGCCTCTTCCTCAAATTTTGTCCATTTCATTGGAATGCCTAAAGTATCAATGGACCACCAGCACTTCGATCAGCAGTGGTGAAAACTTGTTAGTATGAGCCCAGCCTTGTTTTGCAGCTGATATGAGTAAAGGATAAATCCACATGATGTTGTCATTACTTATGTGTAGTGTGTGTCTGTGAAAGAGGGATTTATCATTCCAGGAAACACAGCCTTGAGAAGTCAGAGGTGTGAACTAACGGTTTGTAATGACAGATTGCAGGATCCCCGGGGGGCTGCCGGGTGCTGATGGTGGGACACTTTGAAAATTAAGCCACAAATCAAGATGCAATTATTAACGTGTTCTGCGGCTCTTGGCTCTGACTTGTGCATGTGGATCTGGACAGGTGCACTCACACAAAACCATTTCAGCAGGTGTGTTCCGAACAGGTGTCTGCCAACAACAGATGAATCGCTCAAAGGCAGCACAACTGCTGCCATCACACACGGAAATATATGTTAATGTACAGAACACCCAATAGCACCTTTTTAATTTTTTGTACATTAGTGCATATTATTGCAAAGGGAAGATAGATAGACATGCAAAAGTGGATTATGACAAGAAGAGAAAGAAACATTGAAGAACCATAATTTTTAAGAGTGTATGTGTAATAGATTTAGAAATTGGTTACACAATACAGGACAGAAGAATCGTTCTGAAATGAAGAGCAAACAGAAGCAGACAGGATTTAACGTCAGAGGGATTCTTTATAGCTTAAGTCTTTGTGATTCCACTGTGCTTAAAAAAAGAAAGATGAATGAAGATAAGATTAAAGGAGGATAGGAAGGACTAGAAAACAGCTGATCGATGGCTCTGCATGAAGATCCTTTGTGCAGTAATTACAGCAGAGTCACAGCTGCCTTTGTTTCCCAGCGCTGAACTGATGAACAGTTTCATGCCAACGTTTGTATGGAAGACAATTCAGCAGAAGGTCACTTCCATGGTTATGGAGCCATGGAAACACTTTTTCCCATTTTATCAGGTGTTTGTTTTGTTTTTCATAGATCCGTTTTGCTTTGAAAATAAATAGCAAGCCTGGCAAATGTCAACATGAGCACATTGATTGCCACAGCTGAACCCAATTCCATCGAGTGAGGACAGAAAATCAGTGGATTGAGTTATCTGAGGCTCAGGTCTTGACCTTTGTGCTCATGCCTGTGATAGCGGGAGCCTTTATTGATAACATTTCTCAATAAGGGCCTTCTGAATAGTGATCGGAGCAACTTCAAAATGAGACGGGGTATTGATTATAAATGTCTCAGTCTAAGTTGAGAGAAGAGGGTAGTTTGTACTGTAACCAAATTATTTTAAATTTTTACAACAGTTTTCTATATCCAGCCAACCAGCCTTTGTTTTGTGACTGCCAGCATGCTTTTTGAATGTGTGTGTGTGTATATATATATATATATATATATATATATATATATATATATATATATATATATATATATATATATATATACACACACACATTAAAAAAGGTTTTTTTTTATTTTTTTATTTTAATGAATGTATATTTATTTATATATCTATCTTCCAAGTTAGCTTCCAAAATGACAATAGACAATAGAGAAGTTATCTTTTTGTTTTTTTTTGTTTTTTCCAGATTCTTTGATGAATACTTTTTTTTTTGGAATAAAAATCTTTTGTAACATTACAAACATTTTTATGGAGCCCCTGAAGATGGAAGTGGAGAAAATATGAGATGGAAGGAAAAATGATAAGTTAATGCTTTTGCATTCTCTTGTAAATGTTATGTGTTTCCCTGACAAACTTTGCTTTCACTTACAAAACTTTTGCGTTCACTGAGAAACTTTGTGTTCACTCGCAAATCCTTTACATTCCCCCGAGAAACTTTGCATTCACTCGCAAAACATTTTGCATTCCCTCGAGAAACTTTGTGTTCACTCACAAAACCTTTTGAGTTCTTTGCGAGTGAACGCAAAGTTTCTGGGGGGAACGGAAAACATTTGCGAGAGAACGCAAAAGCATTAACAAAAATGTTTTACTGTCACTCTTGATAAATTTAATGCATCCTTGATGAATAAAAGTAATAACTGCTGTAAAAAAAATTCTAACTTGTTCCAAAGTTTGTGTGTGTGTGGTTCACGTTCTTGTGGGGGCATTTTTGGTCTCCCATGAGGAAAACAGCTTTTTGTGTGTGTGTGTTTTTGTGTGGGTATGTGTATGTGTGTGTGTATATGAGTATTAATTTGACCACCTATGACATTTTTTCCAGTTATTTTAAACTTCGCATACGAGTAAATTCTGAATATATGGGAAACATTCTCTTATTTGTAGCAAAATGACTCCTAGCTAACATCAATTCACATTTGTTTTGCTTAACCGTTGTATAGACCAGAGTATACACTGTGAATTGATATGTGCTATAAATTTTCATGCCGATTTGCCCCAGGGAGTGATTTGATGTTCCTCAGGGGATGTTCAACAAAAGGGTTTGCACTTAGAAAACTAACACCAAACATATCGCTCTGCTCACTGCACTCTCCTTAGCTTCTGAACATATCATTCTTATTTAGAACGAGGTTGCTCAGGATATCACATGAGTTTCTTGTGGATGTTATTTTATATTTAGTATATATAGGTACAAAGGCAGCGGTGTGGATGGGGAGTTCCTGTCAGAGCGGTGATGGAGCTTCCTGGCAAACTGGCCAATCCTGGCGATGGAGTTTATGTCTATAACCTCTCATGCTCTATAAACCTAAATTGTTCTATCAATCACAAAAGCACAATTATCAGCAAAATCTCAAGCCACTGCTTCTGTTATCATCATTTATGCTGGATTTTTTTCACCCCATAGTGGGAGCACATAATGGCGTTTAGATTGATTCAGACGAAATTTACTGGACAACCAAGTGTAGTTTTATTGCAACAGGGACTCTGAAATTACTTTAGAGGGACGGAACGCATCAGTTTTGCAAGCTGTTGTGACGTTAAGCAGGTGAGGGGTCAAGAGAGGAATGCGAAAGAGTTAAAGAATAAATGTGATTACTTTGAAAGCTATTGGTTTAGTCCAAGTAAAGTGGTTGAGACAAGTTGAAAAATGCCTGCTGTCACATGGCTTAAATTGCAGTAGCGAACAGAAGCAAACACGAACACCAACAATTATATTCAATCGCACAAATATTGCAACACAAACAAGCTATGTATTGACCCTCCGAACACTCTTTGGGGAACGTGTACACCCCTTTCTGTTAATATTCTCCAACTATTCTAGACACTGCTTCACTCCGGACTCTCCTAGGCCCTGCACAGTGAAATCGATGCCAAGCTGGACGGAAATTTGGTTAGAGACACCGGTTGTGGTTGTAATCCCATCATGCTCAGAGTCACAGACACATTTCAGCCAGAGTTAAATATGGCTGTTTGACTGGCTGCAGTGATCGATTTCTTCTTTCGGCAGTGTTATAACTCCATCGCTGGCCTGCAGTGCAGCTTTTATTGCCGTGGCTCCTCTTGGGGCGGCGCTAATGTTGCACTAAAACTTGGAGCATGTGCGTGCAAATGGCAGCAATTAGAGCACCACAAACAGAGCTCCGGAGAAACATTCAAGGAAGTGATTTGTTGTAAACCTACATGTAAAGCAAAAATGATCTAGTTGAAATGTTGCGAAACTGTTGTTTAATTGGTGCAGGAAAGAGCATGCAAAATGACTTTGGAACTTAGAAACAGGATATGATGTCCAGCTTCTTTTTTTATTATTATTATAAACAATAAATGACAAATAATAGGACATTCAAAATGTTAAAATAAACCATCAGCTCCTAAGACACTGCAAACCTCCAGCTTTGTAATTTTTATTGAGCCAACAGGTCAATCTGTGACATTTAGATCCTCTATTGGTCAAAAGTCTTTAAGAAGTGGCCCTTTGTATTCCAGAATAAAGCCAGTCCTGAATGTGAGTTTGCAGTCAGTTGAAGAGAGAATGAAAATGATTTCCCAGAAATCAGACTTTATTTATATGGTAACACTTTACAACAGGTTGTAAAAGTTCTGTCACTTCGGTCTGGTTTATTCTTGGTTTGGTGACAGAGCCCTGACACTCCATATAGTCTTGTCTTTGTGTGAGCATGCAGTTCCGAGTTTACTCAAGTCGTGCACTCTTTCGTCTGAGTGATTTGCTGTATGCGTGGAGCTTGGTCTTCAGACCCTGGTGTTGTGCCGAATTCTAACCCCCACCAGATTATCATCCCTCTAAATCCCCAGTATAGTTAAGTTTAGGAATAGGCATGGGGGTGGGGTTAGGATTTGGCAATGAAGCACAACACCGGCGCATCGGTCTACTTCGGTTTCATACTGTCTTGAGTAGGTACTTATTTTGAATAAGTAATTACTTTGCAGCTGCTAAAAAAGTATGTTTTATATTGTATGAATGTGTGTAATAGTATGAATGAAATTACTACATACACCATGTTGTCATAATCATGTGACCTACAAGCGCCAGTTGCGTTGCTTCACTGTCATTCATAAATTCTCTCTTGTGGACTCAAGGGATAGTAAAATGTCATATGCACACTTCAGAATTTTACCGGAAGTAGCAAGTCATCCAGGCTTTTTTTTTTTTTTTTTTGTCTGCTCTTTTATAAGTGAATATATGAATTCGGACATACTACTTTTTTTTGCATACTGCTTTCGCCTACTGTATAGTAGGGAAGTATGCTATTTCGGATACAGCCCTTGTTTTTTTTCTGTCCTGTGCTGGTTCATTTTGTATCCCTATTCAAATTCCACCAGTCTGTGGATCTTCTGCCCATTTTCCATGTTGTGTTTTGTTACATTTGTTCTTTGATTCACCGTACCATGGGACTTTTGTTTCCCAGCCGTGCTGGCTGATGGACAGAATTATCACATTTAGGTCAAACATTACAAAGTCAAAAAAAAAAAAAAAAAGGATAAAAAAAAGAAGAAAAAAAGAATGTGTACTAATGAATCATTCACAGTAGGACCAGGAACTTGATTTAAGAATGTTAATGGTCAATTATGATGTTTTTGTTGACTTCATTTTATAAGGTCATGAAATTAATCAAACAGTTTTATAACAAAATTCAGGGCTCAGGGAAGGAGGAGGTGGGAACTGGCAAGCGAGGAACGTAAAGTTTAATCACAAAATAAATAAAACAAAAGGTCCTATCTCATCTTTCATTGTCATTCCTTCTCCTTATATCCTTTCCGGAGCTCCTCCTTGGGACCCAAGACTGGTATGACTCATTAACGCTTACTCCACCTGCCACACTCCGCTCCAACGGCTCTCTGCCCCTCCCTGCTCATAAAAAGTTCTATTCTATTCTATTCTATTCTATTCTATTCTATTCTATTCTATTCTATTCTATTCTATGTGATGTCACTGTAACAATTTATGGCAATTAATATTTTATTAATTGTAGATAAATGTTTGAAATTACACCTACATTTTACATACTTTGCACATTTACAATACAAGACTGGGAACATAAGATATGAAATTGAATGAATTCACTTTAAGAAAGGAGTTATTAAGGACATCCTTAAAACAAAGAGAAGCATGTTGACAAAGAGGAGCAAAATTTAAACAAGTGGACAAGATAGTCAGATGCTCTGGGGAAATCTCATGTAGAAACATAATCCCAAATGCAGATCCCAGATTAATTTTACTAATCAGAAACGGGAAGTGTTGTGTTTGCCTGTAGTTCTCTTGGTATGTTGTCACTCTGGTACCTATTGCATTCCATAGGTTCCAGAATTCCCTGTGTTCCTCTACCTGCACATTCATACCCTCCATTTACGGCACTGGGACTCTATACCCCCAATTCACATCAAATGTCCCTTATGAGACTAGTGCAGACAAACAAATGAAGAATAAATAAAGCAGTGTTACAAATGTCAGCTTGTGCTCTCGGCGGTGTCGCATGGGAACAAAAAAAGCTCCAAAATAATGAGACATTATGAGCAAGTGCAGTTTATCTCAGTGCGCACAGGAGCGTGAATCAAACCACTCAGTTTCCTGTGACTTCTAGAGGTTTATTGGAGAACATGGATCAGATTGTCAAGGTCTCACCCAGAGGACTGGGTCACTTTACCTCTAGTTCACAATTGTGTTTCTGCCAGGTTAAAAATAATACACCTCATTCTGCTGTGTGCAAGGAGTCTTGGATACAAGATTATGTTAACCTCATTTTTATACAAGATGTAGTTTACGACATGCAGCTGATATGGAAATAAATTACACTGTTTTGCAGATGCAGTTGGTTCGGATGGCTTGGGTAGTTTGGAGAATGAAATTGGAAATTGTCATACAAATATATCTGTTTTGTATTGTTTTAATAGTCTTGGCACGTCATATTCACATGATCGGCTGGAGTCAGGGTGCATCTCTATCTATCTATCTATCTATCTATCTATCTATCTATCTATCTATCTATCTATCTATCTATCTATCTATCTATCTATCTATCTATCCTATTTTGTAGATGAAAACTGTCATAAAACATTTCTGCTTTATCTAATGTTGTTTTTGGATTTGCCAAAGTTTGCCAAGTTAGTGACAGCAAATCTTTTAAATATATGCAGGGTTTTGTTTGAGACCGCCTCACTACTATGTAGATTAGTTTATAATATGTCTCTGATAACCCTGTCCCTAACACATGATGGCTTCAGATTATACCACAGTAGGGATGGGTCGATATCACAATTTTGGCTTCGGTACGGTACCACAGTCTAATACTGATATATTGGTATTAAATCGATACCATACAGGGTCTACATTTTGGCTCGAGTATTGCACATAATTTTACTCATGCTCGCAGGTTTCGCATTTACAAAGCAGGAAATTACCACAAATGTTTATAGTAAATTAATCAACACAGATTATCACATCAAATCAGTAATTGGTTACCATTTATAGCACACTTGAACCCATAGTGTACTACAAGTGGTAACTAAATACATTTTTTAAATACAGAGATATAAGTATATTAAACGCACATTTTAGTTCATATTTCATGGTGTTTCAAAATAGCACAGTTGAGTACACTTAGATGTTCTTAGGATTATCTTAAGACTAAAGAAGAATCTTTAGAATGTTAAGTACAAAATTAGCGCGCAAATATAGAGCACTTTAAGTACATATGTGCACTATGATACAACACTCTCGTGCGCGTTTCGGACAACTGACGGAAATCACTTGCCAATTTGAACATAAAAGTGATTTTATCATTCAGTAGTAACGTACTTGGCATTTCTTTGAGAGATGGTTTCTTTGTGTTTATACAACAAACAACGCACACAAGCCACCCGTATGAGCTCGCGCATTCCGAATTGAGTTGTTTTACCTTAAATGGTCAAATACACACAATTGTCAAAATGTCCTTCTTACAGTTTTTCTCAGTCGCTTTGGTACATTTCTCAGATCAGAATTGAAATTCTCAAAACTACCTGTTCAATTCTCACATCATTGTGTCACTTGTGCACATCAAAAAAGCAGTTTCTCATTTCTTTGAAAAAGTTGCAAATGCTTTGGTACATCCATGCAAATGATTATGTACAATTCTCTGTTGTTTCCTACATTATCAGTTGCTTATGTCATGTTGATCAAAATGTATTATATTGGGTCTCTGTTGAATAGTCTCACCCCCCACAACATTTAGGCACAAGCTCATAGCATAAGTCTTTACATGCAAAATGGTTGAACACGTTATCATAATATGTCAAGCATATTTCTATACTTTCTATATTTCCATTAGACTTTTTTCTAAATCTGTCCTGAATTGGTAAATTGCTCCCAGGTGAATCTTGACTTTCTCTAACGACATGATTCAATGACTCAATGACATGTTCTGTCAATAAAATACAGTACAAACAGTAAGAGAGTAAATTTGAATCTTTTCCATTCTCTTGCAATTACACTCACACATACACTAAGATGTAACTTATAATTGACAATAATTGTCATCAAAACTTTAGCCATAGTTTCCATCAGAACATCCCTCCAGAGTAAACTGTTATATTGAGAACATGACTAAACAATTTGACTGTCTTATCCGTACACAATGACACAAGGACTTGTCATTCTGATGGCACTGACATGTTCATTGACACAGATATTTACTTTTGAGAGATGAACTAAGGATTTTGAGTAAGAGAGTGGCTTTTGCAGGTTATCCGTGGTGTTTTGCTATTTGTACAAATTGTTTTGAGAAATGCACTTACTGTTTTGCAAATTGTGAGTTTGATTCGAGAAATGTACCAAAGCGACTGAGAAAAACTGTAATGAGTATTCACATAAACATAGTCGGTAATGTCTGTGAATTTAAATAGTTTAATAGTATACGTCTTCTCATGTGTAGTAGCCTATTATCGAATCTGTTAAGCCAAAAATACATGCTGCTGTCTGTCACTAAATAACGTTTGTAATTTTAAATTAATCGTATGGATTTACCTATTTAATGTATTAACAGTGACTATTCAGTGTTATTTTACATTTGATTACTTTATTTAATTTCTGTAACTAGCATCTGTACCTGAATACTGTTAGAACTACCTAAACTTAAGTACCAATATTATGAGATAAAATCATTGGTTCAAATGCACGCTGGAGCTTTTATGTTATCTTAACGATATGATCTTATGTAACTTATGTGCGTTGATATAAATGTCTAAATTTGATCATATGAATGACGCACTGACCTGTCGATCTCATAAATCAGGACGAGCAAGTGACAGATGCTTGGCAATGTTTGATGGTTCTTTTTTCTTTTTTATAAGCAAAGTAATTCCAAATTATGCATCTTCTTCTCTCATTATTAATTATTTTTTGGCTTGTTGAGTGTGATTCAACTGCTTTATCCATTTTGTTCCATTTTGTTCCGTTATGTTGTACATTTTGTTCCGTTATGTTGCCGGTTTCGCATCAGTTTGGGTAGCTGGGATTGGGTAGCTGAACTTCGGAACAGCAGCATATACCGAAATGAGCAAAATCATAATATTGTACCGTTTGAACTAAAATATATACTGGTATTTTCCCAGTACCGGCATACCGCACATCCCTATACCACGGTAATAAGTTATGACATATTAGTTAGATGGCTTTTTTTCTCTAAAATACCAAAATAATATCAATGTGAGACCATCCACTGCATATTCAGCTCCATCCTTCTTAATTATATTTGTGAAGTAATCAATATTTATTACTTTTGGATTGGACGGACTATATGCAATTAACTGCTCATGCCGTATCATTATTCGAATTTTTTTCTTCCATGCTGACCTATTATTGTGGTATAGTGTATTCAGATAATAATTTCAGATCAACATGACTCTAAATGGAAAATAAAATCCAAAAACAAACTGCAGTTCGCCAGTCTGCATGCTGTATCTAAGCGGCTGTTCTTGGCCAGAATAAGCTGCAGTGTGGACCAGATTGTAGTCATAAGTCTGTTTTAATGAGTTCAACCCTTCTATCTCTCTTCCTCTCTGGCAGGCGATTTTCTCTCTCTAACTCTCTCCATTGTCAGCTCACACTTTTGACATACACGACTGCGTTTGGATGCAGATTGCCATTTTGGATGGTGATTGCCCATTGCATTGCCATATGGTAACGTCCCTGCTGGACAATGCAACAAGATGCTAAGTGGCTGTGGAATGTGAACCAGCCTGGCTCTTACGTCTAATTGAGAGCCGGCACAAAGCCTTCCTCCATCTCAAGCCCATTCAGATCATCTATTGTTTTAGAGCTGCCTCTCGCTGCACAATAGAGTGCTTTATTTCTCATCGGCCTTGACAGCGAGAGGGAAGAGGCTGCTATTTTTAAAAGCATGTGGGTGACCGCGTTAGCTAATAAACGCTCACATTACACCAGCCAGCACAGAGAAGAAGAAAGACCAGGAGAGAGAGAGAGACAGACGCGACACGCTCGGGCATTCAACAATTTGCAGCTGCACAATCCTGACTTCTCATTACACAGAAAATCCACTCCCATCAGCCGCAACGCTCCTTCAAACACCACCTTCTATATTTTATTTAAAGCTCTCTCTATGAATAGTATTACCATTGAACACAGGCAAACAGGCATCAGCCATTCTCTCGCTAATGTACCGGATGATGTAGTCGCATATCACTGCGCTAGAAGTCAATTCTGGGCATTTTAACCCACCTTCTCTCGTGGCTACCACATCCGATGGGATTTACTGTTTATGGCCATTTAGGAAGACACGTCCGTTCACCGTGAAAAAGGAAAAGATTCACATTAGATGAACTGAATGTTTCCTGCCAGTTCGTTAGAATTTGGCGGTACTTGATGGATGGGTATAGATTTGCTGCTCCAGCAGCATTTGTCCCTAATTGGAGTCTTATCTTGACATCTGTAAATATATGAGCATTGACTGGCCAGTCAAATGCATTAGCTTTTGTGTTGGTGAAACCTCATTTGTTTTCGCCACAAAATTCTTTTCACTGCATGTGCAAAGTTTCATAAACACCGTGAATTTGCACTTTCGAGAGCTTTATGGGAAAGCCTGGTGACATGTTTGGACTCCAAATGCTGGTATGATACTAGTATCAAATACATGAATGTGAAAGTGATACATGAATGTGAATGTGATTCAAATTTGAATTTTTGTTGCTATTATGTATCTTTTTATTCCAAAAACAACAGAAAAAAAGGGTTTTCCTTATAATCTTTAATTAAAATGTAAAATATACTTTTGTAAGTTAATGCTAACCAATAGCCAAACTGAGCCAAATTCATTTATTTTTAATTGTTTATTAACCATTGCTACTTTTTTTTTTTTTTTCTTGTAATCCACACTTCTAATATCTTGTGTTATGAGCCCCTGCTCTTTCTTTTGTTTTCCCCTTTTTTTCTGAGCATAGTTGTCAGTTGGATGGTGGCAGAGCCTGATTATTCCTAACACCTGTGGCCTCTGCCTATTTAAAGGTGCAATGTGTAAAATTTGGGAGGATCTATTAACAGAAATGCAATATAATATGCATAACTATGTTTTCAGTGGTACATAAAGACCTTACATCATGAACCATTATGTTTTTTATTACTTTAGAATGAGCCATTTCTATCTCGTACACTGCAGGTTCCCCTCCATGTCAAGTCGCCATTATGCGCCAGCATGTTTCTACAGTAGCCCTAAACGGACAAACACTCTACAAAGCAAGTTTTGTCACTATGTTGTTCTTCTTCTAAATCCTTTGTGTTTTTAGAGGCAGCTTGCATTGTCACTACATTGAATACGTACAAAGTAGTAGTAGTAGTAGCTCATCTGGTTTATTAGAAGCAGAGATCGTGCTTTGTTAGAAGTAAAAAGAAACCACATTGCTTGACTGGCTACTCTCTTCTGTCTCAGACGACGACATGTCGGCCAGACGGCCACTGTAGCTTCTCTGAAGGGGAGGGGTGCGTGCTGCTTTTTGCAGTTCACAACCTCACTGCTAGATGCCGCTAAAATTTACACACTGCACCTTTAAGAGCTGCTGGCTTCACCATGGTCTTTTAGTTCTATTGTTTAGTTTTATTAGTTTAGTCCTATTAGAATAGAGGGAAAGTATAAGTAAGCAAGCTGATCCAGAAGATTCTTTTGTGTTTGTTATTTTCTCGGGAGTTAGGAAAGTTTTAACTCTGAGTTGTAGTGTAGATTAGTTAGCTCACCAGTCCTTATTTATGTTTTGTATATGTTTATATTTTCCTTGTTTGTTTTGTTACTTTTTGCTGCCATTAACTTTTCTTTTTTTTTTCTTCCCCTGGCCATTGAGACTTGTTTTTTTATTTTTTTATTTTTTTTTAATTTTTTTTATTTAACTTAATAATGACTTTAACTTATCTTTAGGTGGTGATTTCACAGCCAGATTTGATGTGTGATTAATTTGCAGTTAATTAATCAGCACATCATTTAATTAATTGGATTAAAAATTGTAAACACTTGACAGCATATTTATATATTATATATATATATATATATATATATATATATATATATATATATATACACACACACACACACACACACACACACACTTCTTATGATCATCATAACAATTGTCATTAGTTCAAAAGGGGTAGTTCAAATATGAAAATGTTTTCATCATTATCATTTGCTCACCTTCATGTCATTCCAAACCTTTATTGACTTTTTTTCTTTTTTCTGTGAAACACAAAAGATATTTTTGAAAAATATCTCAGTGTTTTTATTTATTTATTTATTTATTTATTATTATTATTATTATTTTACCCCATTGACTCATGGTATAGACAAAACTGTTGAAGCTATCTTCACAATATTTTCTTTGTATTCTGAAAAAAAAGAAGGAAAGTCATACATGTATGGAATGACATGATGGTGAGTAAATTACACAATCTGCACTTTTCGATGAACTACTCCTTTAACACAGTAATTTATTGTAGGTCATTGTTAATGTATTATTATTATTATTATTATTATCATTATTATCATTATTATTAATACCCCCCCGATTGATTCAAAATGGTTGCAGGTGTTGTTTTATGTTGACAAACAATTACATGCTAAATAATCACATGCTAATAGTATATGTTTCTCCCTTCTACAGCCAAAATAATAAATTAATATATCAGCAAAGTCACTTTCATCAGCATTGGAGTTACTTTGAATTTCATTTGCAAATCCACACAATAGTTCCTAGCAAGATTGTAATTACTTTAGAGTACTCCAGCATTAATAGCTAATGCCATGATATTGGGTATAGAGAGCCAATTTATAACATTAATGTGTTTTATCACTAATAGCACTTTGATTAGTGATTGTTACCTCACATTATTTCTGTATGAGTTTCCCCAGCATGTTCAAATAACTGCGGCACACTTCTTATCACTTGATCACGACCAGGGCCATTTATCTCCATTAAGGATGACAGCCGGGGTGTGTTTGCATGTGGCAGGAAACTGATAATGCATTAAAATATCTAATGCATGCATTTATTCCCTAATTTTATGGTGACTCTTATGATTCCATTTGGTAAATTCCATATACACAAAAGCAAAAGAAATAATTCTTTATAAAACAATTTATAAACATAAAGGTCTTTGTTTTTTTATGCTTATTGACTCTCTTAGTTGAACTGATAATGAAAAAAATTATTTCTATATATAATTTCTATACAATTCTATTTGCCTAAGAGTTAAAGTTCTGTCCAGTAACATACATTTTTTGATTGATTTAGTATTGGTTGGAATAGGATGCAATGTAGTGTGAGATGGAGGGAAATAAGGAGATACCTTTAGAAAACAATCCAAAGTTCTCCAAAAGAATTGGTGCCCACCATCTCCTTATACAGTGGTGGTCAGAATTATTGGCACCCTTGGTAAATATGACCAAAGATAACTGTAAAAATAAATCTGCATTGTTTAACCTTTTGATCTTTCTAATTTATAAAATTAGCAAAAATCTAACATTTCATTGAAGGAAAAGTGGTGGGAAAATCACATTATGAAATAAATGTTTTTCTCCAAAACATGTTGGCCACAATTATTGGCACCCCTAGAATTTTTTTTTTTTTTTTTTTTTTTTATGAGTAAAATATCTCTGAAGTATATTACCATTCATATTTACATTTTTTTTAGCACACCAGGGTAATCATGAACATGAAATTGTCCAGCCATGACTTCCTGTTCCACAGGAGTATAAACATGAGGAAACACAAAGGCCAAATTCCCTTAATCATTCATCACAATGAGTAAAACCAAAGACTATAGTTCTGATGTGCAGCAAAAGATTGTTGAGCTTCACAAAATAGAAAGTGTCTGTAAGAGAATAGGTAAAGCATTGAAAATCCCCATTTCTACTATCAGGGCAATAATTAAGAAGTTCCAATCAACTAAAGATGTTACAAATCTGCCTGGAAGAGGATGTGTGTCTAAATCACTCTAATGTGCATTGAGGAGGAGAGTTTGAGTGTCCAAAGACTAGGGAATTGCAGAGATTAGTTGAGTCTTGAGTCTCAGAAAGCTTAAAAAATTGATCAAACAGCACCTACATCCCCACAAGTTGTTCGGGAGGGTTTCAAGAAAAATCCTCTGCTCTCATTCAGAAACAATCTCCAGCATATTCAGTTGTCAGACAAGACAGGAACTTCAAACGGGACTGGCTTCTATGGTCAGATGAAACTAAAAAAAAGAGTTTTTGGCAGCAAACCCACCAGATGGGTTTGGTGCACACATGGATAAAAAGTACCCCATGTCCACGGTTAAATATACTGCTGGATCTTTAATGTTGTGGGCCTATTTTTCTGCTGTTTGTCCTGGACATCTTATTCAGATACATGGTATCATGGATTCTACCAAATACCAACAGATACAAAAAAACAAATACAAAAAATCGAAACCTGACCACTAGAAATCCAATAATGGGCCATGGTTGGATCTTCCATCAGGACAATGATCCAAAACAAACATCAAAACCAACACGAAAATGTGTCACTGAGCACAAAATGAAGCTTCTGCCATGGCCATCCCAGTCCCCTGACCTGAACCCTAAAGAAAATTAGTGGAGTGAACTGAAGAGAAGAAGCACCAGCATGGAGCTGGGAATCTGAAGGAGTCTGCATTAAGGAATGATCGCTGATCTCTTCTCGGGTGTTCTCCAAACTCATAAGGCATTATAGGTGAATACTCAGAGCTGTTATCTTGGCCAACATGTTTTGGAGAAAAACATTTATTTCATGTTTCATGTTTCATATTTTATGTGATCCCCCTTCCCCCCTTTCAATTATTTTCCTTCAATGAAAGGTGAATTGTATGAATTAAAGATCAAAAGGATAAACAATTCATATTTATTTTTACAGTCATCTTTGATCATATTTACCAAGGGTGCCAATAATTCTGACCACCACTGTATTTGGAAGGCATGCTTTAAGACAGAAATATAGAGAAATCTTTAAATATCAACTGCAGCAACAGTATAAAATAGAGTGGCACTGGAGGTGTAATTTTAATTTTTCCAGTCTGGTTGGCATAAATATTTTGCAAAAAAAAAAAAAAAAGGGGGGCAGTGGTAAAGACTGCAACAGTTTTTGCACTGTTGCAGCTGAGGCTATTCTTTACCTCTCTGAATTGTAGTATGTGCCTAATCCCTGTAAGAGATTAAATGAAAAACTTTGACAAAATTAATAACAAACTTAAAGCACTCTAGAGTAATTAACCATAAAACCAAAAACATTAAATATAATATAATACAAAACATAAAGTGTCTTTCATTGCAAAGCCTATTAACAACACCCAAAAGGTAATCGAACTGTTCGCAGAAAAATACTGAAAACAATAAAGGATGACAACAATGTTAAGCTTCGATAATCAAAAAAAGGGGTCAAAAACGTGTTAATTCAACAGCCCTAATGTATATATTGTATATAAACATACCTGCACAAACCGGAAAATCCACACAGGGAGCTTGAGTTCTGCAGGAATACATGGTGTTGATGATGCATCATTGTGTGGACCGTGAATCAGTTTTCAGGGGGCGGAGCCAAGCAAGTGACCCGGCACAGTTGTGTCGTGGGGGGGCACTCTTCGCTTTTGGAACGTTGCTGTGCTTCCAAAACTGTTTCAGTGACAGTTGCCATGGAAACTGGGAGACTCTGATTCGACCTAAGAAGTTTGTGTATGAGTGTGCATATATGAGTGCATGAGAGAAAGATAAACATGAGGCTTATGTGTGTATTACTGTTACAATCTGTTCTTATCTACACCCGACCGACCGACCGAGCGTGTGTGTGTGTGTGTGTGTAAAGGAGATTGATATTTATTTTACTGCATCTTGCAGTTTTTGTGAGGCCTGTTTCAGCATTGCACAGTATGTGCAGTGGAAATTCTTTCTTTTATTGGCTGCCAATGTGCTGATGGGAGATTTTTATTCCATGCAGCAGCCCTAAGTGCTCAAATAAGCTCCGTGCTTAAATATCTAATATGCTTTTTTTATTTAATAGATTAAATAAATGGCAATAAAAGGTGTTTCCTCCTCCTCCAAATACTTATCAGAAAGAAGTTATTAAATGATGGGGGAGGGTTGCCACCGGATAGGGGGTTGCCATGGCGATGGACCGGTGTGCCAGCAGGAATTTGTGGGAAAGCGTATGGCATTTTCCTCTTATTCTGCAACACAGACATGACTTGTATAATAGTCGGACTCTTTCGACTACGCTGCAATAAATTACTTCCTGCTTCTCAGAAGTTTGCAGATCTTCACAGGGAAGAGAAACTTGCTGGGATGTGTTCTGTATTACGTCGTCTGTTATTCAGCAAACTTTTTTGGAAGGGTGTATGCAGAACTGTATTTATTCTGATGTCAGTCAATACTAATAACCCAACAATCAGCTCACTACCTCGAATAAACAACCTTGTATACATATGCTTGAGAGAACACATGTATTTTTCATAATATGAGTTAATTATGCTTGCTAAGGAAACCATCTCTGTTAATATAGCTTCTTACAAACCACTAATTTGCTGTATTAAACTTCTTTGAATGGGTCATTGACGAATAAGGTTTTTAAAAGTGTAAAATAAAACCTAATGGAGATATCATTAATTTTGAAGTTTTATTAAGTGTTAACAATGAGATTGTGTGTTTTTAATAATCAATGAACACTGCTTTTGTCATTTTTTACAAGATGAAAAATGACAAAAAAAATGTCACCAAAAAAGTCATTCGGTTTTACCAAAAATGACACTTTTGGTTATACCGAATGACGATATTTTCAATAACAGTGCTAACAGGCAGATATCTATCTAGCTAGCTAGTTAGATTGCTAGCTAGCTAGCTGAAGGACAATCAAACATTTTATATTTAGTACAAGTTTTTAAAATATTACAACATTTTCCATGTTTTATAGCAGTTGAAAACATGAGCAAGTGAAAACATGATTTTTTTTAAATAGTTTTTTTTTAATATTTTTTTAAATAGTTAAGCGAGAGTTAGTTACTTTGCTTCACAACCATGTGGTCCTTTGCAGGTGTCTGAATGATGTCACATCCTGTCACATGATATTGACCGCATGATGTGATCCAAAATGGTCCCTTTATATTGGTTACTCTGATTGACATCAATGAAAATCTTTTTACGGACATTCTTTCTCATAACAAAGCAACAATTTCTACACATTATTTTATTACCATTATGCTGATATATGATGTTATCAAATCATGCCAGAATAATAAATAAATAAATAAATAAATAAAAACATTTATTACATTTTAAGATATCTTAATCACAAATAAAATGACTGTATTGGTCTTTGGACGGTTAAACCGAATTAACTTTTTACACTTTAAAATTGTTAAAATACATTTATATGTAGCAAAATAGAATTAAAACCTTTTGGATTGAATAAAAGTGATCTAGTTGTACAACCTTACATACTTTCACTTCTTGGAAGCGGGTGCACTAACAAGGACGCTAAAGAACGCAGTCCCAACCTCACTCCCATCTGGGTCATGGCACCAAATGTAACCACTCTTGTTCTACTCTCACCTCTCTGAGCAGGATTTGAACCAGCACATGCTAACAAGGATGCTGAAGGCTCTTTACTAGCTGGCCTCCGTTACACTTCCATATTTTTTACAGTAAATTTCTGGCAACCACAGCCTTTTTTTTTCTTTTTTTTTTAAATACAGCATAGCATAATTTCAGGGAGCTTTGCATGAGCAAGAATCACTCTAAATGCAGTTATATTAAACTACATTAACTGTCATACCAAGCATTTTTGTTCATAATTCCCTCCGATTTGACCTTAAAATTTCAATTGCAACATTAATACAGAGCTAGTAAATGGGAACAGGCATGTTTGCTGTGACTCAACATGAACAGCTGGTACACGGGGTGGGTTATTTTTCCCCAGAGTCTTGCTTGTTGATTGGAGGATGTTCCATGTTTCTCTCTGTCGTGCTGAGAGTAGTTTGATAACAGAGTTTGTGTAGAATGCACAATTGTTCAAGCTGTGTGATATTTTGCTGTGCGTGTGTGTGTTGGGTGGATGAGATCTGATGAAAGCCATCAGACAGTTTTGCCGATGTCTGGTGGCAACAATCACATCTGTGTACAGCCTGGAGTAGATAAACAAGCATTTACTCAGACTAGCACAAGAAACACAAAATAAGCTCCTCAACCTGTCTCTGTCATTTACCAGTATAGCACCCAGACCTCCGAGTTCATCATAGGCTTAGCTCTCTAGTGCTGAGAGACTGGACTGATGCTGGAAAGACTGCACTCTTGTACTGCAGTCTCAGTAAACTGAATTCATATAATGTATTTTTTATAGTTCTGCACAGTTTTCCTAACTATGAATTTTTGGAGCTTGTGCCCCGATTCATTTTAGCTTAGAAGTTGGGACTATAGTGGGGGTTCAGCTAAGTGCAATCCTCAGTATAAAGAGCAGCAGAGTTACATTCACAATGTGAAGTGGTAGTAGTAATGGTGAGTCAGAAGACAAGAAAAAAAAAAAAAAAAAAGTGTTCTTGCAGAAAATTAGAAGAGGAAACTAAATTGGTTAAGTTCAGAAACTGTATCCCAACAGTGACTACAGAGAGGGGGTGTGTTTTTGCCTATACACAGATACTATTAATTATTAAGCGAGGCACTATGCCTCTACCACTACTAGCAAAGAGTATAGAAGCCAAGAGGCTTTTTTGGTAACAGCCAATAGGTGGCGCTTTGTTAGCGCGGCCGCCCTTTTGGGATGAAAATGCCAACTGGACAACAGAATCAATCACATCTTATGCACCCAAAATCGGTGAATCTCACAGCCAAATCAGAAGTGCAATAGAAAATTTCTCAAATTAAGTCACTGGTAAATTTTATGACGCCTACAGCACAGCTCTGTGGGGTGCAATGCTATTTCATGAATTCTGACTTATTTACACTGTTGAAGAGTTGGATTCTCATGCTAAACATGGCCAAAGTTTCAAAACATGAGGATGTATGACAAAGTATTTCTGTGCCAAACGACTACTTCCGGTTTCGGTACAGGTTTCTGAGAATTTTTTTTCTAGTATGGCCCTTTATCACATAATAAAGGGCGGAATTCCTTGTATAGGTGCTTCTCCCTGATAAGTGTGCACACACACATCACCCAGAACAAGAGTAAGAACACAGCCATCAACGCGTTTCGTTCGGGATACGGAAATAACCATTAGATTGCAACGTAAGAAAGAAATAACAGTATTTTACACCTCACAATGAATATCAGTCAATTTTATTATGGTTACTTTTCTTAAATATGACATCCTTAATGAAGTATTCAGCCTTCAAATGCGATCTCTGAAGGACGCAGCCTCCGAAATGAGATGCAGCTCCTGTCACCAAAGGAGTGTGTTTTTGGTTGTGAGGGAAAGATTACCTTTTTCAGCTTCCCAAAGAACCCAGCATTAATGGAACAGTGGATGGAGTTTGTTTTTCCGGGGCAGCAACAGAGTTGTGCATGTATGTTTGTTTGTTCCCGGGATTTCGGTGATGAATGCTTTGTAAACAAGTCCCAGTTCGGTGCTGGATTTGCAGATCGCGGGTGGTGAGTAAAGCTGCATCAGATGTCTGTGTTTTTGGCACGCAAGTGCATATAATCTAAACAACACGAACGGTTTTGTTCCCTTTGTATTTATAATGATGTCACAGCTAGCAGGCATCTCTACGCAGAAGCTGCGTGCGCTTGTGACTCTTTAGCTCCGCCCACAGCACTGATGGCAGACACGCCTCCACGATCTTGGCTTTTTCCGGAAAGTCTCGGTTTAGCGTATCTATCTTTTATAAATATGACAAAATTAAAGACTTTTCGGAGATATGAAGGATGCATTGTTACTTTATATGTACTCAAGATTAACATGAGAATGTTGGTTTCGAACAAGATGGAAGCTTTTGATTTTACTTACATTTTAGTGGATTGTCTGTCTTGGAGCTGATTTTCAAGTAGTTCAATTTGTCCTAACAGTCTTGTCTCAGTCTCCTCTTTCTGGAGATGAAAGTCTCTTAAGGCCTCTTGTAATGCAGTTTTGATTGCCTCCTCTTTCTCCATCTCTGCCCTCTGTAGGGCCTCCGCCCTCTCCTTCTCCAGTCTTCCCAACAGTAGTGAGTTTTCCGGCTGCAGGTCCCCGATAACAATCTCTAGGTCTTGCTCTTTCTCTTGGAAAGCCCTCTGCTCATCCAGCTTTTCCCTCTGTAAGGCAGCAAGCTGGTCCTCATGATCGCGCTGGATCTTCTGGACTCGTTCCTCGCAGTCTTTCTCCACATCCTGCGACTTCTGCTTGAGCGCTGAAAACTCGCGGCGGAGCAGGGTGCTCTCCTTTTCGTGCCGGCATAAAATGTGTGTGATACCCCCCGTGACAAAATGTTGCCCTATCACCTAACGACTACAGCCCCATTGACTCCCTGTGACAGTGCATTGATGAAATTAAAAATTGGATGTGCCTAAACTTCCTTCAGTTAAACAAAGACAAAAATTGAAGTCATTGTGTTTAGAAACAAAGATGAAGTTATCAAAGTGAACATGTACCTTCACTCTAGGGGTCAAACAACTAAAAATCAAGTCAGGAATCTTGGTGTGATTTTGGAGTCAGACCTGAGTTTCAGTAGCCATGTAAAGACAATAACTAAATCAGCATATTATCATCTCAAAAATATTGCAAGAATTAGATGCTTTGTCTCCAGTCAAGACTTGTTCATGCTTTCATCACCAACAGGGTGGATTATTGTAATGGACTCCTCACAGCTCGTACAGAACGCTGCTGCCAGGATTCTGAGCAGAACCAGAAATCATGAACACATCCCACCAGTCCTCAGGTCCTTGCACTGGCTTCCAGTTGCATTTAGAATTGATTTTAAAGTACTGTTACTTGTTTATAAATCACTCAATGGCCTAGGACCTCAACACATTGCAGATATGCTCATAGAATATAAACCTAACAGATCACTCAGATCATCAGGATCAAGTCATTTAGAAATACCAAGGGTTCACTCAAAGCAAGGAGAGTCTGCTTTTAGCTGTTACGCCAGCCGCAACTGGAACCAGCTTCCAGAAGAGATCAGATGTGCTCCAACAGTAGCCACATTCAAATCCAGACTCAAAACATATCTTTTTGATTGAGCACTGTGCTATGTTCGAACTGTTTGCATTTTATTTTATACATATTATCTTTTTATTCTTTTAATTCCTTTTCCTGTTTTTATTTCATTTTTAATGTATTTTATATCTTTTATGTATCATCTTGTTATTTCTGACTTTTAATGCATTTTAAATATTGCTGTCTGGTTGAAAGAGCTGGGGGAATTAGGAAGAAAGCATTTGTGATAAGGTTAAAATTTGGTAAATTTGGACAAAAAGGGGACAAACCATGGGGAAATTTGAGCTGTGGTGCATGGTTAAGATATCTCTGGATTACAGTCAGGATACTTTCCAAAGGGGGAAATTTCCAAAGGGGAAATTTGAACATTTGCATAGATAAGATATCTCCGGAAGGGGGATTAGGGCTGTGTGGCGAAGTTTGAGGTGATTTGGCAAAAGGGGAGATTGAAACTTTATCAGTTTGAAGTGCCTTAACAGGTAACAGTCCTGTCGTGAGAGGAAGATCCATTTTGATCTGCTCTGATGGATAGATCCATTTAAATCCACTCTGACGGACAACAACAACAACAAAAAACTCCCTAAGACTTCCTAGCTCATCCATCCAGATAGCAAAATTATCTGTTTTTACTGTTATTTCTATTCTTTGTTTTATTTTTAATATTCTTCTTTATGTAAAGCACTTTGAATTACTATTGTGTATGAAATGTGCTATACAAATAAAATGGCCTTGCCTTGCCTAATATACTTTGTTAATAAATAAGTAGCTCTAAATAACTAGAAAGAACTAGATGTTTTCCAGATACCCCCCAAAAATCTCAGATGTTTTTATTTTATTTATTTTTTATTTTATTTTATTTTTTGTTTTGATTTTATCTTTATTTTTTTATTGATATGTATCACGTGCAAGCTTGACTATCCTATTGATAATCCGAACAATGATGCTTGACCCAGAAGAATGAGTTTTTAATAAACACAAACAACAATACAGAGCAACAATTAACCAGAACGAAACATCAACACAAGATGATGAACAGAATATAACTGAGGGTTTAAATACACAGTAGATGATGAGGAACAGGTGAGACACTAATCAACGAAACAACAAATATCTATGTATGCACAATTCAGAATCTCACCGGAAGTAGTAGGTCATCTAGTGTTTTTCACCTACTGTACTATATAGTAGGAAAGTATGTGGAATTCCAGATGCAGCCCAACACAACCAAGGAAACAGTAACAATAAAATAAACAGGAAAAGGGAAACAGAAAGAACTTCAACTAAGAGTCTCAACACACAGAGACCAAAACTGTGACAAAATGTTGTTATATTGTTTTATTTTCTATTTTTATTTTTATTTTTTTAATAATAATTAAACATATTTTACAATATTTTAATTTAATTTATTTTATTTTATTTATGTAACCCCCTAGAGTTTTACGCAATGTTATACAAGTTCATTGTAGTACTGTAGTTTTCCTGTAAACCTCCAAAGCTTTAGATGTGGAGAAGATGGCCATATAGCCAGACTATGTGAAGGCTCCATTAACAAAGCCCCAGAAGTACAAAGAGCTTAAAGCCAAACAGGATGACTGGACAAGGAGGAACGGAATGCCATTAAACCGGGTCGAGTTTTAGTAAAGGGATGTACTGGGGCCCTCTGCAGAAAGAAACGTCCCAATGGATTGAATAGAGAAAGAATAGAGAGTCAAGCTGATTTCAGTGTTTCAGCCAATGACAGTGAGTTAAGTCCTAGCATTATAGGTCCCAGATGCACTGCTGAAATTGTCATTGAAGGGAAGCCCTGTATTTCTCTTCTCGATTCAGGATCACAGGTGACAACTGTGTCCAAATCATTCTATGATACTCACTTGTCATCCCATCCAATCCTCTCTCTGGATAATCTCATTGAAGTCGAAGGAGCAGGAGGGCAGACTGTGCCCTATTTGGGCTACACTGAAGTGAGCATGCATTTCCCTGAAGATATCACTGGAAAAGCTGAAACTTTCGCCACGCTAGCACTTGTCATTCCCGACAGGGGGTGATGAATGCACCTAGCACCTTTCAGCGTGTTATGGAGAAATGTGTGGGCAGCCTCCATCTGAAAGAAGTTGTATTTCTTGACGATTTAATTGTTTTTTCAAGCAGTCTAGAGGAACACGAGGAATGCCTCATGAAGGTCTTGAACAAATTAAAAGAGTTTGGTCTAAAGCTGTCCCCAGACAAATGTTGGTTCTTCATGAAGTCTGTAAAGTACCTTGGACACATTGTTTCTGAAAACGGTGTGGAGACTGACCCAGACAAAATCTCAACACTTACCACCTGGCTGAAACCCGCTAATATCAGTGAGCTAAGATCCTTCCTAGGGTTTTATGGATATTATCTGAGGTTTGTCAGGGACTACTTGAAGGTCGCAAAGCCCTTAAATGCACTGACAGCTGGTTACTGTCCACCTCAAAAAAATAAGGAGTCCAAACCTCTCTCTAATGCTGACTTTAGGAAGCCTTTTGGCAGTAGATGGACAACTGAGTGTGATGTTTCCATTCAGACATTAATTGTAAAGCTCACCACTGCCTCAGTGTTGGGGTTTGTTGGAAATCTCAGAAGCATAGACCAGGAGACTTTGGGATCTCTTGAAGCAGAAGTTACTCTTTATTGAGAAACACGCTGTGCGTCGCTGTGGTCATCCAAAATCTAACTAAGGCAGTGACTTGGTAGTTCATATACATTCAAGGGGGAGGAATACATAGAGTAGAGGTGTGAACAATCTAAACAAAGGATGCAAATGCAGTACAGGAATCAGATCATTGCCTACATTTCCCAGCCATGATCTAATCAGCATAACTGTGTCATTCAAATGCATAGGTGCTAATCCAATCAGTCTGGCAGTATCACCTATACCTTTACATTATCATAGAGACAAAAGCACTGCTGTATCTTGAGCTTGTCCTGCCAAATGGTCAGGATGTAGGATCCGCAGATTTTAAACAGATTCTTAAATTTGTAATTCCACAGTTCCCCCTTTGAGAGTTCTAATAACTCTCACATAATACAAATTTAAACCTTCTTAAATCCCTTCTATAACATATGTTTGTTAACATAAGTTCCATCTTCCAGTCATGCAACTTGTAACAGTTACAGGCACATACATCTTATTCTGTGTCGTGTCCAACATTTACATAAGTGTTGTTCTTTAACTTGAGTATACTGTTGACACACATATACAACGCAGGGTGGTAACATGTTGTATTAACTACATGATGACACAGAAAAACCATGTAGCATAAGCGTGGAAGTCCTAAAAGTCCATGGCGCCTGAATAGCTGTGGAGTCTGTTCCCGGGAGAGTCCATTTCCATGTTTGTCCCAAGATGATTATTTGTCGTCGTGCAACTCCGAGTTGCTCAGATGACTCCGTCATCATGAAGGTTGTTCATGGATATCTGAGGTGATGGTTTACACCAGGTGCTGCTTGTGAGACGTCATGGCATATACACATACCTGCACACAAGAAAACAAAGAGACAGCAGACCAGCAGTATTCATGCATAGACTTTAGTACGTTACACCTCTGATGATCGTATAGTTTTTCTGTCTAACTCTGATCATCATAAACTTTTAGTGATCGTATAGTGGTTTTGTTCTTCTTTTTCTTAACCTAGTCTTAATCAATTTGACACCTATAGACCAGTAAGGTGGGGATAAACTGAGAGAGGGGGAAACTTATGAGGAAGTCTTCACCACAGGGTTAGCCCCCGAGGCCTTTTGCACTTCGGTTCTTCCCTGGGCTCCTCACTGGTCTGTGTGTCCTATTCTCTCCCTGTAGTTAGTTTGCAAACTTTACTGTGCTACATCTCCATCTTCCATTGAAACATCAGTCATAGCAGACATCATAACCCATTGAGGATGGATAAGTGAATGGAGTGTGCTGTAGCATACATTTAAGGCTGTGAGTGTACTTAACCTGTGTCCCCAAATGGTGGAAGTGATAGTCAACTTTCTTTTGTTCAGAATGAGTCTTTCAGCTTTCTTGTAAATGACTGGGGAAATTAAGCACTCACAGCCCAAATGGTTAGCATGTCAGCAAGCTGCTGCTCCAAGAGTTTGGAGAAGAGGGGAGGGGCAGTTTCAATGTAGCAAGTAGACTGAGTATGAGCTGAGTAAAGCTGTTCATTTCTTTTAATGTCTTTTTGTTTTTCCTACACTCTTTCATCCAGTGTCCAGGTTTACCACAGTAATGACAACTGCCTTCTCTCTTAGGACATTTACGTTTCTGTCGATTCTCTGTGTTGACCTTAAAGGATGCTGCTGCAATTTTTACTCTTGTCTTGACATCAGAGTCTCTTTCCCAAACAGCTAACCTATTAAAGTTGTTTTGCAGAGTTCCATTGGACCATGTGAGGTCTAAGAAAGGCAATGCATTTCTGTATTCTGATGAGAGCCCATCAAACCACATGCGGACCAGTGGTCCATTATCCTCTAACACCTTCTCTGGAGTGTCAACTATTCCACTGTATGCTGCCGCTGACTGACAAAATATTTCAGTGTACTCCCTTACAGTCTCATCCTTCTTCTGTACACAACTAGTGATCTTTGACCAGTCTACCTTTGGTCCAACAAGGTTCTGTAACACTCTCAGAACTCCTTCTCTCAATTCACCTTTGCTGGAATGCTGAAACTCAGAATTATTTACAGCACTTTCAAAATCATTGAATTCTGACTCTTTCAGGATTTGTGACATTAGCTGGGTGACTTCAGCTATTGACATATCATAGAGCTTCATTTTTCTGGACAACTCTGTCCTAAACTCAGAAAAGTTTCTATGCACTGCTGGCAAATTCTCAGCAATTATTTCTATGTCTTCAGGACCTATAGTGGTACTGACTGCTTGTAACTGCAGTATGGGGGTTACAGATGGAACTGTGTCAACCCCTTTTGCCCTACTCTGAGCCTTTTGTCTCACTCCACACTCTTCAACTGCATTTACATCTTTATCCATCAATCCAGTATTGCTATTATCCTCAAGTCTACAGAAAGACTGTAAGTCAGGATAGCTTTCATCTGACTGCTGGTCTTTTGAGTCACTTTTGGTTGATGCTTTGTTAAGGCCCAACTTCTGAGTGAGACGAGACACTCGAGTGTGCAACTGTTTGTTCTGCTCTTCTAACTTAGCAATACGTTGGATTTGTTCTTTTGCAATGGATAGAGTAAATTCTCTGTGGCAGCAGATAATGCCCTTCATATTTTTCTTTCGAATACAAGCACCAAGTACCTTTTTGCATTCTTCAATAGACCAAACCTTTTCTGGATGAATCCCAAATTTCTTTGTCAAATCCAATCTGACTGACTCAGTCACTATTGAGTCCATGTGCTTTCCTAACAATGATTTGAACTCACTATCTGTCCATAAAGGAGTAGCTAGTCCACCTTTCTCAGTTGTTGGAATTAGTCTAGCGTTCTTTTTCAACATGTGTAATGTCTTTCTGGCACAACAATACACAACAACACTTCCCTGACAGAGCAGAGGTTAACCTAGTTAATACACATCGTAATGTATTCAACCTTCTCTGACGAGCAGAGTAGAACCAACTTGCTAGCACACTGTAACAGTTGTAACCTTCCCTGAATTAACAAAGGATGAACCTTCTTCTCTAGCAAAGTAGAGGATGGCTATTCTGTTAACACACCACCTTCCCTGATTAAACAGAGGATAACACAAATTATTAGCACGTAATGTTAATCTTCTCTACCTGAACAGAGGCTAAACTTCATCTCTAAAAGAACATTTTTAGAGGATAACTTAGTTAACCAAACCCTACAGCTGTCTGTTAACTCTTCTCTGACGGCGCAGAGGATAACACATTAGTACTGGTCTTAATGGTTCTTTTGGATAGAGTATCACTCACCAACCCTTGGGTGAACAGGAAAATTCATCCTGGATCTTCTTTTGGGTCAGATCTTTTTTGTGCTTGAAGTTCCAATCTGGATTGAGGTGAGAAGCTCTATCCGGGTCACGGCACCAAAACTGTTGGAAATCTCAGAAGCATAGACCAGGAGACTTTGGGATCTCTTGAAGCAGAAGTTACTCTTTATTGAGAAACACGCTGTGCGTCGCTGTGGTCATCCAAAATCTAACTAAGGCAGTGACTTGGTAGTTCATATACATTCAAGGGGGAGGAATACATAGAGTAGAGGTGTGAACAATCTAAACAAAGGATGCAAATGCAGTACAGGAATCAGATCATTGCCTACATTTCCCAGCCATGATCTAATCAGCATAACTGTGTCATTCAAATGCATAGGTGCTAATCCAATCAGTCTGGCAGTATCACCTATACCTTTACATTATCATAGAGACAAAAGCACTGCTGTATCTTGAGCTTGTCCTGCCAAATGGTCAGGATGTAGGATCCGCAGATTTTAAACAGATTCTTAAATTTGTAATTCCACAGGTTTGCAAACCCAAAGTTGCCGTATATCCTCTATACAGATGCCAGCCTGCATAGCCTGGGTGCTGCCTTATACCAAGAGCAAGATGGCCATCTCAGGGTTATGGCATACGCCAGCAGCGGGGTTATCCAATTGTGAGAGACATTACCCCACTCACAAGCTAGAATTTTTAGCCTTGAAGAGGGCAATAACAGACAAATTCTATGACTTTCTTTATGGGGCAGAGTTTGTCGTAAACACAGACAATAATCCGTTAACATATATATTGACATCAGCCAAGCTCGACCCTACTGAGTATCGCTGGCTTGCTTCCTTCAATTTCCCTCAATTTCAATTTCAGCCTTCAGTACCGAGCAGAGAAGAAAAATCAAGATGCCAATGGTCTGTCCCGGCGACCACACCCTCAGCCCGACATCGATTTCAGTTCTAAAAAAGAGGATGACCGTATCCATCAATTCATTTCTCGGTTCATGAAAGAAGGAAATGGAACTTCATTCACTAATGAGGCAGTGAAAGCCATTTGCCAGAAACACCATTTGTATGAGTCTGAGGCAGAAGAAGAAGAAAATACTTCACCTGCTGCTTTGGAATGTTTGGCCATGAATCCTGATGCCATTCCAGCAGAGTTCTTGCAGGCAGATTTACTTCCTGGGTTAAACACTCTCCCCAGAATGTCACCACAAGAGTGGATTCCAGAACAGTCAAGGGACCCCACAATAAGTAGAGTGACTGAGCTCTTGCGTACTGGTAAACGACTCTCTTATCGTGCCAGATGTCATGAAACCTGAGAAGTTCAGCTGATGCTCAGAGTGATGGATAAATTCATATTCATTGATGGAGTACTACACAGAAAGTGTATGAACAGAGGGAATTTGTCCTATCAACTTGTTCTTCCTCAGAAGTTCAGGCAGATTGTACTGGAAGCCCTCATGACTCAGTAGGTCATATGGGAGGAGAACGGACTTTAGACCTGGTCTGCACATGCTTTTACTGGCCGAGGATGTACTTAGATGTTGAACGTAAAGTCAATACTTGCGAGAGGTGCATCAGGAGGAAGGCCAAGGCCAAAAGAGCATTTCCCTTAGTTAATACAGAAACCAGCAGGCCACTAGAACTAGTCTGTATGGACTATCTCTCTCTAGAACCTGATGGCTGTGGTACGAAGAACATCCTAGTTATCACGGACCATTTTACTAAATACGCGGTGGCAGTCCCTATGGCTGATCAGAGAGCAAAAACTGTTGCCAAAACTCTGGGGAATCATTTCTTTGTGCATAACGGGATTCCAGAACGTTTGCACAGCGACCAAGGTCATGACTTTGAGTCTGCTGTGATTAAGGATCTTTGTCTCTTGTTAGGGATAAAAAAGACTCGAACAACACCTTACCACCCGCTTGGGAATCCCATAGAAAGGTTTAACAGCACACTTCTTCAAATGCTTGGTACACTCTAAGAGGAAGGCAAAGTGAGATGGCGTGACCATGTTCAACCGTTGGTACATGCCTATAACTGTACCAAGAATGAAACAACTGGTTTCTCTCCTTATCAGTTAATGTTTGGGAGACAGCCAAGCCTTCCCATTGACGTGGCTTTTGGTATCACACCAGAAGGGGGGAGGAAAGTCACTCACACAGAGTATGTGAAAAAGCTGCAAAAGAGTTTACAAGAGAGTTACCGGATTGCTGTTGAACACAGTGAGAAGATGGCTCTTCGTAACAAACAAAGGTACGATCTGAGGGTGAGAGAGTCCACCTTACATGTTGGGGGCCATGCCCTTGTCAAAAATGTGGGAATAAGAGGCAAACATAAGATCGCTGATCGATGGAGCAACACAATTTATCAAGTGGTCAAACAGATAAATGAATCTCCTGTTTATGTAATGAAGCATCTTACCACGAATGGTCCAGAAAAAAACACTTCATCGAGATTTGCTTTTGCCTTTTGGGTTCTTGACTTCCACCAATCCCACGGATGAAAGTGACAGAGAGGAGAGGAAGGAGAAGATCTCTTGTCCTACAGACACATTGTTAGCAAATTAATTCAATTACCCAGATGAAGTCGTCCAAGAACCAGTCCAGGACCATGATGCAGAGATGGATTATTATTTCCCTCAAACTACACAAGACACATCATATCCTACCATAACCATAATTCAAGAAGTGCCTTAAAATAAAGCCATGACTGAGGATACAATTGGAACTACAATGAATCCTAATGCAAGGCCGTTTGAACCTTCAGGAAGTAAGGAAGATCTGCACATACTCTGAGAAACCTTGCTTGAGTTGAGTTGATTGTTCGTGATGTTGAACCTGTTGAGCAAAAAGAGAATGAAGCAAGAGAAGAAGAAAACAAAAACAGTGAAACTGCGAGTGTGGAGCATGATCTAGAAAATAAAGACATACCTGCTCAAGAGATGCCAGAGCTCAGACGTTCTACACGACATAGGGAACAACCTGATAGACTGAACTATAAGTCATTAGGAAATCATTTGGCATTAGTCATGCATTCCCTATTAGAAGGTCTAAACCATGCTTTCACACGAGCCTTTGAAACTGATACTTTCTCTCAAGTTAGAGTATTAGCACCTGATACATCTGAACTCTTATAGATGCACTACATGCAGAGCCACATGCAGGTTCAGGAGGGGAGGATGTAACCCCCTAGAGTTTTACGCAGTGTTATACAAGTTCAATGACCGAAGCTGGTACGCACGAGTATGCTCATGGGTTTCAAAAGGAATTCAAATTCACATTGATTTTGATTGAGAAGTTATTTCTGCAGACTGACTGTTTTTTTTTTTTTTTTTTTGCCTGATTCCGTCCTGTGACACGATCAACTGTGCACTTATGTGAGCTATGGCGAGCCAGACCCTGTGATACTGTGAAGGCCTTACTGCTGACGTTCAACTCGGACCTGTCTTCATCGAGGGATTATTTTCAATTACAGATAAGCTGTTACTTTATACACACTACCCGGGTAGTGTGTATAAAAAAAGGCCTCATACATACATTAATTTTACACTACAAACCAATTTGTGAAGGAACCAGGAGGACTTTTGGACATTTTCTTTTTTTTCTATTTTAATTTATTTTTTTCTTTCTCTGACCCGTTATGCACAACTCTGACTAAATATCGAATTTTTCCCATTCCAGCAGTGTTGTGTTGGGACGATACAACAAAGTATTAACTTGTTTCTTCTATTATTATTATTTTTTTTTTTTTTTCTGTTATATGTGCAATAAATGTGCTGGCTGTTAGCTGCTTCATACCATTTGGCCCAAATGTAATTTTATCCTCCCAAGAGTTGAACCTAGCCCTATACCTATTCAGAGTAATATAATACAGTGTTATACTGAAAACTGTTGCCGTGTTACACTTAGCTCCTTGATCCAGCTGGAAATTGCTTACTGTCTAGCTGTCTAAAAGTCATTGGGTGCAAACCAGCCGCCAGATAATCATACCAGCTCATGGTGGACAGGCATGTTTGTGGAACATGGTAGCTGATCAACCATCTAATCACTAGCTTGGACCAGCAAGAGCCATGTTCCTACTACCATCATGAACTGGATTTTCTTGCAGGGATGGATTTGGACAGTTTGGTCATATGTCTACCTGGCTGCTTCAGACCTGTATCCATCACTACACATGAATCTGTCATTAGCTGTTGTACCCACTTACCTCTAGTCTGGGGTTGCCTAGCACTGTGACCACAGTAACCAAGCAACATAAGAATTCACATATTACACTGCAGTCAAGGTCTTACGTGAGTGGGCACTGTTATGGATGCTCTAGCCTTATTTAGAAAAGTATCTCAGCTCTCACTGAGTTAATATGAGCAGGTTGTGACAAACTATTTTTGTGCAAAACACAATTTTTGATGATTTGACTACAGCTTATTGTCAGATTCACAATTATCCAGTGATAAAATGTATTATTCCTCATAAAACACAATTTTCTGATTGTTTCAGATTATGACTTTTCTCAAATGGTAGGATTAATGATGTGTATTTACATGCACAGTGTGAAAAATAAACGTGTTTGCATGTTCAATAAAATGCTATAAAAAATCAGCTCTTCATGAAAACCAGAAAATGTATGGGAACGTAGGGAACTGCATTTACATGAGATTGGTATTTTTTTTTATTTATTCATTTTTTTATATTTTGGCTTTAATATCAAAACAGAAATAGACAAGATTTATGCACATTAAACCCTAACGCTCAAAATAAATAATTGGTTTGAGTAAGGCAAACTCAAATTAAACAAATTAGTTCAAATTAACTTTTATGAGTATTTAGAACTTTCTTTTCCTTTTGAGTATATGAAACTGACACATTTTAAGTAATCTGAATGGTTTAATTGTTTTTAGTTTTTTTTTAACTTGTTTCTTTTAATTCAGACAAACTTAAATTTACCTGAAACTGGGCTGGGATTTCCCAGAATGCTTTGCCATGACGCTTGAAAGGGAGAGTTAAAATGTTAAAATTAAGTGCTACATATTTTTTATTTTATTTATTACCATCATGGTAAGTGTGAGCTTAGTTTGAGAATAGGTATATGTAAAATGTTTATATTACATACTTTTCCAGCAATTGTTATACTATGCTAATGTTATCAAAGCATTGTGTTACCAATTAGCATTTGTTGGATTAGCTAGTTATACCTAGCTAAATTTCCACTACTAAAAATATTTCTATGCTAATGTTATCAAAGCATTGTGTTACCAATTAGCATTTGTTGGGTTAGCTAGTTATAGCTAGCTAAATGTCCACTACTAAAAATATTTCACTTGAGATTACATGATAATTTTAAGATAAATGTATGAATTATCTTACTAAAAAAATAAAAAGAGAAATTAAAATGTACAAAATTGAAATCTGCCAGTTCTGCTTACTTAAACTTTGAATTTCTTAACTTAAAAAAAAAAGAAAAAAAAAAAAAGATGTAACTGATTACCTCAAATTGTTGGAGTTTTGCCAACTTATTCAGGTTTACAGTGTACCAGAATGGATTTTGCTTAAACCACCTTTACCAGATAAAAGCTGTTTACATGACCTTACATGTTTAAAAGTTTTTTTAGCATACAGTAATTGGTGTGAAGTAATGCATGCAAACACACTAAGGTCACGTAAAAGGCTTAAACAGTGTTCTTTAATTGGAAAAGAAGTGAATGATTTAAGCAAACCTCAACTGACACCTGGATTTCTGCATGTTACCCCGATTTCACTTACTGTGAAACAGTACTGAGATCAAGACTTGAGAGAAATGCATTTTGAAGTCTCACGTTTGAAGTCTTCACTGTAAACACATTTTCCTTGCATTGCCGGTTTATTGATTTGCATTAAAACAGGTATGCTCAGTGAGATCATTTCTGATATCATATTTTTGTACATGTAAACGCACTCATTGGCTCTGTTCTAAAACCTAGTGAGCTGCCTACTGCTGCCTACATACTGTAAGCATACCATCTCATGTGATTGATTGAATTTCTTGATGGTTTTAATTGGTTTTAGATGGGTAATGCTGGTTGGTTACTGGTCTGATACTGTTGCAGGTAGACCAACAAAACACATTTGCTGCTATTAAGGATACGGGTGAGGGTAAGGACAGGTTTGGTGGTATGGGTAGGTTTAAGGATGGGTTAAGGTGTAAGGGATGGGTCAACAGTGTAATTATAAATGTAATTACAGAAAGTAATTACAGATGTAATTACATGCAGGTATTTTTTATAAGATAAGTACATTGTAAAAACATGTATGTACACAATAAGTGCATTGTACCAAATGATTCATTTAAATGTAAGTACATAGTAGTAATATAAAGTGGGACCTAATTGATTACGCTTATATACCTGTTATGCTTTTTATACATATTTTTGTATTAGATTTAGTGATAGGTGAGGCATTAGACTCTCAAAAACTAAAACTGCCATTGTAAAACAGTGCTTATATTTTAGATGCTCTCAGTACATTCATATTGTACATTTCAGCATCTACCCAAACATACAAAAAAGTATGTTTTTGTACCTGTAAATGTTACGTATTAATGCCTGCGTACTGTAAACAATAATACCAGGCTACCAAAACATGCCTTAAACTGGTAAACAGCAGGTTATTAGTGTTTTATTTTTAATTCCCACAAAAATAGGTAAATGAGCTCAAAGATTGAAGGCAGCATACAGCTCAGTAAGGGTGGCGTTGGTCATTGGGTCAGTTCAGCAGGCACTGTGTGAAATGTGGATTCAAGGTGGCGACATCAAACTGCAGAGCGGTTTCCATTCAAGCAGAAATGAAAAGTCAAGATTGTGATGTTGAAGTATGAGGAACTCCAACACGTGTGGCAGCAGTTTAGCTCCCCTCACTGCTAATGCTTTGAGGGCTAAGTCAAATTGAAGTTAACATTTGAGCTCAAACCACTAGAAGAATATAAATTCTCATTACTGGATGTTTGTATTTTGTATGTAGATTCATTCATGTGTTTGTGAATTAGCAGCTAAGTGTATATGTGACCCGTCACGAAATCCAGGGACACAAGTCGGCAGCACAACTCTCGAGCAAAATGAGAAAGAAGCATTTTTTTTTTCAAAATTGGTGATTTTCGTTTTTTTGCAGAATCTGTTAGTTGAGATCATGAAGAAGCCTTTCCGTGTTTGAGATAGCAGTATTGGTATATTTAAAAGCGTACATTTTGAGGTCGAAATCGGCTTGTTTTTTGGAGATTCTAGCACGCAGTAGGGGCGTGTCATTGTCTGTGTGTATTTCCATACTGGGAAGCGTGGCTACTTATTATGCAGCGCTCTGGCCGGCTCTAGCTGATATCAAAATTACACCGAAAATGTTTTGAAGTACTTCTTCGACAAGCCGGATGCTTATGAACAAGCGCTCACTGATTCTGAAGACGATCTGAGTGACGATGAAAGCGGCATAATAAGACATTACCTCTCTGGAGTCGGGTAACACGCCGGCGCGTTTTGCAGGTTTTTTTTCACATTGCAGCAAAACAGACTTAAAATACTCCATCATATTTTGTCATAGAGACATAAGTAATATATATCAATTGAAACTATAGAATGTCTTCTTTTATTTGTGTACACTCAGAGTAAAAACAAAATGTTGTGCTTTTTGAAAAATAAAGAAAACTAACATGATGCGTGATCTCTCATCTCCCTCTGAACGAAGTCCAATCTGATAGTTCTCAGAAAATGAACTGTAACTTAGTGAATACTAATCATAAAAAAATTATACCTATGTCTGAAAAAACGTTGAAATGTCAAGTTTTAAAATGTGTAAGTCAAATCGAAAACAAACCTTCTGTGTTTATGTAATCTGTATGAAAAGAGAGCCATGTCAGAAGTCCGTGATTCAGCTCATTATCCGCTAATGCGGCCACACCCACGGAGCCAGCGCTATTCAGACGCAAATTCAGTCAATACATGCATACATCGCCTCAATCGTGTATTTATTGTCTTGAAAAGTGTTTTGAATAGCCATAGTTAGCGATCTCTGGCCTCTGTTAGTCCAGTTATTTCCTGGATTGCCTATTCTTCTTTAACAGGCTTCTCAGGTGAGAGCATTTCATTTCATGATTAGTGACCAAAATGATCACGGTTATCACAGAATCCTGTTCAAAAAGTCAATTCACCAAGTTTTATGTGGAAAACCAGCAAATAAAAAATAAAATTAGCATCAATATGTACTTTTTCTTTACATAAACATTAAAATAATAACATTAAAAATGATGGGCAGATTTTAAAGGAGTGTCTTGCAACATGTTATCTACAATGCACAAGTTCAAATAGAGTTTTGACAAAAAAGTCACATATTTCAGCCTCTAAATCATTTTTATAAAAGTAAAAAAAAAAAAATTACTGACATTTACAATGCACATTAACCTTTATTATTAATAGTATGCGGTCCATGCAGCTTTACAGGGGGTATGGCTTATCTAAATGAGATGTAAATGAGCCCTATTGTCACTCCCAGCAGGTGAGAACAGGTGAGAACTGCACAAACTTTAAAGGGGTTTTTCTCCCTCTTGAGCTTTCTTGATTGCCTACCTTCAAATGGCCACAACTTCTCCAAATATTATCAGATTTCCATGTGTCACACATCGTTGGAAAGCTTGGAGACTGCACTTTCAGAATCTGTGAATAACTCAAAATCTCCCAAAACCGACTTGTGTCCCTACTTTCCGTGACTGGTCACATATGTTATAAATATTCTGGCTACTATGCATCTGCAGAAAAGCACAGTAGCAAACATCCTACATGTCTAGCTGGATCTTGTGCAATTAAGCATTTTTCCCTTCAGAAATGCGTATTTTTGTGTGTGTGTGTGCTGCTGAGATGCGGCGGAGACAGGATTTTCTCACCACCCTAAAAATAACCACGGGTGACCTGGGAGAAATCCAATCCCCACATCCAATTGTGGCAGACGAGGCTGCTCTTAACTACTTCAAAAGGTAGAGTGATGAGATTTCAACCGATCGATACCGCACCGGGGACCGAACCACACCGCCTGGCCCCGAAGTGCTCGCCTGTTTGCCTCTCATCTGTAAGCTCTTGTGTTAGCACTCGAAATTACTTGGAATGTCCAAACCTTCGCTTGTAAGTAGACTAACCTTGGGACCCTCTGTTTAGGGACATTGTCAGGTCTTTGCTCTCACAAATTGTCTCTGTGTGTACTTCACACTCTCCATTTAAATCCACAGGTAAACAGATATTCACACGTTTAGAAAGGCTAGAAAAAAGGATATTAAACGCGAATGATCACAGCTTGATTCTTAAAATGGTATCATTGGGTCTTTCCAGCAGTAGATGAAGAAAATGTATTAAAAATACCAGATGTTGTATTAAACTAATGCTATAATACTGTAATATGTCAGGACTGATGTCCTTCTGCTGTGATTTAACTATCATTTATCGTATGGGTTTTATCACGAAATATGCACTTGTCTTCCATTTCTGTCCACTTTAGAGCCTGAAGAAAACATTTCTTGTAATACAGTGAGCAGCTAATGGACACTGGTTTTAAAGGGGCTATATGTAAGATTTTTACTTTAACAAAGCATAAAAATACCTCAATATGTTTGCAGATGTTTAGGAAACATGCTAAGTTCACCTTCTTGTTTCTCAGAAAAACAATGCTACAGCCAGATATTCTACTTTGAAATGAGCGTTCCGTGTCAGAATGTCTGTCTTTGTTTTGGTCTGTGCGAAACCGTGTGCTGCCAGTTTATCCAACAGTATTTCGATATCACAGGTTGCCAGTTGGCGGAAAACACAGCGTATTGCAGCCATGGAAACCAGCAAACAAACTGGGTCGGAGAATCGCAGATTCTACCTGACCTAAAAAGCCTCTTCATCCATCTAAAAATCTCTATGAACGACAGCATATTAAAACACAGATAAATCAACTCATCAGCTTACAGTGTGTCCTCAGTCTCACGTCAGCTTTCATTGTCAATTGCGCTCCCTCTTGTTGCGTGTCCAAGCTGGCCATCCGCGTCTTTGAAGGAGGGGGCGGAGCAAACAATATTTTGAATTTGGACTGCAGTACCTATTTCGACATTTTGTCATTCCTACATAGAGCCCCTTTAAGATGGCAATTTAATGTGGGGATTTTTAGGGAGTGAATTTTTCAGTGTACCAGTGTTATCGTTAACTAAAACTATTAAAAATAAGATATGTTGCTTTGGCAACTAACTTAAAATAAGTTAAAGTACTAAAATTGCAAAAACTGTAATAATAAATAAATTAAATCTAAATAGAAATGTTAAAAAAACTAATAAAAATGACAAAAGCACAACAAAATTACTAAAATTTTAAATATAAAATGAAAACTGAAAATATAAAAATGAAAGCTAATTAAAATATTAATACATACTATAATAATATATAAATAATGCTAGGTTGCTGATTAATACACCCTTAATAAAACATATCTATATCAAATAATAAAACACACACACACACACACACACACACACACACGTTGGATTTCTTTTTGGATGTTGGATGTTGGATGTTTTATGGGGTCTTTCCATAGATAATGATTTTTATACTGTGCAAACTGTATATTCTATCCCCTTAGCTCACCCATCATGGAAAACTTTCTGCATTTTTAGATTAAAATAATAATAATAATAATAATAATAATAATAATAATTTAAAAATATCATAATTTAGCATGATTTTGTCACAGATCCACCATATCCACACTACATCTCCCATCAACCTCCCTGGCTTTCACCTGCACTCACTTCACCATCACCTTTCCAAAGCATTAATCATGCACACCTGCACCTCATCAGGACACTCATCAAGCTGGCTTTATAGCACACACCTCACCTCACAGTGTCTGGTCTCATTCTAATGAAGAGGACTTCCCTACTGTTTTGTCTGTCTCCTCCCTAGTCTTCATGTGTATCTTACTTACCAGATGAATTGAGGTGTGTGCTATCCATCTGTCATCCGTCCGTCCACGGTCACCAAATCCTGTAAGATAAAGACTGTATCAACATCATCATCATCTCTGCTTAAGTATCATTGCTCTGCTTACTCACCTGATATCCTGAATCACCACTGTTGTTGTCAGTAAACATTCTTTCATTTATATTCTCTGTGTCCCGAGTATACTTCCATAACAGATTTATAGGCTGTTTTCCTCATGAGGACCAAAAAATGTCCCCACAATGTCAAAGATTCCTGGTATTGCCATCCCCCTAATACTATGCTTAACTATTAATTAAATAGTTTGTCATAACCACCAACAAGACACTGGGCCCTATTATACACCCGACACAATGTGACGCCAGGCACGACGCAAGTGTTTTTTGCTAGTTTCAGCCCAACGCAGTTATCATTTTCACATCCAGCACCCACATTGTTTAAATAGAAAATGCACTCGAGCCCATCTGTTCGCCCATGGGCGTGCTTGGTCTGAAAATGAGGTGTGTTCAGGCACATTGTTGGAGTGTTGCTATTTTGAGGCCACTGAAAATGACTCTGCCATTGACCAACAAAACCCTGGTCTAAAGTCAATGGCGGAATATTTGTTTTGTTATTTAAAGGGTGCGTTAGTAATATGCGCCTATAGGCAGGTGCACAATGCACATACACTCTGCTTGTTACACACAGGGACACACAGCACACAAACATGTCAAATATTAAAAATAAAAGGATTACATGTAAAAGATTTTTATTGTACCTACATGTCATAATGGATACACTGTAAAAAATGGCTGTGATTTTAAATGGTAAAAGAACACTGTGTGCACCTTCAATATATTTGTATTATCCTTCTCAGCTTGTGGAAAATCTGCTTGTGATGAACTTTGATTCATCATGTGACTCTCATCACCACTGTGTTTGGTGGTTGTCAGTGTATTACAAAGGTACAAAACAGATATTAGTACTTCAATGGGTTGGTAAATTAACATTTATATCAGTTAATGAAATACGTTTTTTTTTACCGTGAATTTAACAGATTTTTTTTTTTTTTTTTACAGTGTGTAAAATAAACTGTTATGAACTGTAATTCTTACAATATAAACCTTTAAATTCTACAATTTTGAACTGTAAAATAGACAGTAAACTAAGTACCGTCCCGTAAAAACTAAAACGTTGCTACCGTGTTTTTTACGGTAAAGTTCTGTCAACCAAAGCTGCCCTTTTTTTTATCGTAAATTTTACAGGATTTCTTTTACAGTGTAGTCATTGCATGTATCAGAATTACCTATTTGCAATAATGACGAATGAAATTGGCTAATTATTTGACCAATCGTGGCAATACACACATATATTTAAACTGACTTGTCAGGTTGAGAGTGTCTATATTCCGCCATGTAATTAGCAATCCCCCATTGTGCTTTTAAAGGGAATAGGAGATGACACTCTGATTGGTTTATTGCACATCACACCCAAAACACACCCATGACTCATTAAGAGACTAGGTGCAACCCATTTGGACCATTTTTTCCATCATTAGCAAAAGTGGATTCGGACATGCACTAAGTGCACCTGCTTCATGTGCTTCAGACCATGCACTTAGATTGTTGAAATAGGGCCATAAGTGCCATTTGCTTGCTGAGTAGCTTTACCCACTGTGAAATCTCATTGGTCCAACATATATCTTTATTAAACATCAAATATATTCTCATTGGCGATATGTCTCTTTTCAGAGCATTTTGCTAGTGTATCAGTGATGACATTAACATGATCTGACTGTACATTTGACACATTTTGCCTAGTTGGTATGTGGAGTAAAGGGGCATTCACACTAACAATGATTTGCAAACCCACTTAAAGTCATGAATTTTAAATCATCTGTTGGTGATTAAACAAAGTTTAAGTATATGTAACTGCATAGCAATGCTAGGTGGTGACTACCAATGGGAGTGCAGACTGTCATCCACAGGCTGATACAGATGGATGCTGCAGTCATGTAGAAACACCTACTAACAACCAACAGCACAATGACATGCAATCTCCAACAGTTTAATCACTGTCAATGTGAACGCCCCTTGGAGGTGTACATTTACACTTGACTCAAATGATTTTTACAAGTTGTTTTGTGGATGCTGACAGTTTTGCTTTAAAACTGTCACTCACATTATGGGCATCTTAGCTCTTGGTAAATTACTGACTAGTTTACTGATTTGTTTTTAAGAAGTGCTAATGTGATGCCATGTTCCCCGTGGCTGATCGTGATGGCTGACAAAATGTGCTTTTCATCAACACCAAGCATGTCATTTTGCTCCAGTGTTTTGAGTTGTCAAAGGATCTCTCTGCGCTGGTGTTCAATTTTGTTTCAAATCATAAATTTGCACTAGTATCTCAGAGTGGATGACTCATAGATGCAAGAATATATTCTTTCTAAACTCCTCAACGTGGTAATTTAAAACATCCAATACTGTATTACATACTGAAAATTCAAATTATTAAGCTTTGGTGAAATAATTTTCTGTTACTTGGTTAATTAATGTCCATCCAAAGACGCTTCTAGTTCGAATGAAACTGCCTTTATGTTCCAGTAGATCCAGCAGCAGTACAACACTGATTTGCTTTTATGTAGAGTCATTTAGCTGCACTAAATGGAGCATAATTTGTATGTCTGCTTTTTACGATCTTTGTTCAGTTTTAATGAAGTCATAACCCCATCGGTGGGAAAGCAAGCAGTTAAAAGGAACCAAAGGGAGCTTCTGTGCTAGTACAGTGATTTAGGATGAAAAAAATTTTGTATGCACCTTTTTTTTTACAATGTAGTGTAGCAGAACTGAATTGACAAGCATGATGACAAGCACTAGAGAAAATTGGCTCAGAATTCAGATCTCCATAATAACAGACTTGCAGTGAGCTATCAGAAACTTGCAGTAGTTATTAATGAGTCACAAATTCTTTATTGCACACAGCCAGAAAAACAGTACATACCACTGTGTCAGTAGCGTGGTATGCTTCAAAGTACCTTAGCCTTTCCCTGTCTACTCATAAAGAGACCTTAAGTAGACCAATTGTGGCCTAATGGTCAGAGAGTTGGACTTGTAACCTGAAGGTCATGGGTTCAAGTCTCAGTACCAGCAGAAAATGTAGGTGGAGTGAATGAACAGCTCTCTTCCACCTTAATAACCCACAACTGAGGTGCCCTTGAGCAAGGCACCAAACCCCTAATCGCTACCCGGTTGCCACAGCAAAAACAGCTTCCAACTCCTCCGGGTGTGTGTTCTCGGTGTGTACATTCCAAATAAATTGCATTCAAAATCCAATTGATGTGTGAGTGCTCAATGTGTGTGCACTTGGATGGGTGAAATGCAGAGCACAAATTCAGAGTATGGGATACCATACTTGGCTACATGCCACGTCACTCACTCACTCACTCACTCACTCAATTTTGAGGTTGGTATTTTAAAATGTAATGTTTTTTTTTGTGTGTGTGGAAATGATACATTTTTCTGGACTATCTGATTAATATAAAGTTCAAAAAACTGCATTTATTAATAAAAGTATTCATTAAAAAGTAAATGCTTTGGAGCACAGGCCCCTCTCCATCTCTCCAAAGTGTCAGCTGGTGCACAGTTTGGGACAATTTGGCTTATTATGGTGTTAATACTGATTACAAAGTGTCCACACATTTTTGCTATTTCAAAGTGACTGCTGTACGGTCAGTTGCAGATAGACAATGCTGTGTTTTTCCATGCTGGTCTATTATTGTGGTATCACACCGTTTTAGATAAATCCAATCTCTGCTGTCTTTGCTGGGTTTCAATACCACATTTGTACACTCTTAAAAATAAAGTTTCCAATGGGGGTTCGGAGTGATGCCATAGAAGAATCTTTTTTGGTTCCCCAAAAAACCTTTCAGGCAACAGTTCTTAAAAGATTTTTCTTTTTGTTATTTAAAATCTAAAGAACATTTTTTTTCCCCACTATAAAGAACCCTTTGTACAGTGGAAAGATTCTGTGGATGTCAGAGGTTCTTCATGGAGCCGTAGATGCCAATAAAGAACTGTACTGTAGTCATATGATGCTTTCCAAAATCTTATATAGCATTTCTAAAATGATGTTATTTGAGAGTTCTGACTCACTTTCTGTAGGCGAGATAAGACATGATCAGGAAGGGGGGAAAAACACTTTTAAAATGTTTTAAATTTCTTTCTTTTTTTTTTTTTTATGGTAGGACCTGTTAGTTGAGTGATGCAGTGTTTTCTTCTTCTTCTTCTTTCAAAATCCAATTGATTGACAAACATATAAGCACATAAATGGCCATGACACTTACACTGACTATGCTGATTGCAAGATCAGTCTGGGCTATAATGGAAATTCACCCTGGTCTAAGCTGGTCTTTTTAGTAAAGGTAAGAAACAGACTGCAAAGCCCTTAAGAAGATCATTTAAATTACCTAGAGCTGCTTCTCAAGAAGCCAGGTAGTGAGAGGGACAGAACGAGTAAAAAAAGCGAGTATACATTTGAAAATGGAGCTTATTTGAAACCCCAGTCTCTCATCAAACATTGCCACTACACTTCCACTCATTTATATAAGCATACACTCAATGGCCCTTTTTCCTCTTTCTCCTACTGTGTTCTCCTATTTTTATTTTATTATTAATTTTTTTTTTTTTTTTTTTTTTTTTTTTTTTTTTAAGAATGGAAGCTGGGGCCTTCCCAACATGTCTTGTGATGGATTTTTTCCGCTTTGTTTTCTCCAGTGAGTTAGATGATTGGCTGGAGGGCTGTATGGTTTCTTGTGACTCATTCTTGTTTGTCAGTATGCTATATACTTGCAAATGAGTATACATATAAATGAGTTTTTAAGGGAATCTCATGAGCATTACCCTAAGTGAACAACTTTGTGTCTTTGTATGCAGACCGTACATGCTGTGATTCCAGAAACAAGCTTTTTCTATGTATGTTACTTGTGCACTTGTGCAGTTAGATGTTTTTTTTTTTTTTTTTTTTTTTTTTTTTTTTTTTGCTTCAGGATAGTTTGAGTTGTCATCCTTTGTAACAGCACTACTCAATAAAATCGTGGCAACAGATTACAAGCAATATTATTAATTAAATTCAACATATGAGAATTGAGTTAGAATTAACCAGATTAATTAGTTAAAAGTCAACCATTTAAAATGTGTAAAATTAGCAAACACCGTTACAAAAACCACAAACTGACATAAAAAGCAAAGAGTCAAATTGGCCAACTAAACGTAACACTGATCACCATAATGGTAACCAAACATTTTCAATAAAATAAACATCTAAATCTTTGTTAATTATTGTGTTTCTCTTTCCTTCAGTGATTCTGCTTGTTATCAGGTGTCTTCAAAAAAATAAATAAAGATTTCTTAATTCATCTTTGACGTCTGTCTGTTATTCAGATATTTTTGTTTAAATGTTACTTAAATTTAACTCATTTTAAATGCTTGACATTGAAGGAATTAAGTTGATTAATTCTAACTCAGTTGTATTTGTTGAATTTAATAAATTATATAGCTTGTAATCTGTTGCCAAAATTTTGTAGAGTAGATATAACGTATTTCTTTTTACAGTGTGTAGTACATGATATGCTTTAGAATCTGCACCATACCCAAAATTATACCTCCAAAGTGTTTTGTTTATTTAATTTAATTTAATTTAATTTAATTTATTTATTTTATTTTATTTTATTTTATTTTATTTTATTTTATTTTATTTTATTTTATTTTATTTTATTTATTTTTTTTATGTTTTTTTTTTCCAATGTTTTTTATAACATCAGACTTTTAATTAGTGGTTAAGTCTTATGGCTAGAAAATGAAAGGTTGCTGGTTCAATTCCCACAAGTAGAGACCGATGAGCACTGAACCACAGGTTGCTCTAGGGTGGTATCCCCAACAATACTGCTGATTTATGGCATGCAGAGTAAAGTTTTCTGAAAACATACCACAGGTTAAGTAGTGATTAATAAGTATTCTTTACAGTAAAGAAAAAAGTAAGATTCCTGAAAAAAGCAGAGGGAGGGAGTCGAAAGATGCAATATAGAAGATTCGCAATGATTTATATGCAATGATAGAAGATTTGTAATTTGATTTGGATTTCAGCTGAGCAATAGATCCCCACAGCCTTGTTCAGATGGCTTATACTTTAGGAAATAAATGACTTCAAATTGAAAACACTCAGACATTGTTGTTTTTCATTATTTGTTTACCCCAAAACTGCTGTGAATTATCTATCAAACCAAGAGCGCACATTTCACATCAAACAGATCGGGTCATAATCGATGGACCTGTCCTATATTCATTTCACGATCAGCTCAATCTTTCTGTCTCGGCCTGAGCCTTTTTGGTGGTGAAATAATTTCTTAGTGACTCTCTTTCTTTAAGCAGCTGGAGTTGGAGTCTTTAGGTTATACACCTTGTGGTCGAGCAGCTCCCTGATCCCATTGTGCTGGGAAGGTAGAAGGCTTTTATAGGCAGGAGTAATCCAAACCTCACTCCAGGGATACCCTGTAATTTTCTTCCCTCCTGTGGAGAAACGAAGGCCACAGGGTGTGTGATCTAATCAAGTGCTTATGGAGGCGAAAGTAGGTAGAGGAAAAGTTAGCAAGGCGCAAATGACACTTTTACATTTATTCCTCCCCTTATGACCCCTCTGTGTTTTGCATTGCCTCATTTTCTTTCTCTTTTTTACTCTTTTTCTACTGCTCTGATCTGAAGAAATGACCAACAGTGGAGAATCTTTTCAAACCTATTTTAATTTAAGTCTAATACTGTGTTCGGCACTGCATTTGCAGTTCATTTGTGAAATTAAGGGCCAAGAACCTTTCAAGGACCTTTCTATGTGAAGACCATGTGACCCTAATTAAGTTACTCTAATTCAGTACTGAAATGCTGATTGCTCTTTTTGTGTCATTATGAAGAAGAAAAGGTTAGAAACACTGTTTGGGTTTCATTCTCCATCTTTCTCATTTGTTTTTCCATCCATCCATCCATCCATCCATCCATCCATCCATCCATCCATCCATCCATCCATCCATCCATCCATCCATCCATCCATCCATCCATCCATCCATCCATCCATCCATCCATCCATCCATCCATCCATCCATCCATCCATCCATCCATCCATCCATCCATCCATCACCACATCAACATGAGTGACAACCTCAGATCAGTTTTGCCAAGAAAAATGAGCAAAATTTGGGGTTTTAGTTCACTTGGTTTGACCTTTTTGCTTCTTTCTCTCACACATATTTCTCATTGTTATAACTATATCCTCCTGGGACCCAGGAATAGACTTTTGTCCACTGTAGTGTACATTATATTTTAGTGGATTTCTCTGACACCACACATAACACAGTTTCTGTCCTCTAAAGAGCACATTCAGGGCTTTTCAGAGATACCAAATGCTTGGAGATTTCAATATGACAAGTCCTTCGCCTTGGTCTTTAAAAATGACTGACATTAATGTAGTGATCAAATTTAGCACTCTTATGAAAATATGATAATATTTTGTAATTGTCATTTAAATCTGACTAATTTTCAAATTGTTTGTCATAAATGAACATCTCAGGAAATGGAGTTTCTAATCAAAATATGATTTTCTGTTACAATACAGGTCCACTGTAGAGGACACAAGGACACCATGTTTATCAAGTATTTTCAGAGACACAACACGTGAATGGGGAGTGGGGAATTATATATCAATATTCCTGTGAAATATTAGATATTATTATGAAATTGTTTCCAATTATTACTTCCATTATTACACATCTTTTGTTCATTACATGTTGCCCCAAGTACACATTAATATGCAAATTAGATACAGCATATCAAATGGGACAACCCATTTATGCCATTTTACCCACATATTGCATAAAATAAAATGGTATATCAGTTCATTTCATAACATAGTTGAGAATCAACTTTATACAAAATTTGGTAAAAAAAAATCCTGAAACCTAAAACTTTATTGGTGAATGGAAAAAGAAATCCAATTGTTTTTGCCTATACACATGTAATTTCATGTCTTTTTATTTTTTAGTCCTGGTGTCCACTACAGAGGGCATAGCATAACATGAATGAATTTTTTTTTTTTTCTTTTGTTTCTTATGCTCTAAACAATGTAATGACATGAAAAAATACTAAATTCACAAAACTTTTCTTTATCTGGCTCTCAGGAGGATATGACATTTTGTCTGTAGGTTTATCGCACTCACCCTGACTTTGGAATTAGAAATGTCTTTAAACTGTTTTACAATTCTACAACAGGAGCCACATTTATGTACCAGCATCAAGATGTGAAATTTAATGTTGACATCCTGTGTAATACCAGCTCTAACCTTATTTCGCTGTGGAGTAATTCCCCTCTCACAGGCCATTGGGAATAGCCTGCAGTGGGTTATCCAGGCCAGGAAAGAGGATGATAAACAGACAGAGGAGATACCCGCACAATATGATACCTGACACACACAGAGATGCCTGCATTCAGCTAACAATGAGAGATCTCTAGACTGGATTAGTGTTGGGCTAAGAGGGCTACAAAGTCAGGCCATTACCCAGACAGCAGCGGTGGAATAGGGCCAGAGATAACATCACGGCACGCAGAGGGAAGAGGGAGGGTTAGCCTTGGCCCAATTGCACCCCTTCCATGTTTTCCTGCTGCTGATAAACCTTGTCAGATGAGGGATGGAAGACTTTGGTGCACAACACACTGATGCACATACACTGTTTATGTAGTCTACTGGTGCAATGTTGTGCAGCATTCAGAACTGAATTGAGAATTATTTTAAAATTTTGATTCTGTTTCTGTATTTAAGTTGAGGTAGCAAACAGAATGCAATTTTGATTATAAGGACGTTAAATTCTGAAATTCAAAGAAATTCATATAACTACACAGGGTGTAGTTTTTAACAAGAAAAAAGCTTGTTAAAACAAACTTTTAATAATGGCTTTACAAAGCATTGTTTTCATGTTTAAAAAAGTATTGAAGTTTGAAGGTTTTATGCATTTAATTCTGCAGGTTACATACATACAGCAGTAGGTGGCGACAAGTGACTGTCTTTATGAGTGAGTCATTGAATCATTCAGTCATTCAATTCATTCGAAATCACTGATTCATTCAGGAATGAATCAAGTGACTGGCTGCATCTGAAATCACATACTTCCCTACTATATAGTAGGCAAACACAGTATGTGACAAAAGAAGTATGTCCAAATTCACAGTACTCATAAAAGAGAAGACAAAAAATACCCAGATGACCTACTGCTTCCAGCGAGATTCTGAAGTATGCATATGATGGGTGCATTTTCATTTGAGAGGATTGGTGAATGGCATCAGTGAAGAATCGCTGATAATGATAATGACAATATGGCTAATGCAGTATGTCTGGATTACATTCATACTACACACATTTATATTATATAGAACAATTTTTTTTAGCCATTATGAAGTATCTAAGAGAATATGCTATTTTGAACACAGCCACTGTCTTTGAGTGAATCATTGAATCATTCATTCAAAAGATTTATTCAAAATCACTGATTCATTCAGTAATGAGTCAAGCAACTGTCTTCATGAATGAATCATTGAATCATTCACTTAAACAATTCATTCAAGATCACAGATTCGCTCAGGAACATAACACCACTACTGCGTGAGTCATGAGTCAAGAGTGAACAAAGCTTTATTAGCACGATTGTCAGAATTAACATTCTTGCCAAAGCATATACAGAACTTCAATTATTAAAGTATACAATGGGGAAAATAAATATGGTTAATAAAAAGACTGTTAAACAGTGGTTATTATTATTATGTATATATTATTTTAGTGGTTATTAATATTTTAATTAGATTGGTCTGGCGGAAGCTAGATATTTTACTTCACAACTTGTTAAAAATTGATTTTTATATGGACAAACGCATGGCTTTGCTTCAGAAGGACTTTGACTCCATCATTTCCCAATACCATTTGCCCTTTTCTCTTTATTGTTTCCTTCTCTCACTATTAACATGCACACATCTTGCATAATGCATTATAAGCTGGCAACCTTAGTTCTGTAAATGTGTTCTTCTATCAAAGAAAATCATAAATGGTTAAGTAAATCCCAATCAACTATCTCGACACGCGACATCATTGCCGCAGAGTGTTTATCATAGTCTACTCACCGCCATCCCTTCACCATCTCCTCACCCCATTTAAAGCCCCCACCATCCTTCCCTCTTCTTGTCATTCGTTACAGTGCGAGGTCGCGCTCTATTTGTCTTCTTCGCCTGTTTGCCTGTTGTATTATGCTGCTTTCATGTTAATACAGATAAAATATACACAAATGCGATTTTATTTACTTGCTGTTTACGTTCACAGACATAACCGCCTGTGTTTATGTAAACTGTGAATGCTTTTGGCATAACCTTGTGTGTATCTGAAAGTTTAAGTGCAATAACATGTGAAAGAGAACTTAGTTCAATACTCACAGGTTGCGCCATCTGACAGCCAGCTTTCTATGGCTGTCTGATTTTTATATAATCAAAACCAAACAGATGTTTTGTTAGTTTTTGGCAGAGTATCTAGGCATGAGCTGTAGGCTCCACCCTCTTATTGAAAGTGGAGTGCAGCTCATTTGCATTTAAAGATACATGCACGAAAACAGCATGTTTTTCCTTCCACTGAAAAAGGAGTATTTACAACATGGTATAATAAATGATCTGTGTGGTGTTTTGAGCTGAATCTTAACAGACACATTCTGGGGACACCAGAGACTTATATTATATCTTGTAAAAAGCAACATTATACTGTAGGTCCCCTTTAAAACAGTTTTTTTTTTGTTTTTTTGTTTTTTCGTAGGCTATTTTTGGTAGTTATCAGTGTTTTCAAATGTCACTACATATTTTCTTGCTGGGAGTCAAACAGATTTATAGTACACCATTGGAATCATAGAAAATATATTAAATATATACTGTAAATGTCATAGAAGAATGTGTAGCTTATGACAAGCAACATAACAGTAATGCCTTCTCTGATTTAAGTGTGTGGTGAGATGAATTAGCGACCATATAAACCTCATCAGAGTCTCTGTCATTGACATCATTCCATGCTTTTCAGTGGATTCTCATCCCCCCACATCACTTTATATGAATGAATATCTGTAGAGAGGCGATGGTGCCAATAATCTAGAATGTGGTGTGGTGAATGTCGGCCAGGAAGTGAACGGCAGGTAATGCTGTGGGGGATTGAACTGACCTTTGCCTTTTATTCTGATTGGACACAGCTGGTATTCATAGACCCAGAGAGAGAGACTTCGGGCACAGCCATGACACTGCACATTTTTGGCACATCCATTTATTGGCTACAATCACTATGACATCTGTACCATATGCCACCATACAAAGATGGATGACCATTTACATTCATACTCGCACACCAATCTCAACTACCAAAAGCCAATTCGTGTCGCTTTGCCAATGAGCTGGCTCAAATTCCCTCTGTGACTTGGAAGACCATGCCATTTTCACACAAACACACACACACACCCACACACACATTTTTTTTTCTTTTTTTTTTTCAGTTTTTATACTGAGCTATGGATATTTATCATTTTTAGAATTATGTTTTCGTTTAGCATGTTTTACATACAGTATGAGCTCATTGACCTTGTGGGGGCAATCACATTGCATTAACAGGAATAGCTTTTACATAATTTCTTAGTTGTGCCCACAGAAACTATCATATGTTAATGTCAACATTAACAACATGGTCTTATTGTGAATGATTCTTTGGTGCATGTTATTCAAAAGAAAAAATCTTCTTAATTTGTTGGCTTACATCAGGAAACTGGTGAAAAATATAATTAATATAATATAATATAATATAATATAATATAATATAATATAATATAATATAATATAATATAATATAATATAATATAATTAATATAATATAATGTTGACTGTTATATAAAACATTGTCTAGTGATCCTGCAAATCTGTTAGAAGGATATGAGCCCTGTTTGGTTTAACACAAATGTAGGAGGGGAGGCAAACCAGTGAGCTTTAATTAACAGCTTCTCAATGATCATAATTGCTGTCAAGTAGATTAATCAGTACTTAGGAATTGCTCTTCATTTTATTTATCATCCCTGGCACAATGGAGTTCTCCAGATCTGTTGAGTTATAGCGCTGTCATCTGTATCTCTCTCCTTGAGTTTCCATTTTGTTAATGAAGCACCTGCTCACTCATAATTCAAATTAAAGATTGGTCAAGCATTCATTAAAGGAAGCGCTTATGCCCTTCCTTTTATTTTGTTTATTTCTCTTGGACTCTATCACCTTTTGTTTGTTTCTTTCGTTCTTTTAAGACTTTGAAAGTCATTTTTTTTTAAAGAAAGTTGTGATGGCGAAGCTGAAATTTCAGCATCATTACTCCATTCTTCAGTGTCACATGATCCTTCAGAAATCATTCTAATATGCTGATTTGCTGCTCAAGAAACATTTATTATTATCAATGTTACAAACAGTTGTGCTGTTTTATAATTTATTTATTTATTTAAAAGAACAGAATTTATTTAAAATACAAATCTTTTGTTACATTTTAACTGTTTTTACTGTCACTTTTGCAATATAATGCATCCTTGTTGAATGAAAGTATTAATTTCCTAAAAAAAATAAATAAAATAAAATAAATAAAAAATAAGGAAGCCATAAGTAAATGCTGCACTTCCAGTAAATGGTATATATATATATATATATATAAAAAAAAAAAAAAAAAAAAAAAAAATTATCCAACTTAATTTGTTCTGCACACATACATCATAATTGTGTTATGCATAAATACAATTATTTGTTATAAATGCAAATAAATAAATAACCAGAGTAAGCTGATGATACTATAATTTCCAATGAGGAAACACATTACAGCGGTTTCATGTGGAACACAGATATCATATGGCAATGTTTATTTTCTCGATGTACTGTAGATAAATTTGATTTGTGAACAAAAGCATCAAAGATGCAGCAAAAGATGTGTGTCATGTTTGGAAATAGATAAATTCATTCCATCATGCATCCATAAATTTACTGTGACATTAGCTAGGATTACATTCATATCTGATATATAATGGAAAACAGGATTACAGTGCTTGTGCAGCAGTATTGATATTCTTCAAACATTGTGGTTATGACTTGCTGTAAACCAGTACTGAATTGCAGTCTGTTTATTTGGGCTGGACCTAATATTGGTTGGACCAATGGCGTGATGGCAGATGGGGAGAGTGTTTAAACTTGTTTATTATTTTCACGGTTCTGTTTGGTGATGCTAGCGGCACAGAATTTACACTCTTCACCTTTAATATCAGATGGAGACAGGCTGTGCTAGGGCCTGTGTGAAAGCAGACAGACAAACACACTGTGTGATGGCCGTAAGGAGAATGTTCCGGAGCCGCACAGTTGGAGTGTTTTTATGTGTGCTAATGGATCGCTGGGAGATTGACAGGGCTAATGAAATATATGTGTCTCCCTCCCAACAGAGAGGAGGGGTAAATAAGGACAGCACAAGGGCTGGGTTCGGCTTAGCACACAAGCTTTTGGTGCAGTGTGTAGATGAATACTAATACTTGTTTTAAACAGTATTTAAACAGTAATATACAGTATATACACCGATCAGGCATAACATTATGACCGCTGACGTGAAGTGAATAACACTGATTATCTCTTCATCACGGCACCTGTTAGTGGGTGGGATATATTAGGCAGCAAGTGAACATTTTGTCCTCAAAGTTTATGTATTTGAAGCAGGAAAAATGGGCAAGCGTAAGGATTTGAGCAAGTTTGACAAGAGCCAAATTGTGATGGCTAGACGACTGGGTCAGATCATCTCCAAAACTGCAGCTCTTGTGGGGTGTTCCCAGTCTGCAGTGGTCAGTATCTATAAAAAGTGGTCCAAGGAAGGAACAGTGATGAACAGGCGACAGGATGATGGACGACCAAGGCTCATTGATGCATGTGGGGAGTGAAGACTGGCCAGTGTGGTCCAATCCAACAGACGAGCTACTGTAGCTCAAACTGCTCAAGAAGTTAATGCTGGTTCTGATAGAAAGGTTTCAGAATACACAGTGCATCGCAGTTTTCTGCATATGGGGCTGCATAGCCGCAGACCAGTCAGGGTGCCCATGCTGACCCCTGTCCACCGCCGAAGATGCCAACAGTGGGCACGTGAGCATCAGAACTGGACCACGGAGCAATGGAAGAAGGTGGCCTGATCTGATGAATCTAGTTTTCTTTTACATGACATGGATGGCCGAGTGCGTGTGCGTCGCTTACCTGGGGAAGACAATTGGCACCAGCAAGCCGACAGAGACAGTGTGATGCTATGGGCAATGTTCTGCTGGGAAACCTTGGGTCCTGCCATCCATGTGGATGTTACTTTGACACGTACCACCTACCTAAGTATTGTTGCAGACCATGTACACCCTTTCATGGAAACGATATTCCCTGGTGGCTATGGCCTTTTTCAGCAGGATAATGCGCCCTGCCACAAAGCAAAAATGGTTCAGGAATGGTTTGAGGAGCACAACAACATGTTTGAGGTGTTGATTTGGCCTCCAAATTCCCCAGATCTTAATCCAATCGAGCATCCGTGGGATGTGCTGAACAAGTCAGATCCATGGAGGCCCCACCTCGCAACTTAAGCCCGGAACACACCAAGTTGACGGTCGGCCGTCGGGCAGTTTTTTTCGTCTGCTGACTAAGTTTTCTCAGTGTGTTCCACACTGTCGGTGAAAAGTTGGTCCTGGTCAGCTTTTTTTCGGCCGATTTGACATCGGCGTCGGAGCTCGTTGGTCAATCAAGCCATCTGATCATTCTGATTGGCTGTTCAGCAACTGCCACCTGCTGGTACGGAAAGGCATTTCTTCTTACGCAGGTGCAGAACGGATGTGCTTCTTGGCCGTCGGGTGTCGAGCATCGGTTTCAGGGCAACTTTGAACCCAGACGCTGCTGACGTGAGCCAACCCCACAGTCTGCTTTCGTCGCCAGTAGTTTGTCAGCATCTGCTTGGTGTGTTCCAGGCTCTACAGGACTTAAAGGATCTGCTGCTAACATCTTGGTGCCAGATACCACAGCACACCTTCAGGGGTCTAGTGGAGTCCATGACTCAACGGGTCAGGGCTGTTTTGGCAGCAAAAGTGGGACCAACATAATATTAGGAAGGTGGTCATAATGTTATGAGTGATCGGTGTATATATATATATATATATATAAATATATATATATACATACATACGGATGTAAAACCATATTGGGAAGAGCACATCTGAAGATCTCGTTCATTCCTCTGAGAGTGCGACAGAGACAGAGGGAATCCACTCATCTATGATGAGTTAAAAGATCTTGTGATTTCACAGTAAGCAAGCACAGTCAGGGTTTAAAATGAGTGTCATGTTCGGAAGTAGCAGATAAATTCATGATAGATACATACGCTTAGATTAGAGCACTCTCTGGGATATGGCTTACACAGTTACTCATGTGACTTGAACATTTATCACAAAATTACCACATTTAAAGTCTTGATCATTATTTCCAGTGATAAACAACCAGGCAAAATACATTCCTAAATTTTCTGTGACATTAGCTGTGATTAGATTCATGTCTGATATATAATGGAAAACAGAATTGCAGTGCATTTACAGCAGTACTGATATTCATCAAATATACCCAAGTATTAAAATTTTACAGATAATTCTACTCCAACTGCTTAACATACTGATTCCATTCAAACTTTGTTTTGTAAATTATTTCAGCATTTGGTGGATTTTGTACTTTGATTATTATTTGAAAAACTCTCACTTACATTAATAGACTGTTCAGCATTCACAATGTAACTGAAAGTGATCATAGCAATATTTCCATACCAAATTTTGAGTGGTCCTCTTTTTTATTATTATTATTATTATTATTATTATTATTATTATTATTATTTACATCTCTATACTTGCTGAATTATAATTAGTCCTGTCTTCATTGCATTTTTCATTCCTCTTCTTAACCAGCTGGTTTTACACTGTACAGTGACCATAGCTGCATCCGAACTCCCCTACTTAGTATGCATTACCTATCAAAAGTTTAATACTTTTAATACAGCAGGGACACATGAGATTGATCAAAAGTGACTGTAAAGACATACTGTTTTTACTGTATTTTGAACAAATAAATGCAGCCTTGGTGAGTAAAAACAAAAAAAAAAACAACAAAAAAAAACACTTTCTAAAAAAACAAACAACAACAACAAAAAAAAAAAAAACATTAAAAAACTCTTACCAACCCCAAACTTTGTAAAACGAAGTATGACTGTTTTTGATGCAATAACATTGAAGTTAGCTTCGGGGGGAAAAGGTTACAAAAGTCTAGAATATGTCCCCTTTAATAAACTGCTTTGAAACTAAACATACAGAGAAGTTTTCAGCTTAACCTGTCAGGTCTATTGGGTCCATAACAAACACGGGCAGAGATTCTCACCTCTCATATCAAGATGCATCAGTCACCAAATGCTCCTGAGGGCACACCTGCCCCGAAACAACACCCGCCTGCCTCTCTTCACCCCACGCTCCCGTCGTATCTTTCAGAAACAAACACACTTTTCTTTCCAGTGGAGTCCTCCGAAATACTGACAGATGGATATGACCTTCCCTCTGTTCAATGAGTCGCACGAGTGCTGACTGATGAATCTGAAGTGGCGTTGTGAGTCTGTGCGAGTGTGTTTGTGTGACAGAGGGGTCCGACTCGAGAGGAAAGGTGTGTGAGGATAAACAGAAGATACGCAGGGCAGTTGTGACTGTCACGGCTGACACAGCTGTCTCTTCCACCACAGGGATCTGCCTCAGATGCTTTAGGGTTGTTGACTTGTTACATTTATTTGCCCTCAGGTTAAAGCACCAAGGCATATGCCGAACGAGCTCAATTTGTGATGTTAATAGACAGGACAGACATTTAAGAAACTGGAAATAGCACTTTTTTGCTTGTCAATGCAGTTTGAAAAGTTTGAAAAGTGAGTTTTCATATGTTTTAGTGGATCTTTGTTTTCTGCTTTTCTTAGACCTGTCGATCATATAATCAAAATATAAAATTAATTGCATTAATTACAATTCTCACTGGATTATTTCAATTAATGGCAAAGGAAGGTTTGGAAATGTAAACTGATATTTCTTACACTGTAAACCCAAACAGTATAACTAACATAATGGAAAGTACCTTTTACTCAAAATGTGCCAAAAAGTTTAACTAATTATTATTTTTGAGTTCATTCAACATCTATCAGAGATTGAAGTTTACACTAAATGTTTTTTTGAGTTTTTACATCTCCACTAAAGTTTAGAGGTCAGGAAACTTGAAAAAGTACATTCAACCATAATCAAATATTTTAATGTCAAACATACGCCCACTAGTAGCGTTTTTTAACAAAATCGCTGAATGTGCACTCAGACTATTTTCCTCCACACAGATAGTTGGATTCGACAGCAGGTCACATCAAGTCCAAATACATGCATTTTCATTTCGATAGCTACAAAAATATGCAAGTATTCAGCTGTTTATAATAATGTTGCAGACTGGTTTAATTATAGTTGCTACACTCACATCATCCACCTACAGGTTAGGTTATACTTAAAACTTTGAGTTGCATTAAATTAAGATGAACAAAACACTAAATATATATTTTGATTTAAATGAATGTTTATTTCTTATTTACAGCTATTCAAAAAAAAAAAAAAAAAACTAGCTATGCTTACTGAAGATATTTAAGTTTGCAAACTTAACTTAAGTGCAATGTGTGGGATGTTTTTAGATGTGATAAATGAGCTTGAAAAATGTGCTTTTGCATTATGTATCTGTCTGAAGGATTGTGAACGAGACAAAAAAAGAGCAATAACTGTTAGAGCTCAGACTAGTGAAAATTTGTGTCAATTTGTGGTGACATTAAAGATTCATTGGACCCTCAGTCACTCTCTTTCTCTCTCGGGGTGTCAGAGTTGGTGGTATAGCTGTGTGTACCTGCTGTGTTCTCTTGGCAGGATGGACAACAGGACAGACAAAAATACAGAACATAACTGTGAGAAACAATGTCTACTTTATGAAACTATAAGCAATACTGCTAACAGTTTACTTGGCATCAGTTTTTTTTTTTTTTTTCGTTTTTTTTAATTATGTATGTAATGTAAATTATTCCTGTCATGACAAAGCTTCATTACTCCAATCTTCATCTCTTCATGTCTTCAAGCTGTGTTGCTTAATATTTTTGTGGAAAACATAACCCTTTTTGTGTGTGTGTGGATCCTTTGGATTCTTTAAATGGATAGAAAGTTTAAAAGAACAGCTTCACCATTATAAATGTATTTACTGTCAGTTTTGATCAATATAATGTATCCTTGCTGAATGAAATTATTCATTTCTCACTGACCTCAAACAATCTTTGCAATCTTTCTTCATACTAATTTTAATGTCCATTTATTAAAGGGTTAGTTCACCAAAAAATGAAAAATCTGTTATTAATTACTCACCCTCATGATGTTCCAAACACAGACAGAATTTTCATTTTTGGGTGAACTAACCCTTTAATGCCTAACCAGCCAAAGAAACCTGAGCCAACCAGTCAGAGGGCACTAACCTTCATACGGCATGCATTTCGAAATTTCAAGACATTTTGATATAGTGCAGCAAGCAACCATGAGCAAGCACCACTCATGTTTTCTTCAGTCTAAATTGTTTTCTAATCAAATGAAAAAGGTTTTAGTAGTGTGTCTGATGTTTGTTGAAATTGTTGCACAGCAATTATGAGCTCTTTAAAGTTTATGATTTGAAAAATACCAGTCTGACAGGATGGTTTTTAGTTTTCTGCTACAGTCTCTACCTTGATGATTCACCAAACACTTTCTGATGACATACGTGCTAGTTTATTGATTTTGCTGAGATGAAGTTTGCAAAGCGGCTTGTCAATGTCTAACAGTCATTGGTCTATTTAGAGGTCACAGAGTATCATTTGACAGTGCTGGTAATAGATTGCGGGAAACTAGCGGCATGCCATTCAAATCCTGCTCTTGCAGATGTGAAAACCGCAATGATAGACCCATGTTTTGAATCTGTCAGTCACAGTCTAAGTACCATCTGTTCATCAAATTACTTGCTTCTGTGTGCGTGTCTGCGTGTGAGAAGAGAGAGACAAGCCGACAGGAAATAGTTTGACAAATACCCCAAAGGACCCAGTGATTCATACTGGAATCAGGAGTGTATTTTCTGAGAGATGTTTGTACGTATCATATACGTTAAACATAAAAGATGAAAGTACTCAAATACAACACATCAAGTATAAAACACTAAACATAAAGGTGCTGGTCATATAATTAGAATATCATCAAAAAGTTGATTTCACTAATTCCATTCAAAAAGTGAAACTTGTATATTATATTCATTCATTACACACAGACTGATATATTTCAGATGTTTATTTCTTTTAATTTTGATTATTATAACTGTCAACTAAGGAAAATCCCAAATTCAGTATCTCAGAAAATTAGAATATTGTGAAAAGGTTCAATATTGAAGACACCTGATGCCACACTCTAATCAGCTAATTAACTCAAAACACCTGCAAAGGCCTTTAAATGGTCTCTCAGTCTAATTCTGTAGGCTACACAATCATGGGGAAGACTGCTGACTAGACAGTTGTCCAAAAGATGACCATTGACACCTTGCACAAGGAGGGCAAGACACAAAAGGTCATTGCAAAAGAGGCTGGCTGTTCACAGAGCTCTGTGTCCAAGCACATTAATAGAGAGGCGAAGGGAAGGAAAAGATGTGGTAGAAAAAAGTATACAAGCAATAGGGATAACCGCACCCTGGAGAGGATTGTGAAACAAAACCCATTCAAAAATGTGGGGGAGATTCACAAAGAGTGGACTGCAGCTGGAGTCAGTGCTTCAAGAACCACTACGCACAGACGTATGCAAGACATGGGTTTCAGCTGTCACATTCCTTGCGTCAAGCCACTCTTGAACAACAGACAGCGTCAGAAGCGTCTCGACTGGGATAAAGACAAAAAGGACTGGACTGCTGCTGAGTGGTCCAAAGTTATGTTCTCTGATGAAAGTAAATTTTGCATTTCCTTTGGAAATCAGGGTCCCAGAGTCTGGAGGAAGAGAGGAGAGGCACACAATCCACGTTGCTTGAGGTCCAGTGTAAAGTTTCCACAGTCAGTGATGGTTTGGGGTGCCATGTCATCTGCTGGTGTTGGTCCACTGTGTTTTCTGAGGTCCAAGGTCAACGCAGCCGTATATCAGGAAGTTTTAGAGCACTTCGTGCTTCCTGCTGACCAACTTTATGGAGATGCAGATTTCATTTTCCAACAGGACTTGGCACCTGCACACAGTGCCAAAGCTACCAGTACCTGGTTTAAGGACCATGGTATCCCTGTTCTTAATTGGCCAGCAAACTCGCCTGACCTTAACCCAATAGAAAATCTATGACTATTAGACTGAAGGGTGTTGTATTTGTGGTTTTCTTATTAATGTCTTATTAATATCTCATGACTGCCACCTTTCTTACTATGTTACTTTCCGAAAGTTTCTGTCTTGCCCATGATACTCTCCAAAAAGGTCATGATGTCATGCAGTGTATAAAAACTGATTTCTTGTTTTTTAAAGATGAAATTCCAACTTTATTTTGAAAATAAAACATAAGATAATAACCATAACTTGATGAGATATTAATAATGAAAAAAAATAATTCCAGTATTAGTTAACTGTGAACCTTAATGTAGGGTGGACACTTGTGAACCATTTATGGGTAAGACAGAAACTTCTGGTAAGCAACATAGTAAGAAAAGTGGCAGTCATGAGATATTAATAAGAAAACCACAAATACAACACCCTTCAGTCTAATTATGATAGTCAATTTTTGCTGCATCATGAAATAAACCAGGAATCTGGTTTTGAGTTAAATGAGTGTTAATAAATACATTTATTAAGCATTTATATTAATGATTTATAATGCATTTGTAAATGACTTATTACTCATTAACAAACACCTTTATAAACCCTTTACAAAGGGAACCTAATGTAAAGTGTTACCCCAACATCTATTTCACAAGATTTACTAGTATACTAGTTGTGATTGATGATATTTAGTCATTGAAGAACAAAACAAGTTTTTTTTGCATTTTGATGCAGAGAACTGCTAAAGGGGTGGTATGCTACTTTTACAAGATGTAAAAGAAGTCTCTGATGTCAGTGTGTATGTGGAGTTTTAGCCCAAATACCCTACAGATCATTTTTTATAGCATGTTAAATATGTCACTTTTTTGATGGTGAGCAAAAACACTCCGTTTTTGTGTGTCCCTTTAAATGCAAATGAGTTGCTCCTCTCAAAAGGCGGAGTTTCAGGAGCTCATGTTAGCACTTAGCAGTGCCTCACATTACCTCATGCAGATGCAGACTCACTGAAAATGTCAGAAACTGTTCAGCCTTTATGTAGCCTTATGTAGCCTTCACTGTAGCCTATATGTGCATTGCTTCAATCCTTTCTGTGTTCTGACCGGTGTTCGAATCTCAATCAAACACAAGCCCATTCATTCAAATGATTAATAATGGGAAATAACAAGCACTTCCATTTCAGAGTCCCTGTTATCAGATCTGCTGAAGATGTTGCTGTTCATGTTTGCCAGCGCAGGACATTTTACAAATCCAAACCAGACAATGTTCAACGGCCATGTCCGGAATAAAGAGTAGCCTATCCATGTCACACAGTACAGTTAGGGTGATATTACTTAACCCGTGATATAAGATTTTGGCCATACTACCCAATCATTCATCCCAGTATCAACGTCAGTTTCGGGCACACCACAAGGTGTCACTGTGGCCTCAATGCTTTGCTCTCGCCTACTCTGAGCTCGATTGCTATGTCTGAGATAAACCATGCCCTCCTCATTACCCTACGGACATAAATATACATAAATGTGTAAATACATAAATGTAAAAATAAATAAATGTGGAAATGAATAAATGTATAAATAAAAAATAAATAAATAAATAAATAAATGTGGAAAAATAAATATATGCATAAATAAGGAAATAAATGTATACATTTTTTTTTTTTCTTTTCTTTTTTTTTTGGTTTTCTATGTATATTTATTTATTTTTACTTTTTTACATTTCTTTGTATATTTATTTATGTATTTATTTATTTTTAATTTTGGCAGGCTTGGGATTCCATAACTTTCAGGTGTTTATTACTCGTAAATAATTCTCACAAGAACAATACCGTTTTCATAGCCTACCAATTTCTAAAAATAAAGATTTGTTTTTAAAGACAATATTCTTGTTATTCCAAATAGGCTAACAGATTTGTGTGGACACACAATCGTTGTGATAAAACTCTGACAGCAATTCAAGGACACAACATTGCTAAAGTTTCTGCTCGCAGAAACCCTAAGGCAGTTACAGAAAGGAAATAAAAGAACCCGACTGTGCAAATTCTTGACATAAATAGTTCGCATTTAAAGTTATTAAAGCATTTTTCCGAGAAGTCTCCAGCACGAAGGTAAGACGGAACTACAGATCCACTGGAAGTCGATAGGCGGAAATTAACTGACCTCATTGTAAAAAGGGCCTGTTGCATTTGTGTTACGTACTGCAGTAACATGGTCTCACCCCCTTTGTTGTGTGTTCTCGGGGGCAGGGTTTATGTAAATTCTAGGGTTAGTGATGTCACCAACCTGGGAAGAAGCTCGTTGTAGTCCCTACTAGCCGTTTGTTGTAGTCCTTAAACAGAGAATTCTTTAAAAGACAATATCTCTGTTTACATTGAACATTTTTAGCGCTGTAACTTGGCAGTTTTTTTTTTTTATGTTCAAGCAGCAACATTACACACTAACTAGAGTTAAAAAAAAGTGAAATCGCAATGAACCACCCCTTTAAGGAATGGGGCAGTATTAACTAATTGATCAGTAACTTAGAATAGTATTCTAGGATTTTCAGAATAATCTTGGGAAAATAATCCTTTCTCACTAGAAGTATTGTTTCGTTATAAACAGCCATTGTTGTTTATATATGTATTTCCTACATTTTCTTTCAGAAGCTTAACAACTTCTCTTAGCCTCTCACATTATTCTTGTGCAACCAGGGAGAAATTGTAACTGTAGACTTCTTTTTGACCTTAAAGGGTTAGTTCATCCAAGAATGAAAAATTTTCCATGATTTACTCTGCCTCAAGCCATCTTAGGTGTAAATGACTATCTTCTGTCAGATGAGATATATTTAAAAATATCCTTAGTCTCCAGTGTGTTAAAGGGGTGGTTCAGTGTTTTTTTTCTAGGCTTGATTGTGTTTTTGGGGCGCAGTTTAACATGTCTTAATGCTTCGTTTTTTAAAAAAGCCGTATTTTTCATATATTTTACCTTTATTCTACACCTCTGTTTCCATTGTCATTCGAACGGCTCGTTTGACTTCCTGGTTCTATGAAGCCACTCCCTCCGAAATACCATTAGTTGTTACCAGAGCCGTTACATGTGCTTCAGTTGAAATGTAAATAATGGCGTCTATATTGCTGTATCAAATTGAGCCAGATGAAGAGGGTTAAGCAGAACCTCTGCAATCGCTTTTAAAGGACGTTTATGAATGGTATTTCATTTTTTTTTTATTTGTGTCAAAGTGTTTAGATGCTGTCACTGCTGTTTGTTAGCTTTCAATATACAGTTTTATCCTGATTAAAGCTTTACTGTAGCCGAATACATTACTGAGTAGTAGCATTTTTGTAAAGGTAGCGTTTAATTTATAGCATGAACAACTGCTTGTCTATGAACATAGAAGTTTGTTGGAGAAGTATGCACTAGAATTTAACTAACTGGCTAGCGAAGCAAAATTGCGTTGGTCTTTGTTTACGTCCTTGATGCAACCAAAAAACAGCAACAGAACTATTCGTTTAAAAGACATGTACAAACAATAAAACATACTTACAGTTTGGGTGTGATAAACAGCAGCTTCTGCTTTTAAAGTGGGAACTGCTTCTTTCAGTAATAGCCTTTGTGCAAATCCAGCATTGAACTCATGTAGATTCTGGAAGCTGTCTTCACCGTACACAGAATGTGCCCAATTTTGGGCAAACTGTCCCTTTAAATGGAGCAACAGTATTTAAAACAGATGATAATGTATTGTTAAAAATTTCAACTATTTTATTTAAGGAACAGTCACAATTGTATGGCTCAGACAATCTTATAATATCAGCAAACTTTACCACAGTCTCATCATTTAAAATTCACTCCTGGGTCATTAATTCCTCTCTAGCCTGTGTTAAAATCGCATTAACATTGAAGAACACACAATAATGGTCTGAAATGGGTAACTGAGATACTAAGATTATCATCATTTAATCCTGTCGTTATTACAAGATCTAATGTGTTACCATACTAATGAGTGGCTTCACTGATGCTGGGTGAGTTCAAAACTATCCAGTAAATTCATGCGATTCATTGCTTTGGAATATTCAGATCCCCACTCAAAATTATTTTATCATATAATACCTAATATCTAGTAATAGATAATTTCTGAAAATGTTTTTTTTTTTTTTTTTTGCCTTTAAGCTTTAGAGCAAGAAATCCAAATGTTGCACATTCGCAGATCAATGTCATTACACAAAAAAATTGAAGAGAAAATAACTGCTAATCCACCACCCTTCCTGTTTTGTCTAATGGATTGATTAGAATTGTAGTTAGCAGGACAAGCCTCAATCAGCATTGCTGCACCATTAGTGTTATTAAGCCATGTTTCAACTAAAAGCATACAATCCAGAATCTTTTCAGCTGTCAGAGTGTTAATCAAAAAAGATTTGTTAGCCAATGATCAGCCATTAAACAGCTAATTTCAATCCTTAGAGATTTCAAAACAGGAAGGGTAATAGACAATGGCTGAAATTTAAGATAGCTAATACAAGCATTTGATGAATTATATTTTTTTTTTTACAATGTTCTGCTCTGCAGTGCAGTGGCCCTCTAGGACTAGATTTGAGAAACCCTGTCCTTGTGATGAGAAGTCTTGCTCATCCTAGGCCTTGTTTATACAGTACCTGGTATTAAGATGCATTTTGGTTGATTGGATCACAAGTAAACGTCACTAAATACAGGTGTAAAAGGGGTCTGAAACATTTTGAGCTAGTCTCCTTTCGACCACTTCCAGAGATAGCCGAAAACACATTAGACCGGGTTGCTTTCTTAGTGTAGACACTCATGTGGTCGAAAGCATTCAAACAGCCACAAAACACCACCTACTCTCCGCCTACTGACTTGCGTAAACATTATTGGTTTGAAGACAATAAATGTACCAAGCACAATGTTCTCTCACCATTCCTGATATCTAACACGCACTTTTAGTGTTCGCCGTCTTGCGATTCCATAACTTGTGTGTATATATATATATATATATATATATATATATATATATATATATATATATATATATATATACAGTACAGTCCAAAAGTTTGGAACCACTAAGATTTTTAATGTTTTTAAAAGAAGTTTCGTCTGCTCACCAAGGCTACATTTATTTAATTAAAAATACAGTAAAAACAGTAATATTGTGAAATATTATTACAATTTAAAATAACTGTTTTCTATTTGAATATATTTCACAAAGTAATTTATTCCTGTGATGCAAAGCTGAATTTTCAGCATCATTACTCCAGTCTTCAGTGTCACATGATCCTTCAGAAATCATTCTAATATGTTGATCTGCTGCTCAAGAAACATTTAATGTGTACAATTGTACAAACTATTTGTGTACAATATTTTTTTTCAGGATTATTTGATGAATAGAAAGTTCAAAAGAACAGTGTTTATCTGAAATCTAATCTTTTGTAACATTATAAATGTCTTTACTGCCACTTTTGATTGATTTAATGCATCCTTGCTGAATAAAAGTATTCATTTCTTTAATTTCTTTTCAAAAAAAATAAAAATAAAAATTCTTACTGACCCCAAACTTTTGAACTGTAGTGTATAATGCTACAGAAGCTTTGTATTTCAGATAAATGCTGTTCTTTTGAACTTTCTATTCATCAAGGAATCCTGAAAAAAAAAAGTACACAACTGTTTTCAACATTGAAAATAATCATAAATGTTTATTGAGCAGCAAATCAGCATATTAGAATGATTTCTGAAGGATCATGTGACACTGAAGACTGGAGTAACGATGCTGAAAATTCAGCTTTGTATCACAGGAATAAATTACTTTGTCAAATATATTTAAATAGTACACAGTTATTTTTTACTGTATTTTTAATTAAATAAATGTAGCCTTGGTGAGCAGACGAAACTTTTTTTAAAAACATAAAAAATCTTAGTGGTTCCAAACTTTTGGACTGTACTGTATATATATACACTTATGCCACCCATAGACCCTCCGCTTGAAGAAATCAGGACAGAAGTGGTTGAAAGTAGACAATAGAGATGGATTAAAATACCATGTGTAAATGGGTATATGTCTCCCTCATCTACTTAAAGGGTTAGTTCACCCAAAAATGAAAATTCCATCATTAATTACTCACCCTCATGTCTTTCCAAACTCATAAGACCTTTGTTCATCTTCAGAACACAAATTAAGATATTTTTGATGAAATCCGAGAGCAATTTAACCACCACTTTCAAAGACTAGAAAGGTACTTAAAGACGTTGTTAAAATAGTTGACGTGACTACAGTGGTTCAACCTTATTTTTATGAAGCGACAAGAATACTTTTTGTGCGCAAAAACAAAACAAAAATAACGACTTTATTCAACAACATCTTCCAGTTTCTACGTCAGAACGGCGGTTCAGTATTGGCTGACGCTGTTCACGTGAGCAACACAAGTGAAATGCGTGTGATGCTGATGCCAATAATGAGTAGGCATTCTGATGTAGAACCTGGAAGTGCTGAACGTAAACAGCATAGGAGAATGACACAGAAGAGAAGATATTGTTGAATAAAGTCTTTTGTTTTGTTTTCAAAAATATCTTAATGTGTGTTCCAAAGATGAACGAAGATCTTACGGGTGTGGAACGACATGAGGGTGAGTAATTAATGACAGAATTTTCATTTTTGGTTGAACTAACCCTTTAATACCAGGAGTAAACAGGGCCCTAGTGGGCATCTGTGATGTTACGGAGAATTAATTTAAATAATATACTTGCTGTACTTTTTTTTTTTTCTTTTTTTTTCACAAACTCGTTCTGCTGGAGTGGTATTCTGATAATCTTACCAATGACATTGAGCATCAATATCACCATTGTATTTATTTATTTTATTTATAATTTTTAATTAACACCTTTTATCAATTTATTCATTTTTTTTTTAATTATGACTGTTTTTACTTTTTATTCCAACTGACTCGAAAATAATAATTTATATTGTTTAAAATCAAGTTCCATATAGTCAATTTTTGTGAGCTGTAATACATTACACATACATCAGAAAACATTTTCACAGCCTAAAACTCTGATACCTAATATATTATCATATAAATAATTTAAAATATCAGTACACTTTGTACCTCATAAGTCATTTGAATTAGACTGAAATTATACACTAAGGACTTTACTTACAAAATTTTCATTATAATTCCTCACTTTAAAGCTCTAATTAGAGGCGTACACACATTATTATTTGATATCCAGCATTTGACACTCTGTGCCAGTATTAGTTGCTACAGTAGCTTTAATATTCATTATTATTTTACTATTTGCAGCTAGTTTGTATATTTAGTGTCTCAATTGCTGAAATACATGTCCTGGATAAAACCACATTTATTCAGAAACATACCTGCTTAAAAATATATTAATTTAAGTTCCGGCATCTCTCAAACAAGTATTATATTTGCTTTTATAGCTGTGCACACTGGAGAAAGAGAGCAAAACTATGCAGATGTGAGTTTGCATGCGTTTCTCTCTAACTTGTCATGTCCATGTTGATTTCTCAATAGATGGGGTCACAAACAGGTGAAAAGTGGATTGCAATTCCCACAGGCCCAGCAGTCTTTCTTATGATGTTATCAGGTGTTCTCCTACTTTCATGTAGGAATGAGGGTTGCATTATTTTGCAATTCTTTGATGTGAACTGAACAATGTTCTTCCTCATCAGAGGATGACTCATCCTATGCTGGATTGGATTCAGGTGCACCTATAAAAAGAGCAGCATTACACTCAATTTTGATTCACTTTCTGACAGTTTTCTTTTTTACTAGCATGATGAAATAACAGACTCTCTCTGTGTGTGTGGCAAAGACCTAGATATTGAGGAAATATCTATCTATCTATCTATCTATCTATCTATCTATCTATCAAAACTTTGTCAAGCCACCATTTAATGCAAATAATGCTCTCACCCATTTTCTTGCCATTGACACAAAATATCATTGGTTCCCATTTTTTGTAACCTAAAGTGACGTCAGGTTTGAATATGCGCATGCACAAGTAAGATTTCCGAGCCATGGTCATGTAAACTTTTATTTTTCTTTTTGGTCTCCTTTCAAGTAGGGCTGTCACAATATTAGATTTTTTTCACACCACGGTTATTGTGGCCAAAAGAATTCAAGATATCGATATATCGTGATATCTATAGAATTCTTGGGGGAAAAAATGTATCAGTCAAATTCATTTTTACTTTTTTTTTTATTTAGTTTTTCTTTTTCAGGGTTGCTGCACATTTTCAAATTTAAGGCTTTTTAAGACCTTTTTAAGACCTGAAGAAATAAAAACATTTAGGCTGTTACCAATCAAATGAAATCATTATCAACCAAATACATCTTTGCAATACAGAGGTGACACAGAATGAGAAGTGGCATTAATATATGTGACCAGATCCAGCAAAATGAGTCACAGTGACCATCAGTGACATACCTTGAATGGTTTTAAAGATATACCCATTTTAATTATGGTCGTCTGCCCTCTTTTTCCAATTGAAAACCTGAGAAAATCGCTTTTAAAGTTTTTTGCCTGTTTTTATGTTATCTTTCAAAATGCCATTGCATTTAAAGGGATAAACTATTTATTTTACAGCTTAATTTGACCAAAGACATTTATATATATATATATATAAATGCTATTAAACCAGGCTGAAGCTCAAATATTTTAAAGTATTTATTTGAATTAACCCTTTATGACCTGAAGGCTTTTTTAGAGTTTTTTTTTTTTTTTTTTTTTTTTTTTCTGAGCGACACACACAAAAGTAAAGACTCATAACTCCAAAACTCTAGCAAGGAGAGTCAAGGTATCATTTGATAGAAAACATTTTAAATTTTAAGAAAATATAAATTACATTACATTGGGACATTTTCTTGCTGAGAAACAGCTGATAAAAGACAAAAAATATATATAATTTAAAAAAAAAAAAAAATTCTTTTTTTTATTTGACATGGAATAACTCAGGAACACAATAAGATCGCTAAAAAAATCTTTTTTGGTGATACTCTCCTATATGTGAGCTGCATCTGGTTCAAATTTCGTGGTGATATTATAAAGAATAGTTTGAAAAATTGTTGTTCATTTTTTCCGCAGCCAGGTGGCGCCAACGGGCGGTAAACTCCGGTTTAGAGGTGCTTCTCAGCACTCGTTAAGAGTTTTTCAAAATGGTTAGATGCATTAAAGGATGAGATTCTAAGCTTTAAAATGATATCTATTTTGTGTTATTCCACGTTGGAAAACGAACATGGATGGGTCCGGGAACACTGGATACACACTGCATCCGGAGAGATGAGAGACATGTTTTTAGCCAACTTAGCCAAGTATGGTAAATCATTCCGTGAGTAATATCTTGTGATCAACGCAATATATTATATTGATTTTGGATTCGTTTTAATCTTGAGAATCTGCCATTTTTATGATCTGTGCATTTTTCATGAAGTTATGAGCACGTGAAATATACTTGTATTCAGTTAGCGGCTGTGCTGTTTTTGTTGTAAACGCATATTACTCAGACTCATTAGAGGGTGAAAACAACGCAACAGAAGCATGTTGGAGGCTCGAAACGGGGCTTCCCATTGTTAAAAATCAGCATTTAGGTCAGTGTGTTTACATTTCTAAGCTTTTTGATTGGTTCTATACAACGTGTAACACCATATTTGTAGAGCAGAGATAATAACGTTTCAGGGGATACCGGGAAATGCTCATAAGTGACGAGAGGAGTTGAGAAGTTCATTTCCAGCGAATTTAGTAAAACCATGTCAAATTTAATAGCCATTTAAATACCTTTACTCAATATCTGGACTACGAAACTTTGGGAGATTATTTTTGAAAGTCTGTTCTTTGAAATTAGCTTAAAAAAAAAATCGATTTTTTCATTGTTTTTCCACATTATCGGCCCATATCTTAAAATAGAACGTTGCGACTTCCGACTCATTTCGCCAGATCGGGTCACATATTTACACAGCATTTACAATTTGTCTACATAAATTTAATACAATATTTAAATATGAAATTATTTCTACTTTTAACTTTTTAATTAAAATGTGCTTTAAATATGAAACTAAACTGCCAGTAGGTGGCAGCAAGTCACTGTCTTAATTCATTCATTCATTCATTCATTCATACAACCAATTATTTATTTTTTTTCAAATGATTCATACATTCAGGAAGGAAGCAAGTGACTGTCTTTATTGAACGGGTCATATAATCATTAATTAAATGATTCGTTCAAAACGCGGATTCAGTCAGTATAACAAAAACATTTCTGTCTGTTGCACGGCACCCTTGCTCGTTTGATATTGTACATCATATATCATGTGATAAAAGTTCATGACAAAAACTCGTTGGGGCAAAAATGCCCGTGTATCTTGAATTTAGAGCATATAACTGCACGCATAGCTACATTACGCTGAGTAAGACGAGTAAAGAAAATGCGGTACTTATTAAAAGAATCACCCTTTATTTAAATACATGAACACAGAAAATCAGTGTTAACAGTTTATAAATAACATTTCCCATTCCATGACTAGTAAAATAATCGCAATTTACGCTCTGTAAAATGGCGTAATCCGCAGGGTGATAGACACGGAGGTGGGTAAAAAGGGTTGGTGGTGTTGCCACCCTTCGCACTGATGTAGCCAGGCAAATTCTGCAGAGTGTTTTCTTTGAAGCTGAAAAACTCCCATACTGTCAAGCTTACTTTATTCGGGTGTGGACAGAGCCTCTCGCTCTCTTCTCAGAATAGCTGCGTGCGCTGCGTCATCTTCTTGTTTGACAGGTGTCAGCGTTAAGGTGCAATACTGCCACCTTAGAGGTCAACCAGGTACTGGGGCTGGAGTATTTATGTGTCATGATATCATAAGAGTCCTATTCATTTTAAATATTGTGGTTATCGCCAATACCGGTATATTGCCATAAACTCTAAATTAACACGATGTCAATATTTCTTGCTTTGAATATCACGATTATCTTCAATACCGGTATATTGCGACACCCCTACTTTCAAGTTCAAAAGCCTCTCACTGTCAAAACTATGTCAAAACATCCTATTTTGTGTTCCATAGATGAATGAATCAATGTTTTACAGGTCTGAAATAATATAAGAATTTTTATTTATAGGGTAAAATGATCCTATAAAAGGTTATTCAGTCTTAAAGACATGCCAGATTTTGCCAGGACACTATAAAAGGGTAACTTGTGTGGTTTGTTCTCATAGAGGAACCTGGGATTAACCTTATTAACCTCGCACTTTAGTTATCTATAAACCTAGATCTGTAACCACTGGGTAACTGACCCCTGCACCTCAGGCAGTGTAGAGAACTGCTGGAGATTAATGTGTTTTAAATGAATGCGTCAAAATGCACTTGAGAGAACGGGAGGTTGCTCTCTTTGTCTTATCCCTTACGGCTCTGTGACTGGTTTCCCATGGCCCGAAGGCAATTGGCTCACCAGATCCTCCATTACTTATCTGGTGACAGAATAAAAAGAACAAGTTCTTCTCTCCCAAACTTTGAGTAGTGAATAAAGATGTCAAGCGGTGCAGTGTGCTCTTGGGTCAAAGTTTGTTACCATAGGGATATGATTCTGCCATCTGTTGTTTACCCACCCAGGTACCATGGTTTAAAGCCTACTGCCTCCGTCTGTGTGCCCTGACAGGAAAACAAAGCTTGGCAAACTCTTTACAAAATCCTCTCTGAACTCAGTTTTCATATCATTTTCCCATGATTGTGCTTAACATGTGTTATGACGTGGGTCAATGGTAAATTATGTCAAAAAATCTGGCCCATGTGGCACAGTAACTCACTAGCAGAACAGCTGGCTGAAGGCTAAACAATCTGTCCTGTGTATTCACCATCTCTTCTGGGGGAAAAAAACAGTTTAAACTAACATTAGCAAGTAAAGCTGGTCTGTTTTGTTTGATTTAGAGGGGTTTTGGGTATCCCAAAAAAAAAAAAAAAAACCCTGAAATTTAACTAAATGTATGTCAACAGGTTTCCCATAACAGGGCTATTTTTCACATAACTAACTTTATTCATTTTAATAAACTTAAAGGGTTAGTTCACCCAAAAATGAAAATTCTGTCATTTATTACTCACCCTCATGCCGTTCCACACCCCTAAAACCTTTGTTAATCTTCAGAACGCAAATTAAAATATTTTTGTTGAAATCCGATGGCTCAGTGAGGCCTGCATAGGGAGCATTTCCTTTCTCAAGGCACTAAAAACATATTTAAATCAGTTCATGTACAGTACAGTGGTTCAATATTAATATTATAAAGCGACGAGAATATTTTTGGTGAGCCAAAAAAATAAAATAACGACTTATATAGTGAAGGCTGATTTCAAAACACTGTTCTGGAAGCTTCGGGGCATTATGAATCAACGTGTCGAATCAGCGGTTCGGAGCGCCAAAGTCACGTGATTTCAGCAGTTTGGCGGTTTGACATGCGATCCGAATAATGATTCGGCACAGAAGAATCATAACACTCTGAAGCTTCCTGAAGCAGTGTTTTGAAATCGGCCATCACTAAATAAATCGTTATTTTGTTTTTTTGGCGTACCAAAAATATTCTCGTTGCTTTATAATATTAATATTGAACCACTGTACTCACATGAGCCGATTTTAATATGTTTTTAGTACATTAATGGATCTTGAGAGAGGAAATGTCATTGCTGGCTATGGAGGCCTCACTGAGCCATCGGATTTCAACAAAAATATCTTAAGATAAAGATTAAAGATTAAAATTCTTTAGGAGAATTGAAAATAGAACGAAATTGAACAGTTGTTTTCATATGTGTCATGAGCGGTTTGCAGCAATCACGAATGTGATGTCGGATTAACAAACTAACATTCATTATTTATAATCTGTAACACCCAGAGGAACTCGGAAAGCATAGGAGAAAAAGCAAAACCACAATATCCATAAACAAGAACTGACTAAAACTGTCACAAATGCGGTCTCTGTGTCTCCCTCCGATCGCCACCTGAGGGCAACCTCACCTGAGTACTAACTGTTTCCTGGACTACATTTCCCACACCACATATTTGGACTGATTACACACACACCTGATCCATATTCTCCGGACTATAAAAGACTCTCTTGCCCCACCATGCTTCGCAAAGTCTTGTTTTGCCTAGCTAACATTTCTGAGCGTTATTCCCTGTGTATTGTTTTCCTGTGTATGACCTTGGACTGCCTTGTACCCACGTATTCTGTCTGCCGCTTGCCGTGTGAAATCTCTGCCTGGTTATTGACTAATCCTGCCTCATCTGCCGCCTGCCCTGACTTTCTGCCTGGTATTGTTACTGATCTTGCCTTGTCTACTACACTGCTGTTGCTGGTATCTGACCCTTGCCTGTACGACTACGATTGTTTAATAAATCTGCAAATGGATCTCCCCGAGTCTGCTGCCTCGTTACAAAAACACAGGGTTATAAATACAGGGTTTGAACAAAGGAAACCAAACTAGACACAGATCAAACGAATACGTAACTAATAGAGGACATAATCCATACACAAGAAAATAGAAACTAAACGGAGCAGGAAAACAAGAACTAAAAGAAACAAAACAGAATATCAGTCCATAGAACAGAAAATAAACTTGACAATATACAAATTATAAAACAGAGTAATTTATGAGAAATCTTTGTTCAATCTCTTACTTTAGATTGCAGACTATCTTCACAGTGTGAGACATTGTTTAGAAGCTCTATGGATGCGATATAATTAGATTTTTTTTTATTTACTCTTAGTAGAAAAACGTGAGATGCAGGAGATCCAAAAGTCTCTATTTGCTTTCCTTCTAATCTAATTGTTGTCTATGAGAAGCAACAGAGATATAAAAGGATGTCAATTGTGTTTTTCAGGTAGGGCCAAACATTGGAACGACTTGGAATGCCAAGAGATTTCAAATGAGAATTTGTACATTTCTGTCTTTTGAAAGGGATTTGATGAGATTAGAGACCTGGAGGGAATTAAATGGAAGGAGGTGTGGAAAAGCCTCATTGTTTTCAGGTCTCATCCAGGCAAGACCTTTAACTTGGATTTGCATTTGGGCTGAACTAATTGAACTCCTCCCAGCTGTGTTCTAGAGCAAGTATGCATACTCGTAAACGCACGACTCCTGCCAAACCTTGTAATCCCTTTTTGTCACTGCAGTGCAGATACAATTCCAGCAGTCTATTCAGCTTCAATTCAGTTTTCAATTCCAAGGTGATTTTATTGGAAAAGGCAGCAGCACAAGTTGCCAAAACAATTAACAAAAAAGGCCTGCTTCACAGAGAAACGACAAAGTCTGTGGAAAACATATATATTCTGATCAATAATTCTCATTTCCTCTTCTTTTTCCCACTAGAAACCTAGAAAACAATCTTGAGCATGTGTGTGAAAGGGATTCTGTTTGGCAGATCAGATTAAAGTATAGATTTGTTTCTTTATTAGTGTTATCCAGTGTTGAATCACTGTCGTTGACCCTGAATGACACAAGAGCTTATTGAAACACATAAGCCTCTGAGAGTTTGATACATATCAGGTGACAAAAGCCACCGTCCCTCAATTCCCCCATGATGCAAAGTCTCAGAGGAATTAGAGCCTCTTTTAGTTGAACTCTTTAGAGATAAAGTACTAAACAAGTATAAACAGAGGTGTTAAAAAGAATGTGATGATAAAGATGTGTTTTAGCTGATGACCCTGATTTATGCATGGTCCAAAATTAGCATTCACGCCAGATTATAGTTGACTTTGGAAAGTAAATAAAACTTTATAAACCATAAATATAATATAATCAATTATATAATGTTATATAATGTAATAAATATAATATGATAAATATAAACTTTTTAATAAATTTAAATGGCAACATTATGTGGTTTAAGTTTTTGTAATTGTAAGAGAGATAAGCTATTATTCATTACCCTTTAATTGTTTTGAGTAGGACAAACTTAAATTTAACAAATTACTTCAGTTAAATGAACTGTTATGAGTATTTAGAACTTTCTTTTTCTTTTTGAGTTCTCAACACTGACATATTTTGACAAACTGACAAACTGAACTGTTTTATTGTTTTGAGTTGTATGAACTAATTTATTTTAATGTTATTAACACAAAGGCAGGGACGTGCACAGGGGGGTTGCTCAGGTTGCCCAGGCAACTGCCCATATGCCCTTCTTGACTCACGTTGCCCTTCCGAGGTGGAAAAAAATAAATAAAAAAATCGTACAATGGATGCAGAATTTCACGTAGGCCTAGATAAAAAAAAAAAAAAAAAAAAAAAAAAAAAATCGCAAAAGCCTCATTCACTTCCATATTCTGGCACCCGTCCGAAAGTGAAAGTCAGTAGGGGAAGGGTAAACTCTGTTTACGTGGCTGCACTAGAAGGAGATTGTCGCGGTTGTCGGGTGAGACTACTTAACGTTGTCGGAAAGGTGAGTAAGGTTAAAATCGTTAACGAAAACGAACGAAAAAACGAAAACTAGGTGGGAAAAAACATCGTCATTAACTGAAATAAAAATAAAAACGAGGCATTACAAAAAAAACGCTAACTAACCAAAAAAATAAAACAAAATAAAATTATAGTTTAAATGTCCTTAGTTTTCGTCTTTGGCCGTGTTTTTTTTTTTTTTTTTTTTTGGGGGGGGTGCCCTTTTTTTAGGTCAGAGCAACTGCCCCTCAAAATTCCTGTGCACGTCCCTGCACAAAGGCTTAGTGAGCATTAAAAAAAACATAAATTAAAAAAATTAAATATACTATGTAACGAGTCACACACACACACACACAGATAGAGAGAGAGAGAGAGAGAGAGAGAGAGACTACTTATATTACACATGGTATGTTTATCTGCAAATGCTACTGTTAGCCGATTAGCATTATGTTTGAGATACAACTTCGATGAGACAATTAGCACTTCAAGTTTTTAAAAGCAAATTGTCACCACCAACAAGACTTTTAAAAAGAAAAATAACATATTTTAATTTGTTGAAGAATATTGTGTAAAATATGTAAATAGTCAAGTCGGGTTTCTTCGTTGTTCTGCAAAAACAGAATGTTGTGATCTTCACACAGCTGGATTTATGGCACTGCTGCCATGTGGAAACTGCTTGTAGCCAAGGCTGAAACACAGAGGTGTACAGCCTGAGACAAGTAATATCTTCTCCTTCACCCTGTCTCCTGCCTCCAGACAGGTTTATGGTTTGGAGAAAGCTAAAGGATGTATTGAACCTACATCTTCATATATTACAGTTTGGTTTATTAGTGTTACTCAAGTTAATCATTAGTGACCCGATCTGGCGAAATGAGTCGGAAGTCGCAACGTTCTATTTTAAGATATGGGCCGATAATGTGGAAAAACAATGAAAAAAATCGATTTTTTTTTTTTTAAGCTAATTTCAAAGAACAGACTTTCAAAAATAATCTCCCAAAGTTTCGTAGTCCAGATAATCGAGTAAAGGTATTTAAATGGCTATTAAATTTGACATGGTTTTACTAAATTAGCTGTAAATGAACTTCTCAACTCCTCTCGTCACTTATGAGCATTTCCCGGTATCCCCTGAAACGGCATTATCTCTGCTCTACAAATATGGTGTTACACGTTGTATAGAACCAATAAAAAAGAGTAGAAATGTAAAAACACTGACCTAAACGCTGATTTTTTACAATGGGAAGCCCCGTTTCGACTGACAGGCACGCGATCGGTCCAGCCATCCTCCTGTCAGACTAGCGCGCCTTATAAAATAAAACTCCCATTTTTGTGTCTCTCTTTAAAAGCCAATAAAAATTGAATCCATATAGGTAGCACAAAAATTATTTTTGCATACAAAACCAAAGACTTTAAACTTTCATATCAAGCCTCCAACATGCTTCTGTTGCGTTGTTTTCACCCTCTAATGAGTCTGAGAAATATGCGTTTACAACAAAAGTAGCACAGCAGCTAACTGAATACAAGTATGCATTTCACGTGCTCATAACTTCATGAAAAATGCACAGATCATAAAAATCGCACATCAATATTTAAAGCAGATTCTCAAGATTACAATGAATCCGAAATCAATATAATATATTGCGTTGATCACAAGATATTACTCACGAAATGATTTAACATACTTGGCTAAAAACATGTGTCTAATCTCTCCGGGATGCAGTGTGTATCCAATGTTCCCGGACCCATCCATGTTCGTTTTCCAACGTGGAATAACACAAAATATATATCATTTTAAAGCTTAGAATCTCATCTTTTTAATGCATCTAACCATTTTGAAAAACTCCTAACGAGTGCTGAGAAGCACCTCTAAACCGGAGTTTACCGCCCGTTGGCGCCACCTGGCTGCGGAAAAAATGAACAACAATTTTTCAAACTATTCTTTATAATATCACCACGAAATTTGAACCAGATGCAGCTCACATATTGGAGAGCATCACCAAAAAAAGAATTTTTTAGCGATCTTATTGTGTTCCTGAGTTATTCCATGTCAAATAAAAAAAGAAAAATTATTTTTAAAATATTATATATATATTTTGTCTTTTATCAGCTGTTTCTCGGCAAGAAAATGTCCAAATGTAATGTAATTTATATTTTCTTAAAATTTAAAATGTTTTCTATCAAATGATACCTACCTTTTGACTCTCCTTGCTAGAGTTTTGGAGTTATGAGTCTTTACTTTTGTGTGTGTCGCTCAGAAAAAAAAGAAAAAAAAAAGAACTCTAAAAAAGCCTTCAGGTCTTAAAGGGTTAATTCAAATAAATACTTTAAAATAATTTGAGCTTCAGCCTGGTTTAATAGCATTTATATATACATAAAAATGTCTTTGGTCAAATTAAGCTGTAAAATAAATAGTTTATCCCTTTAAATGCAATGGATTTTGAAAGATATCAACAAAAAAAATGGGCAAAAAACTTTAAAAGCGATTTTCTCAGGTTTTCAATTTGAAAAAGAGGGCAGACGACCATAATTAAAATGGGTATATCTTTAAAACCATTCAAGGTATGACTTTGACTAAGATATCATTTTAAAGCTTATTGTCTCATCTTTCCATTGATACCAAAATCTCATTTTTGAAATTTGGGTCACTGTGACTCATTTTGCTGGATCAGGTCACATTACATATTTGTAAGAAGTGACTCAATGGCTAAAGTGTCCCATGAGAAAATTATTCAAGTTTTTAAAGAATCTCATACCTTATACCCCCCTTGTACCAACCCCCCCCCCCCCCCACACACACACACACTTATAATGTTAGTGTTGCTTTGAACCAACAAATAGTAATAGTACTTTTAAATGAGCATTTCAATTCTCTCTCTGACCCTTCAATTTAAACAGGCTTTTTAAAAATTATTTTATTTTATTGAAAACAGTAAAATGCACTTTGTTCTCCTTTATTATCACAGTATGGCTCTAACCGAAGTTATTACAAAATAAGGATGAACTTGAATATTCATAGTATATGTAAGCACTTTTTAACGTGTGTCTGTGTAGTCCAGGTTTCTTCTACATGCATTGGCAAACCCTTTGGATTTACTTCCATTTCTGCATGAACTACTCTGAACTTCAGCTAAATCACAACAATAGGCAAACATAGTCTGCTTGAAATAGCACACAAACAGTGATGTGTTTTCATGTCTTTACTCGAATACACTTTCTTGCACATATAGATTGCACACAAAAAAGTCAACGGGAGTAGCCAAGGGTGTTAAAGTTGACATGAGTTCTTGTAAAACAAATTTGTGATTTTTTTTTTTTTTTTTTTTTTTTTTTTTATCAGAATTTAATAACTTGTTTTTCATTTCATGATCCAATTAATTTCCAATGAAGAAAATTAAATTCCAACTAGAAATTTCACACAGAAATATGTCAGATTACTGAGGTAAAGTGTGTTGCAAACAATTCTTAAGTTGATTTTAAAGTCTTGTGTATAGTTCAATCAGGGGGGGTTCTAGGATTTGATCTTTAGGGGGGCTTAGACCTCAGGGAGAATCAGCACATATTACTATATAGTAAGTAAAAAATAGCCTACCGGTACTTAAAGGTGCACTATGTAATATTCTCTGTCCGCTAGAGGTCGCTAGAGGTCTTTTCAAAACAAAGACATAGCTTGATGACGCCAAGTTTAAGCGCGGAATCTTGGGATATGTGCTCTTTATCTCATCGGTCGTGGAAAAGAATTGGGATAGGACCCGGGAACAAATCATGTAAATGAATGCGATTATTAACGTTACTATAGTATGAAGCAGAGCAGGACCGAGTGTTGTGGGAGCTGAACGAGGCCGCTGGAGCGATTGAGCAACACACGCCTCACAAGCAACGGAACTTTTATTATGCCACAGTCGCTGGCGCCACTTCCGCTTTTCCGGTCATGAGTATGAGGTAACGCAGCTCTGTTTATCATATTAGATACATTTGAGTGTGTTGAAAATGATTAACGTTACTCTGTGCATTCACTCGGCGGCTGCTGTGAGACACTGTTGCACACTGCGGTAAGATAGATCGATTTTAGAATATCATATTAAATGCTGGATGGCTTGTGTTGATAAATGGCATGTAATTAATTTTAAAATGTATTGTATGATGGAGAACATTCTGTATTACTGTTATTAAAAATAAAGCTGCATCTGATTATGCTATTTTAGCTACTTCACAAAATAGTGTTTTTCTCTGAGGCATGGTAAAGCGTGGTACTTGTAAAAAATCAAGAAAACTAGATTTAAACAATAAGACTAAATGTGTTGAGCTATATAACAATAATTAGTTTTCTGTCTATAAATATATCAAAACAGTTGTTCCCTTGTCTATTAAAACATGTAATATATTAAAGCGTCTTTGGTGTTTCCATGGTTTCTACAAAATAAATCCAGAAACCGAGGGTAACGCGGGTATGATGCAATTGACAGGCGACTCCTCACACGTCCTGGAGCCTTGGTTAAAATTGCAATTTTCTCACGATTTAAAAATAGTTGCAGATATTTGGGATGTTGTAAGTACTCAAGTGAACAAAATATATAACTCTGGCCTAGTGTTTTTTGGATATTTTACTGCAAAATTCTTACATATTGCACCTTTAAGTTGGTAAGTCAATTTTTTTTTAAAATGATATATTGATGATACCAGTCTTTCTGCAGTACACTTCAAATCAGTACACATGTAGGCTACTGTTTGACTAACGGAAAGCTCTCATCATATGATTATTATTAACAAGTATCACTACTAACAGGGGTGCACATAACTTTTTTGGTCTGGTTCTTGAACATGTTAGATGATGATGATGTATTTTTTTAAAATTTTATTTTATTAACATTAATGACACAGACAACAGCAAGAATATTAGGCTGCTGTCACTTTAAGACAGAATGCACACACGGACTGAATATACTGACACACATCCGGTTTCTTTCTCAACTGTTCAATTATGGCATAACCGAGAGAATACTTGCTGAGAGAGGTATTTTGACATAATATTGTGTGTATATGTCTGTTCGAAAGTAAACCTGAAAGAGGAATCAATTCAGTGTTCAAGCGCTGTCTGAAACGCATCTCTCTCTCTCTCTCTCTGCATTCGCGTGCTTCGGGTGTGGCACAGATAACAGCTTGCGAGTCCCAATTTTCGCCTCTTCTTCTGCTTTTAAAATTGTTTGAGTGTGTTAATTGCAGAGACAAAACTCGTCCAAATGATAAACTTTCACTCTATGATGGTTAAACTTAGCAGTTAATCCGTGAATCATATGCGTGCAGAACCGTTGGATCTTATCCGTACGGATCATGGATTAACTGCGATCCGTTCCACCCCTAATAATTAAAGAACACACTTATCATCATTGCTATCTTACCACAGATGGAGAAAAATCCTACTCCAGTAAGTAAATGTGTCCCTGTGAACCGGTCCTCAAAAATGTTGGTACACAAAAACGCTTCCCTGTATGTTTTCTGGTGCGTATCGTTTATTTTTACCAAGCATGCGCGCATGCGCACCACTTATATGCACCCCTGACTATTAAAGGGATAGTTCATCCAAAAATTAAAATTTGATGTGCTTACCCCCAGCGCATCCAAGATGTAGGTGACTTTGTTTCTTCAGTAGAACACAAATGATGATTTTTAACTCCAACCGTTGCCGTCTGTCAGTCAAATAAGGGAGTGAATCAATAAGAGTCGAAATTAAATCAATAATTAATCCAAATTAAACCCTGTGGTTCGTGACGACACATTGATGTCCTAAGACACAAACCGATCAGTTTGTGTGAGAAACCGAACAGTATTTATATCACTTTTTACCTCTAATACACCACTATGTCCAACTGCGTTCAGCACTCGCTTAGTGAGGTCTGATCGCGCTCTGATAACAGCAGTGATGTCTCGCGCATATACTTCAATGAGTGCTAGACATTACTTACGCTGTAAGTAACATTTTTTTAGATTAGATATTTATTTGCCCTGCCAAAATATCCACTGGCCTTGCCTAAATAAATAAAGTTATTGTTTTTGTCATTTTTGACCGATACCAACAGTCTCATTATAGAAAAACGTACCTGTGTCAACATTTTTGCAAAACGAAAAATAAGTTGCGTTGTGCACGTTTCGCGATAGTTTCAAAGTGAAATGTCCAGTGAGTGGCACTAAAAGCTTAATGCTCCATCACGTTTAATAAAGTACACCTACACTAAACCCTAAACCTACCCGACAGTGTTAACAAAAGCAAATGTGACATAAAAACACAATCATAACCATGGCATTTTTGCTTGTTTTTGAACTCTTGTCTTTGAGCTCTTTTACTGTGACTCATCTTTCATGGGATTCGTACCCGAGTTCATCGCAAGTACAATTCTGTACCAGCTGAGCTACCGAGCAAGCTTGTTACATCTGTAAAATTGAACATCTGGAACTGGGTAAGTGATGCAAACTCCAATTCATTTACAAATCATGCACTATGGTAAAAAGTGTTTTGAGGCCTTAACATTATTGTGCAAGGAGCCGCGTGAAAACAAGTGTTAAATAATTTCTTATTTCTTTTAATCTAACAACAACTCTATTAATCCATAATCTGCTCCTGTAATCATAATTGTGTGTGAAAACGATTAAAAGTGCTTGCTGTTTTACTACCTCTAGTGTTCATTTCTGTTAGAAAATGCTGTGATATGTACATATTGGTTTGTATTTTGCATTTTGCAAAAATGTCGACATGGGTACGTTTTTCCAATGAGCCTGTGTTGAACATTTTAGATACCAGTTAAATTACACAATTCTCAAATTACAAGCAATAGCACAAATAAAAACAACAGAAAAAAAGATACAAATTAAACACTTTACAGTAGGCCTACATGTGAAAACTGTATGAAGAAAATATACACAGATACTATAAAAGCTACAGAAGTTATTTAGTTAAGAGCAGTGAATGATTATCTCTTTTTCTTTTGGTGTTTGATTAACATTATTGAAACAGACGGTATATGACGCTGCTGTCACTTTAACGCCTAATGCACGGATCCGTTATAATGACACACGCATACGATATAACTGGTTACGGTCAGTTAAGACTGTTTATGTGGATACTCGTCAAAAAAGGCATTTTGGCATAATTTTATGTATATTTGCTCAAGAAGATGCAAAGGACAACTCCAGTGCTGTCTGAGAGGTGGCTTCCATTCACAAGACGCTGTGAAAGAGAACTCAAGTTTTCTTTAACAGCGTCTTGTGATTGAATGGCTTAAAATCACTTGAATGTTTATCAAATGTTTTTAAGTCTTGTCAGTTTAAACTTTCTGGAGGAAGCAACACTAGCCCGATCATTCTAATAGGTGATTATAGTTTTAGGGGGGCTGAGATGACAGATGGGGGGGGGTAAAGCCCACCGAAAAAATGGCCTAGAACTGTCCCTGAAGTTCAAGATTTCTGTTAGGTAAGATCTAATGGTTTTGTTTGTTTGTTTGCTCATTAGAATAATAGAAATGCTTGTTAAAACAGTTGTGATCTGAATTATGCCTGTGAGCAATATGTCAATATCCTCAGGCAGCGACTGGGTCCATATTTCACTCGGCCCATGAAATGAAATGAATGTATTATTCAGCTGCTTCTTGTTCTACTTTTCTGGAACTATTAGGATCCTAAATGAGACTGAACACACATTTTGTAGCAGTTCAAGATGAATCCTGGAAGCTTTTGCATTTTAAAACTGAAATGTCAATACGCCTGTAGGGAGAATATTTTTGTTACTTGGCCATTTATGCATCTTGTCAGTAATTCTTTACCCCATTACAGGGCTGCCAAAAGACATGAGTGATGACGTTTTCCTCGTCTGTCTCAATTACTATGGTTCAAAATCACATACACACATACTGTATGGTCATATTGTGTTTTAAGAAGTCAAAACTGGAAAAAAAAGAAATAAATTGACTTAATTAAATTTCTTTATACCTACAGTGCACACATGGGAAATCACGAAGAGAGGATGCACTTCATTCTGAGAGCATCAAAAACGTCCTTTAGTGGATAAAAGTGAAACACTTCTTCCAACATACTGAGTGCAATGCTGAGATGCATTGAATTTATAAGTCACTGATTTGTAATTACAAATGTGCATTTATTTAGTCAGAATCTCACAGCCATGCTTCTGGTGTATTTTCAGAATGTCATATCGTGGAAAGTTTATTATTTTGCAATGCAGTGAGCAATGCAGATTTGTTTATGAAGAACTATATGAAAGTTTTAAGCTTCCTTACATCATTACTGGGATTTGGAGAGGGCAATGTTGTGGAGACATATGTTCAATGCAAGGCATAGCACAAATGCACTAATGGCACTTCTGTTCGCCAACGTTCTCGAACATCTGTTGCTGAGCAGAGGTGTGACAAAACTGTTTAGCATTAGTTTAACTTTAAAAAAAAGAAAAGGAAAAAAAGAGAAAGTTTTACCACACTCAGTACACACTCAGGCAGAAGAATAATGTGATTCAATGTGTGAAAAACATATAGCTAATCTTCTTTAAAAAAAAAAAGAAAAAAAGAAGAGAATTTGATGGAGCGCTTTAATTGTATCACAACATACATCACTGTACTATACTATCACCCTGTCATGCCAGCCAATCAGGTGGAAAACACATGTAGAAGGGTTATTACCTTCACTGATTAACAAAGCATTTCATTTCACCATGTAGCTGTCATTCCATGCAACATGACTGCAGTTCCCACAGTAGCTATTATAACCTGTCTGCAATTACCGCACGGCGCATTAGCGGTTATCATAATTGGCGTCACGTTTGACACATCTGAACTAATAGCAGTCAATCAATTGAATCTGTGCGCCATGGCTACTAACTCATTGACAGGTAGATGTCACAGATGCAGAAATTCAGTCCACGGCTTTTAAGCTCCAGGTTGCAAATCTCAGAGATTGCGTTAGAATGATTAGAGTCGGATGGGAGCCGTTAAAATGGCAGACACGTCATGTTGCGAGAAAGCATAGCATACGCTTGAATACACTTGGAAATGTTAGCGCTGCCAGGAAATGAGTCTGGAATGAAAAATTAGAGACCTTTGCCAAAACTGATGGTGTAGAAATGTAACAAAGTGCATAAGCAGTGATTTATTGTTGAATTTTTATCTAGTTGAGCCTCTCTGCTGAGGGCTGGCCTGGCCCTAAGAGGAAATCTGGACTTTTTATGCCACTTCTGGAGTGGCAGCTCAAAATTTCCTTGAAAAAAACTGAATCTCAGGATTATAGAAATTTGTACTCCATTTACCCAAACTAGGTATTATCTTGTTCCCTTCCTACTAGATTATTAGTGGTGTTATAAGGCAAGTATCATTATTACTGTTGTTTATACTTGGGTATTTATATACATAGAAAAAAATGGGAAACAATGAGAAATATTCATTCAAATGTAAGAAAAACACATACATAATAAACCAGTGCTAGAGTACAATAGCATAATAATAATACAAATGTATTATAATATAATATAATATACAAGAGGAAAATGGTGCCACTTTATGCAACAATATTATACTTTCTCACAATTTTGTACAAACCCGATTCCAAAACAGTTGGGACACTGTACAAATTGTGAATAAAAACAGAATGCAATGATGTGGAAGTTTCAAATTTCAATATTTTATTCAGAATACAACATAAATGACATGTATCATTTTAAGTTGATTTTAAATTTCATGGCATCAACACATCTCAAAAAAGTTGGGACAAGGCCATGTTTACCACTGTGTGGCATCCCCTCTTCTTTTTATAACAGTCTGCAAACGTCTGGGGACTGAGGAGACAAGTTGCTCAAGTTTAGGAATAGGAATTTTGTCCCATTCTTGTCTAATACAGGCTTCTAGTTGTTCAACTGTCTTAGTTCTTCTTTGTCGCATCTTCCTCTTTATGATGCGCCAAATGTTTTCTGTGGGTGAAAGATCTGGACTGCAGGCTGGCCATTTCAGTACCCGGGTCCTCCTCCTACGCAACCATGATGTTGTAATTTATGCAGTATGTGGTCTGGCATTGTCATGTTGGAAAATGCAAGGTCTTCCCTGAAAGAGACGGCGTCTGGATGGGAGCATATGTTGTTCTAGAACTTGGATATACCTTTCAGCATTGATGGTGCCTTTCCAGATGTGTAAGCTGCCCATACCACACGCACTCATGCAATCCCATACCATCAGAGATGCAGGCTTCTGAACTGAGCGCTGATAACAACTTGGGTTGTCCTTGTCCTCTTTAGTCCGGATGACATGGCATCCCAGTTTTCCAAAAAGAACTTCAAATTTTGATTCATCTGACCACAGAACAGTTTTCCACTTTGCCACAGTCCATTTAAAATGAGCCTTGTCCCAGAGAAAACGCCTGCGCTTCTGGATCATGTTTAGATATGGCTTCTTTTTTGACCTATAGATTTTTAGCCGGCAACGGCGAATGGCACGTTGGATTGTGTTCACTGTTTTCTGGAAGTATTCCTGAGCCCATGTTGTGATTTCCATTACAGTAGCAATCCTATATGTGTTGCAGTGCCGTCTAAGGGCCTGAAGATCATGGGCATCCAGTATGGTTTTCTGGCCTTGACCCTTACGCACAGAGATTGTTCCAGATTCTCTGAATCTTTGGATGATATTATGCTCTGTAGATGATGATAACTTCAAACTCTTTGCATTTTTTCTCTGAGAAGCATTGGGGGAATTGGTGATCCTCTGCCCATCTTGACTTCTGAGAGACACTGCCACTCACCAGAGGTTCTTTTTATACCCAATCATGTTGCCAGTTGACCTAATAAGTTGCAAATTGGTCCTCCAGCTGTTCCTTATATGTACATTTAACTTTTCCGGCCTCTTATTGCTACCTGTCCCAACTTTTTTGGAATGTGTAGCTCTCATGAAATCCAAAATGAGCCAATATTTGGCATGACATTTCAAAATGTCTCACTTTCAACATTTGATATGTTATCTATATTCTACTGTGAATAAAATATACGTTTATGAGATTTGTAAATTATTGCATTCCTTTTTTATTCACAATTTGTGAATACACTCTAATTTATTCACTGTTCATCAGGGTGTCAATTCCAGTCTCCAAACACAGAAGACCTCCTTAGCATCACTAAAAATACTCTATAAACTGCATAGCAACACCCTGGAAACCACCAGCAATGCTCAAATATTGTGGAGGTGCATGCGGTTTCTTCAAAGCAAATCTTGCTGTTTTGCACTTCCCAGTCCTTTTCCTCCAAAGAATATCAATCATACCATTTATTTATTATTATTTAAATAAATGAAAAAAAAACAACAATATCGATTTTCTACAACTCATTTAAACCAATTATTTTGACAAAATATCAATTACAAGTAAGACAACTTTGCCGTCAGGCGGGAGTAAAATTCTTAATTTGAGTCATATTTTCGAAGTGTGTACATTACTTGATCAAATTTGCAGAGCTGTGTAAAGCCTTCAGGCTATGAAACCAAATAATGCTTTCAATCATGTTCCCATCTGCAAAAGGACATAAAAACCACTTGTTTTTCATAGTATGTGAGCAAGAGCTGATTGAGGTGAACTATTGTGTAATAGATATCTATTCAAAGGCACAGGAGCACTTTGATGGTGTCCCCACGTCGACTCGTTGACACATTCAGTGACGAGATCTTCTGTCGGCTCCATACAAAAGGGCTCTGCAGTCACTTGGATGGCTGTGTATTTATTTATTTATTTATTAATTTTCGGTTCTGTGAAAATAAATGATGTTCTGTGAAAAGCAACAAAAACAGACCCTAGAGTGTGGAGGTGCAAAACTGAGAGCAGGTGTGAAAGAGTGGCGGAGTTACAGAGAGATGAGTACGAAACTGTTCAAGTACCTCTGTATAAAAAAAAACAAAAAAAACAAAACAAAAAAAAAAAAACGGAAGACTTGAAGGACACAAATAAAGAATGAGGCACAAACTGATTATTTCAACACATGACAGCTTGACAGCTTAACGATAAAAGCCTGGGAATAAGTAGGCCTATGTGAACTTGCAACAGAACACATTTAATTATTTTATTAATTATTAAAGAGCTCTATCAGGAAATGTCTGTGTGCCTTAAGCAGTCATTCGCTCTGGAACCATTTATCACTTTTCAGACAATTCTGTAGCTGTTACTTGGATGGGATGATTTTTTTTTTTTTTTTTTTATCTTTAATTCATTTACTTAAATTAGGATTATATGAAATGGTTTGTCAAATTTTAACTGACAAGATTATTTATTATGTAGCCTATGAATGATAAATTATTAAATTAGTTTATTATCTTAATAATATTCTAATAATAAAACATTCCTATCCTTAATTCCAATTTAAATAACATTATTTATAATATTAATTAATGATCTGACTACCCTTATAGCATACATACATCACAGAGACGTCTATTTGATATCTGCATTTACATCTGCAAGATGTTTTTTTTTTTTTTAGTGTTTGCACATCTGCAATATGACTTGTTTCTTTTCAGATGTTAAATATACATTTAGAAAGCCTCTTTAAGATGTTTATGATTTAGAATGTATGTAAAACTGCTTTTTCTAAGATGTTAATCAGATGTTTGTGTAATGTACTCTATAGGCTACACAACAGATGTTTTCCAGATTAAGCACTATTTAGCAGACATCTTGGAGACTTACCTGTGCTATCTGGGTAATATTGTCTAAAATAATAATAATAATAATAATAATAATTATCTCTCTGCTAAGTTCTAATAGATAATACTTTACCAAAAAAAAAAAAAAAAAAAAGGTTTATAAATACCCTTTAGCAGCACAGTCCATGTGCAACTGAAAATGCTTTTTCAGCCTTATATACAGTAGTTACTCGACACGGACAGACCCATTGGTAACTTTTTCCCCCATTCAGCCTTATTTGCAAAGCCTCTTGCATTTCGTGGGTATTTTACGGGCGAGTCAACCTTAATTGAAAATGACAAAGATATTAGTCACGCAGAACTAATCTGGTCACCATTATCGTCGTTCTTTTCACACTTGCAATTTAGAACCAGGGTTAGCACCACTTTTGCGGTGTTAACCCCACATTGCAATGCCAAACTTGTACAGTGTGAACTGATGCGGTGTTAGAATGTTTCAGATAGATCTTTAGCAACAGACAACCAGTCGCACACTCATATTTGCCTGCTCTGGACAGTCACGGAAACATTGTGCATTGTATATGAACTAAATTCAGAGGAAAAATGTCAAATGCTGACAGAAAATGTGACAATTTCAGTGAAGTGAGCCTTTCATTCTCACCTTTATAGTCCGAAATGTCCATTCAGTATAAACTCGAGTCGGCAATACAATGCTAGCGCTACTGTATGTAAACAGGTCGCTTGATGCGTTTATCCAAGCAATGACACTTACACAGCAAATATGCAAATAAGAACGTTAACCCAGGTTTAGAAATGTACAATGTGAAACGTCAGCTTATGAATTTCCAGGATTAATTGTTAACCCCGAGTAAATTATGAGCAGTGTGAAATGTGAACATACCAAGATAACTCGGATATCGTTTGTCCACAAGGCATCAAAAACATAATCTAGAAATAAAATCCACAGTCACTCATCTCAGTTTACAGGGATGGAATTAAAAAACAAAAAACAAAAAAAACACTGGTAAAAGCTGGCCCTCACTAAAAGATTTTAAAAATCTTGTCAGATTTTCAAAATGTGAGAGACCATAAACATGATGATAAAAAAAAAAAAAAAAAAAAAAATCATAGATTTACCGTTTGTTTCTGTAGTGTGAGGAGCGCCACAATGTGCCCAAGACAGCACACCACACACTTACATACAACGAGTCCCGACTGTGAACACAGGAAATATCGCAAAATCTCTCATGGTCAAACGTGACTTTAGAGTAAACAAACATGCCGCATGACAGGCAAGAAGAAATGGCAATAATAGTGTTTTGACTAAGAAAAAGAAAAAGTCTAAAAGAATGTCTAAAATGGACTATTGAAATAAAGTTTTACCAATAACTGTGTCTTGCTGATGGTTTTGAATTTCAACAACATTGTGGCTTGCTCCACTTTTTCCACTAGATTTTAGATGTGACTGCCTTGACAAATGGGTTTTTCATTCAAAAAATATAAAGAAATGTGTTCTTCAGTATGTTGAACCTCTTGAGCAGGTACTTGTCACAACAAACAGTATAATTAATTCAAACATGCCTTAAACACATCTCAGGGACTGGTGATTAATCATAGCTCAGATGTAATGTGAAAAATGTATTTAAACGTAAACAGCATGAATTTACTACTAATGCAAAGTGGAAAAAGTGAGCCGTGTAGGAGGCCGCAGAGCTTCATCACTTCCATATTACATCTTGACGGCATTAATATGTTCACTAAGATTAATGATAGCAAAAATGTAGATTTACTACTGAGTTCACCCTCTTTGATAGCTTGATGGCTAGAACTCTCTGCAGATACACAACATGTCCTGAAGAAGCCATTTAGTGCATAATGACTTGTGTTCGTAGCATTTTCAGACCTAATCTTAATATATTTTTAACATCACCATCATCAGTTTCTGAAAGAAGTAAAAAATGCTAATGTTCTCAGAACTTGAGCAGTAAACACATCTAACAGAAAGTTAGAAACTCTTTTATTGTGGAATTTAAATGACGATGTCAACATTATCTTAAGCCTGCATTACTTACTTTTAGTGAGACTTTTGACTTTTGACAAGATTACTGTGACCGAGAACAGAATGTACTGTAAGAGGCACTACAAAGATACAAATTTCAAAAGTTACTAATTTTATGAAGAAATTAATAATTTGGTAACTCTTTAAAACAAGGTTTCATTAGTTAACATTAGTTAACATGAACTAAGAATTAACAATCTTCTAGAGCATTTATTAATCTTAATTAATGCTCATTTCAACATTTACTAATACATTATTAAATTCAGATGTTGTATTTTTTAACATTAGTTGATGCACTGTGAACTAATATGAACAAACAATGAATAGCTAGATTTTTATGAACTTGCCTTAATAAACATTAATAAATACTGCAACAAATGCATTGCTCATTGTTAGTTCATGTTAGTTCAGTGGTTCCCAAACTTTTTAGCTTGGAGTACCCCCTGAAGGGATTACCTTTATCCTTCTGAGTAAACCCTCTCTTCCACTTCAACTGCAGTCACACCTTTACCATTAAGCGACAATATTTGCCCCCTAAATTGATTTTCCAGTGCATTTTTTTTTTTTTTTAGCTTTATGAATAACTTTATAAAATAATGTTTTAAATAAAAAATGTTCAATAGAGAAATATGCAATGATGGTAAAACGAAGTAAAACTTTTAAATATTAAACTAAAACGGCCAGTAGGTGGCAGCAAGTCACTGTTTTTTTGAGTGAGTCATCGAGTCATTCATTCAGTAATGGAGCAAGTGGCTGTAAACAAATCATTGAATCATTGACTCTCATGATTCGTTCAAAGCCGCAGAATTGTTCGCGAAACATACGTGTGTTTAAGTTCTGCTGTGGTTTTCGTTAGAACTATTATTTCATTGCAAAATAGAGTAAACGCTGACAGTACTGTGTTTAAAATGTACGTTTTATTTTTTGATCTGTTACGTTTGCAGTCATGTGGATATTTGGGAACAATTGCATTCTTGCTCGTTATCATCATTAAATACAAGAACTCACACAAGGTATGTTTTTGTATCAGAGAAAGTTTGAGTCTTAAATCGAAATTAATCCATTATCTGTGTCTATATTTGTTCTTCATGCGAGTAAGTGCTAAATCCCTACTGTTACAAAGGTGCATTGTCGAGAATGACAGTAATTTAGCACGATTTAAGGCAGCAGAATCTGCTTGTGTGGATTCAGTCATTTTTGACTGCAAATGATGAGGTAATTTGATTAATTGTACTGGATTTACGACATTTTGGCAATTAGAAATACATGCTCGATTTTAATATTATTTTAAGGTAGAATTAAATGAACTACTCAGCATTTTGTTCGCGTACCCCCTTTTGTCACCTCACGTACCCCAGTTTGGGAACCACTGTGTTAGTTAATACATTACCTAATGTTAACAAATGAGACCTTATTGTTAAGTTTTATTCAGCAAAGACACATTCAATTTATGTTACAAAATATTTCTATTTAAAATAAAATGCTGTTCTTTTGAACTTTCTATTCATCAGATAATCCTGAACAAAAAAATGTATCAGTTTCCACAAAAATATGAAGCAGCAAAACTGTTTTCAACATTGATAATAATAAAAAATGTTTCTTGAGCAGCAAATCGGCATATTAGAATGATTTCTGAAGGATTGCGTGACACTGAAGTCTGAAGTAATGATGCAGAAAATTTGGTTTTGTATCACATTTAGGGGCACGTAAATCAGATGTAACCCAGAAAAAAAAGGCAGAAAACCCAAGTATGTTCAAGGTTTTCTCATTTACTTGCTCCTGAGTATCTCAGACAAAACTCTTGAATATGTTTCAGTGATTCAGCCAAGAGCCCTGCACACTTTGCCAAACCCAAGTAACTCTTCTTTGGAAGCGCTCGTTGTAGCAGCCTGGAAACACGACTGATGGCATTGTGTAGCAGCCAGACATGTTGAGAAAGTTTTGGCCATTTTATTTCATAGTATGCATCAGACTGTCCTCAGTTCATCAAAAAAAAAAAAAAAAAAAAAAAAAAATTCATCATGAAGCTATGCATTAGTCTCAGGAAGGGTAACTAACAATGATATGCTGGTGAGTCAAGGTTGCACATGGGCCAGCTGGAACAAACTCGCAAATCAGACTGGGTCGACACAGCTGCGCTGTTTGCCAAAGATCTCCTTGCACTAAATATATGCAGAAATCTTATGAGGCTGTAACTTACTGGAGACATTTGCACCCTCTGGATTGCCAGTGCTTCAGACCGAGGTCTGGAGATGAATACTTATGTCATTCTATATCTAATTCATTTACTCGTTTTTGCTTCAGCCAAAAATGAAAAGTCCATCATACACTTACTCTCTTGTTATTGCAAACTTTTCTTTCTTGAAGTGAAGTGAATTTCTTTGTCCTCTAGAATGGCAGTAACAGGCTGTTTAATTTAATTTGCATTACAATATTTTTGCTACTGTGTTTTTGATGTTTTGAAAGACAAAATTCAGTCAAAAACAAGCACTATACAATGAATTCAAAACGAGTTATCAGTCAACAATTTCAGACCCATATTTAGTTTGCTCAACTCTGACAGGAGGAAAAGGATAGAAAATCTGAATGTTATGCTGAATGTTATGTAACCTCTGTAAGTGTGAGATATTCAGGCTGCAATGAGGTCTGACAGACGACTGCCAGTGAGATTGTTTCCACTATGCAGTGATTTCATGTTCTGATTCAAAGTAGATTCAATAATAAATGTCAAAATGCCGTTGGGCCGCCATTTGCTAAGCCTCTTACTTGTTTAACATGCCATTCATGTCAATGGCGGATTTTTGCTGGGGTAGCCAAGGTCACACAGTTCACGGCAACTGAACAGATTAGCTTTGCTGGTCTAACAAACTAATGAACAATGACAATGGCGTGTCCAGTTTATGGAACAAAATGAGAGGAAATACAAAGAAAGAGACCCAAATCAATATTTATATTTTACTGTATATTATAAAGTTGCACTTTAGTAATGTTTAGTTTTCAAGTAAAAAAAAAAAAAAAAAAAAAGTATGTCTGTAATACCTTCTCCTTATAATCGTACTGTGACTAGATGGCAGAATATAGTTTTAAATGTGTATTTTTATTATTTAGTTTATATTTTTTATTGTAGTTTAGTTTTCTTTAGATGTCTGTCATTGTTTAAATATATTTATAAAATTGTTAGTTCATGTCTTTGATTCTGATTGGTCAATAGCTGTGTTTTATTCAGGATAAAACATGGCTATGACAGCTTCACACAACAGTTCTGTGTATCACTACACAACACCCTTAGCAACCTCTCTTAGCAACGTAAACTGTATGTTCTCAATTAATATTGTTCATTGAAGCTTACTGTAGGCCTATTATGTAGAAGTGAGAAAAAGATAGAGTGTGCGATTTCTTACCTGCATTCAGATTTTGCATTTTCGTTCAGGTCAGTCCTATGTTCATAATAAAAAATCTGTTTAAATGTCTGATGTATTATCTTTCCTTTTAACAGTTAAGGGGTTTTCCCATGACTGACAGCGCTAGTCAAAGCATTTGTCAGTTGTGTCTTGTTCTGTTCACAACAATTCAGTCTTTTCAATGTAAAAGTCTTCGCTACTGACTGACACACTCATAAAGACAGTCTTTGCCACCATCTAATGGCGTGAAAATGTAACTTCTGTTGCTGTTCACGGTCAAGGACTATTTTTTCCAGCGGAAGGAAAGCTTTTAGAAAAAGTTTACTTCATGAAAGTTGCATTAATACATATTTCTGGCTTTAATATGTGTATTGTGTGGTAACCATTTTATAAAAGCAATAAGGTACTCAAGGCTAGTGTTGTATTGTGAATAAGTTACAGCTGAAGGGCGTTGTTACCCCTTCAGCCGCGACTTGTTCACGATACAGCACAGCCTCTAGTACCTTATTGCTAACATATACTTTATATATAAAGACGTTATGGATCAACATATTTTGTTAATCCTGGAACAACATTCCTGTTTGAAAATTTTGTCTTAAACCTAACCTTACCCATTACTTTTTCCCTAAAATCAGAGGGAAATTATAGATGAATAACACTGATGTAGAACTGTAAACTTCAAATCTGATTGGTTGATTGAAATGTTGTTCCAGGATCAACAAAGATGTTGATCCAGGAACCTGTTGTACATGGTGAAATCACATTCACTGCAGGGTGGGACATGTTTCTGATCACACTCCACAGGCGTTACAGACGTGTTGATGCATCCATTCATTTAGAAGTTTGTTTCCTTTAGTTTCAGTAAACACTCCAATTTCACTAGGAATACGTTCTGAAAGTTTTGAGTTCTGAAACTTAGAATAAGAGATACAGTATGTTTTTATAGTGCAAATATCAAGGATACTTTGATTCCTCCAGATATGAGCCTTGTAAATCTAACATCAACCATCAGTTGTTAGCACACTGCAGTGAGGTGGCTTTGTTAATTTTCCAAGAAAAGCGGAGATCAGGAGGATTACAGTGGCAGTAGGAGGTGGCAGTAGGAGGTGACAGCTCACCGGTGGGTCCGGAATCACTTTGAGTCCTCTGTGAGGAATTTCAGACATACCAAAAACCCCGTCGAGGTCTTTAGATCCTCGGGAACAGCAGGATCTTCTGACGTGCACCCCGGGGGGATTGCAGGAGGAGGCGCTGGTGTCTCAAGAGACAGACTGTCAAGAGACTCAACTCCTCTAGCACAATGAATCTGATTTGTGCTTCAGGTACATTGGGATGTGAGCAGGTACTGAGGAAACAATGTCATACTCACACACAAAAGATACACATATGAACTGAGGTTAGCCATTTTTATTTAATATGAATATGTCATGATAAATAAAAATGTTTTTAATAATACCATTCAAAAGTTCGGGTCAGTAAGATTGATTGATTGATTGATTGATTTGAAAGAAACTGACACTTATTCAGCAAGGATGCATTAAAGGATTCGTTCACTTTCAAATGAAAATTACCCCAAGCTTTACTCACCCTCAAGCCATCCTAGGTGTATATGACTTTGTTCTTTCTGATGAACACAATCTGAGAAATATTAATAAATATCCTGACGCATCCAAGCTTTATAATGGCAGTGAACCGGGTTCACGAGTATGAGCTGAAGAAAGTGCATTTATCCACATCTATCCATCATAAACGTGTACTCCACATGGCTCCAGGGGGTTAATAAAGTCCTTCTGAAGTGAAGTGATGCATTTGTGTATATAAAAAAAAAAAAAAAAAAAAAAAAAAAAATCCATTGTAGCGTCTGGACCAATCAGGCACACAATTATTCATTATATTTAATGAATTACCCATAACTCACTCTATCAAAGTTCTGTGAACCCATCCCCCTAAAACTCCAACTAACCTCCCAAATGTAGCTAAAACACACATGCAGAACTAGGTGTCCTGTTACAAATACATGGCACTTTTCCGATCAGAAAGAATGTTGTAGTGACTCACTCTTTCTGAGAAGGACAAATAAACTCTCTTAATCCTATGTATTCTCTGTATAACCACTTGGGAAATGTATAAACATGTTTCCCATCTCATGACTTTCCTTTTATAGGCTTTATTCTATGTATTCATTTTCTCTTTTGAACTATTTTGGTATTAATATTCCAGAGCTGCAATGGATAGTTATCTGAAATCACACAGGTAGCATGTTTGGTATCTACGGATTCCAACTTTCGATTCCTATTTGGTAATTTATGTTATATGTCCATACCTGTGCAACACATCAGTATTACAAGGATCTTTAATAGTTCTTGTTCAAAAACTCTTGACAGGAGGTGTGTTATCGCACAGAAATACAACACCTTCATTGGCTACATCAACTTTTAGAGGTTGAACTTTGACCAGAGGTTAAAAGCTAGAGAACAATGCCACTCCCTCTCTTTCCTTGCTTCTGGACCACTGAACAGACATCTCCTTGCTGCAGGCCTCTTCAGGCCAAGGCCTGTAGGCCTAAGCCTGCAGGCCTCGGCCTACAAACCAGCCATGTGCTCAACATCCAACATAGACAAGACTGGCAACAACTTCAGACGAAATCCTCAAGATCTCTCCTCAAACTGCCGATTCGACACTCCTCAGCCTGAAGGCATTTTAACACTAAACAGCGATTTAGTATTAATTTGTAAGACTTACCTTTGCTATTGCTGAAGAAATTGATGATTCCTTTCCAGATTGTCTTTGACTTTTTCCTATAGCTCTAGTAACAGTACCTCTTCCGGTTCAACTCAATCATTACTCATTCTGACCTACATATGTGTGTGACCTTTGTGTATATTATGTTATGTGTTTGTTAGTTTAGTTATGTGTTTGTGAGTTAGTTAATAAAGACTGTGCACAATACATGTTTGGTTCTGACTCCGTCTGCTAATAAATTGCCTCTTAAGTGATTTAGATCCTGACTACATGCTCTAAGTAACACTGTACAATAAGAATGTTATTTTTCCATAACCTGGAAATGAACATTTCTTAGAATTAATAAACAATCAACACTGAGTGTTCACTGGACAACAGGATAATTGATTGTAATATTAAGCTTAATGTAGCTATATCCAGTTAATCTGATTAACAGATTTACATATTCATAATTAATCATAATTAATAATCATATTGAGTTATGAATAATTATTAATATTTCCCCTTTGAGTTAATTCGCTACACCATATTTAGCAAGTTATGAAGTAAAATATCTAGCTTCTGCCAGAGTGCCTTCCGTATTCAAGTTAAAGTGTAAACTGGCATCGCTTTAGTTACACTTTTTCCGTAAGATGAATAGGGAAGGCGTAGAACGTAGTGTAAGCTTTTTGAACCGCAAGAGTTTTACACTTTCTTCCTACGTTGAATACAGAAGGCGGTCTGGTGGAAGCTAGATATTTTACTTCTTTCTTAGAAAAAAAAGTCGCAAAAGGGGTCTGAAAAGACGCTAATTTGGTAAGACTGATGCAGCCTTCCGTCTCCATGTCCCAGCCCGCCGCTGTCCAAACTGGCGTTATAGCAATTTTGCACCGACCGGAGGCAATTAGCTACCAAACTGGTTCCATGTGCGTATCACACCAATGTACATATTTTGCGACAGCAAATCAAAGTTATTAATTATTTAGGCTTTATTCAAAATAAACTGGTAGTATTATTTTTCTTCAAAACTATCAAAAATATTTAATGCCTGTAGAAATAAAATGTAATGCTTTTTAATGCCATTTAAGGCCTTAATTTTCGCAAAATCCATTTAATGACTTTTAATGCTTTTTAATGCCCCGCAGGCTACAGATACCCTGATAAATGCACTTTCTTCAGCTCATACTACACTGTAAAAAATGACCGTGATTTTAGCAGTAAAAGACTGTAAAAATGCTGCGGTGAAAAACTGTCAATTGGTTTACATAAAGTTTCCGCACTATATACGGTGAATAACTGTAATAGATCTAACGGTACATTTAATGTAATTTTACGGTAAAATACTGTTAAATTCACAGTTTTTGGAAGTGAAAAATAACAATTCATTGTCAAATTTACAGTGAAAAATCGTAAATTGACATTCCCACAATTCCCTGCGTGACACTTCATTTGATATATTTTCGTTGAAATAACTCTGTTTCAATTGTGTTCATCAGAAAGAAGAAAGTCATATACACTTAGTATTGCTTGTTGAGTAAAGTTTTGCTGATTTTCATTTTAATATGTTTTGTTTTCTTTTGAACTTTCTATTCATCAAATAATCCTGCACAACTGTTTTCAACATTGATAAGATAATTGTTCTTGAGCAGCAAATAAGAAGGATCATGTAAGTGGAGACTGGAGGAATGATGCTGAAAATTCAGCTTTGACATCACAGGAATAAATTACATTTTCAAATACTCTCATAAACCAGTTATTTTAAATTATTATAATATTTCACAATATTACTGATTTTAATGTATTTTTGATCAAATAAACTTAACCTTGGTGAGCATAAGAGACTTTAAAAAACATACAGTGGATTTTTATTCTACTGTTCTCTCCAGTGTTTGCCATCTAGGATGAAATGTTGAGAGTGTGTCTTTGTTAGTCAATGTGTAAATGTTCTTACTGACTTAACTCCAGCACATCTCCTTGTGCCGGAGCAGATGTCCGGTTTGGAGGTGGATGTCGGCCACCATTAGTGAGACTGACACTGCAGGGGTGATCGGGTCACCTTCTTTAATTCCCTGGACTGTAAATTAGGATCAGCGAGCGGCCGGGTCCAGGGCTGACACAATAATACATCTCATGGCTAATTTGGCACAAGCAAAGGATTTGTACTCTTAAACACACACAAAGAGTTGTGGCCTGTCTCTGCTGACCCTCCAGCCCCTTTTCCTAATGAGTCTCTGTACATTTTGCCATCTCCATTATCACCTTCTGGATGCCACGTTCTCTCTGTCTCTCTCAGTCTTGTCTCCACAGCCTAGATGTGTGTTTGAGCAGGAGCAGGACCTCACGGCCGGGTTAAGATGGACACTGGATGCTGAGTGTCTCTCATACTGTTTTGAAGGTTGTACAGCAACCATATGAGCTACTGCAGTGCACTATTTTTATTTATTTTTTTTTTCACTGAAAAAAAAAATGTGGTCGAGAAACAGTATTCACTCAGAAATATCTAGTACATTTTACAAACAATTACAAAGAAATGGCAAGTAAAAATGAATTAAATGCACAATATGTGAGATTTTTGGATTAAAATATCAAAAACCACTAGAACAATGTTATATATTTTGTTGACTTGTGTATTGACATTATCCCAAATGTTTCCAAGAATGTTTAAATCCAGAGAAATAAGCAATTTTAATCAGAATACAGACCATGTCTGTGCGTCGCCTATCAATGATATACCCGTGTTACCCTCCATTTCCGGTTTTATTTTGTAGAAACCATGGAAACACCAACAACGCTTTAATATATGATGTGTTTTTATTAGAGAGGTGAGCAACTGTTTGGATACATTCATCGACAGAAAACTAATCATGTTATATAGCTTAACACAGTAAGTCTTATTGTTTAAATCTAGTTTTCTTGATTTACTGCAAGTGTCATGTTTTACCTTTCCTAATATTGATCTAGCTTACTGCAGTGTGCAACAAGAGTCTCATAGTAGCTGCCGAGCGAATGCACAGAGTAGCATTATAACAACTTTTAACACACAAATCTATCTAATATGATAAAACAGCATTGCATTACCCCACATATGCATGACCGGAAGAAGCAGAAGCAGTCATCTGCAGCATAATAAAAGCGCCACTGCTCTCAAGCCCTGTCATGTGTCGCGCTTGTCTCTCATTAGCAATCACTCCAGAGGCCTCGTTCCACTTCGATGGTTTTCAGCCACACCCTGTTTCATACTACAGTAATGTTAATACATTTTTAATACATTAGCTCATCCATGAATATGATTTCTGCCCGAGTCCTGGATTCTTTTCCACCGGCTGTAGATGTGAAGACAACAAAAACAAAATAAAACCTCATAGTGAGGCCAAATGTGAACACAATGTAACAATTTTGCATAGTTTCATAGACATATAGCATAAATAGTATGCAGTATACAATATTAGAGTGTCTATTTACACTAAGTGCAAATAGTGTCCGTTGTTGGCAAATGCTATTTACACTAGCTCCACCAACCAATGTCTGGTTGGGCCTCTCAAGTTTTAAAAAAGATACATATAATCCAGTGTCTTCAGTGGTGCAGCAGTAGCAAGTAAGGCTTGCAGACCTGGCTTTTAATGCGATCGACGTGAGTTTGAATCCGCTTTTTGCCGAGCTCGCATTTATTTTCAATAAAAATGAAAATAATGTTCTAAAAGTGGAAATAAACTACGAACAAGTTAATAAATAATAAAGTTAAAAAATAATATTAAAAGTGTTTATTAGGTAGGGTTAGGGGAAGGTGTAGGGAGGGTTTTTATTCTCCCAGTAAGGCAGCATCCATTTAATAATTTTAATAAATATAATCATTCTATCACATTATTGCATCCTGTTAATTTACAAAAATACTGAGGTGCAAATAGTATCTGCCAATATAAAGTATAGATAGCATCTAATTACTATTTACTCATATTGCAAAGAGCTGATACTTTTACATGGTATAAATAGAATCTATTTCTATTTTCGCCTAGTGTAAATAGCATATCACTAAGAAAATGGCATATTTTCTTAGCGATAGATGATATTTACACTAAGTGCAAATGGATGCTATTTTCATTTAATGTAAATAGAGTATATTGCTATTTTCACTTAGTGTAAATAGCATCTAACGCTAAGAAAATATGCCATTTTCACTTAGTGTAAATCTATCGCTATTTGCACTTAGTGTAAATAGCCGCTGCCATACAATATATGGTGTGTAGTATGCAGAAGGCATACATTAATATTCAATACTGAAACAGCACACCACTACAGGAAATGGAGATGAACCCAGGAGTGAGAGTTTACTGCAAAACAGGATGACAATGCAGTTGAGTATTGCAAGGTGAGTATGCATGTATGTACATAGGAAGTACACACAGTTTTTAAACTTGGACCCACTTTATATTAAGTGGCCTTAACTACTATGTACTTACATTTTAATTAATCATTTGTTACAATGCACTTATTGTGTACATACATGTTTTTACATTGTACTTATATTTTAAAAACACCTGCATGTAATTACATCTGTAATTAATTTCTGTAATTACATTCATAATTACACTGTTGACCCATCCCTTAACCCTTACCCCTACCCTTAAACCTACCCATACCACCAAAGCTTTCCCTAACCTTACCCGTATCCACCTCAATATCAGCAAAAGTGTTTTGCAATTCAATATGAACCCAATAAGTACATTGTACTTATTTTTTTGATGTAAGTACATAGTAGTTAAGGCCACTTAATATAAAGTGGGACCTTAAACTTAAACATGAAGGTAGAGATACTCTGAGGAACAGTTTATGGGAACATAAAGAGGTAAGTACTTCAAAAGTCCAGAAAACACAGGATTAATACATTTATTTTTCTTCTAGGAATTTACAACACAAGGAGCAGGATAACTGAAACAGGAACAAGACTTCAGGTAAGAGTTAAATCATTTTAACAACATACTTGAGCAATACAGTCACTTATCTTTGATATTCCAAGAGATATAACAATACAAGAGAAGCAAACACAGGTAAATCCTTCTGGGACGAAACATAAATGAGAAGGTGAGTCTGTAATCCTTCAACACTAACACAAACAAGGCCAGGCAATGGCAGTGTCCAAAAGCTTTAAAATGCTGCCTTCAGAGGATGCATTCCAAGGTAGGAAGACATCAAAGCACGTCCGAATACAATGCTTCACTTCCTGTCTCCTGAGATACCTTCATTTGGTCGATTTTTGATGGCAGCATAGATGTATCCTTTTCTGCCTTTGATCTCCCACAATCCTGTGTGTTATATTCTGTGACAGTTGAGCTAAAAAATAAAGATAGCATCTGAAATGTGTGGTTTGTGGCCAGTTTGTGTGTAAATGTATATTTTTGACCAACATTTTCTACTTTTGATGTCATTTCTAACTAGAAAGTCAGCTGCATAAGTTTTTGGGTGCAGTAAATGACTGAGTGCTGCTTAATGGCAGTCCACTTGTCACATACAAGTACTCTGTACAAATTAAAAGAATTGGTTTTGCTGCTTAACATTTTTTGCAAAAACCATAATACATTTTTTTGTCTTTACTGTCACCTTTAAACCATTCAATGTGTCCTTGCTGAATAAAGGTATTAATTTCTTTAAAAGAAGAAGAAGAAAAACTTTGAACGTTATGTAATACATAATAATTGATATTAAGTGAGGTCGATCCCAATATACCTACAATGTTTATTGTTGTGTATTGCATTATATTTCACTACACTATTTTTTTATAGCAGGGAGTTTACATAGCCTTCCCTGTAGTGTGCAAATCAGCCAAACATTAGCATTCTATTCCAAACACACCCTTTCTTTCATCTACTAGTTATTCTTCAATACAAGTATTTTATGCTCATTAGCTTGATTAGTTGAACTGCTCTGCTTCGTTATTTTACATATAGTTTGATACCGACAACGGCTCAGTTACAAGCGCTAAACCAGCCATTGTTAATGAACACCCCTCGGCATGTATAAACAGGCTGTAATCTGCTTAAAATGAAATTAAAACAGGTCAAAACCTAAGCTCTATCTCGCAAAGACACCCAAGCGCACACCTGACAGATAACGCAAACCTATTCATTTTGCTCCAAACTTATTTGCAAGTCTACATTAATTCACTTGTTTGCAAGCCTGAATTGCCTACATGATTACACGTTTCTCAAAGCAGCAAGGTTATTAAGAAGGTTAATACTTATTTCCCATGGTGCATTTGTCTGGACTTGCTGGTCAGTGTGCTAATGGAAGTCTCATTGGAATGACAATGACTTTGACCTTTAATATGAATGTATGTTTGATGAATGCTTTTTTTCTGCTAATGAATTATTTTTTTTTAACTTATATATATATAAATGTATGTATAAAACAGTTCTTTCTGGTTCTCAAATCTGATTGGCTGAGAGCCATGCAATATTACTTTTAAAAGGGCAATGACAAAGATGTGATTGGCTGAGATTTACTAATTCGTTCCCTCGATTTACTAAATTGTGCGCATGATTTATAAATCGACGGAACGAAATAGTAAATCGAGGGAATGAATAAGTAATTTGTGCGCGCGATTTTAATTTTTTTCCAGCATGTCATGTCCGGGGCTCTGTAGAGAGGTCTTTCCAGCCATGGGATATTCTTCCAGTATCCCACGGTAATCGTTTCACCGTTTGAATCACTCCGCTGTCAGCATTCTCACAGCGAGTGTCATGGCGGATGAGCAAACCCACCATATTTTTATAGAGACTTCTGATATTTTGTATTGAAATGTTTTAAGAGTTTTTTAGGCAAGAACATAATTGTTTTAGGCATTTTAGAATTAGTAATGGAGGCTTGGGCTCAACTGTTTAACTGTCAACTTGAGATCTGAATCCGTGGCGGAAGGAAGTAGTTCCTCACAAAACAGGGTTTTTAAAGACAATCCGTTGTTGTTTCTTATTTATTTACACACTTGTGCCGTCGAAGTGTTGTATAAATGCAATATCACACTCGTAGCCATGCAATATGGCTATTTATCAGCACGCTCTGATTACCTACGGCTGAATAACATATTCAGCCATATCGCATGGCTACGAGTGTGATATTCTTCAACTTTCTCCCATCTCCCGACTGCATCTCTGGAGCTCAGCCACAGTGATCTTTGGGTTCTTCTTTACCTCTCTCACCAAGGCTCTTCTCCCCCGATAGCTCAGTTTGGCCAGACGGCCAGCTCTAAGAAGGGTTTTGGTCATCCCAAATGTCTGCCATTTAAGGATTATGGAGGCCACTGTGCTCTTAGGAACCTTAAGTGCACCAGAAATGTTTTTGTAACCTTGGCCAGATCTGTGCCTTGCCACAATTCTGTCTCTGAGCTCTTCAGGCAGTTCCTTTGACCTCATGATTCTCATTTGCTCTGACATGCACTGTGAGCTGTAAGGTCTTATATAGACAGGTGTGTGGCTTTCCTAATCAAGTCCAATCAGTATAATCAAACACAGCTGGACTCAAATGAAGGTGTAGAACCATCTCAAGGATGATCAGAAGAAATGGACAGCACCTGAGTTAAATATATGTGTCACAGCAAAGGGTCTGAATACTTAGGACCATGTGATATTTCAGATTTTCTTTTTTAATAAATCTGCAAAAATGTCAACAATTCTGTGTGTTTCTGTCAATATGGGGTGCTGTGTGTACATTAATGAGGAAAAAAAAAAGAACTTAAATGATTTTAGCAAATGGCTGCAATATAACAAAGAGTGAAAAATTTAAGGGGGTCTGAATACTTTCCGTACCCACTGTATATATGTGTGTGTATATATATATATATATATATATATATATATATATATACACACACATATATATACATACACTATCCTTCAACTAAAGGAGATCCAGGTGCAAAATATCACCATGCAGCATCAGTGTATTTTCCATATTGTGTGTCTTTTTATAATTCCTAATTAAGATGCAAATGAGCTGCTGGGTGAGACAGAATAAAGGAAGCAGTAACCTGGCTTACATTCGTGGAGAAAACACTCCTCTCTTCATCTATTTGTCATCTGTTCCCATGAATCTGTGGGGCAGTTTGAGCCGGCAGCTAATCAGAGGCAAACAAGGGGGAAAAAACAACCCCGGCTCCCCAAAATTGGCTAATTTTCAGTTCCTCAAGTGGCAGCATGTGTTTAGCAATTACAATGATCCCATAAATATCCCAAGATCCCCGAAACAGGGCAGGAGAACCAGGAAACAATTATGATTAGCGATTTAATTACAGTCTAAACTCCATCAAAGTAAATTTAGGCTATGATTGCTCGAGAACCGACTTGAAGAGGGAGCTACTGTATCCCCATTACGTTCTGTTCTGAACTCAATCTCCCACACAATCTCGTGATGAGAACCAATCATAAGGCTTAGCATCATGCTAATTAGAAACAGTTCTGCTCATTATCTTAGAGCCATGCGCTTCGGACTATTCAGAGGAAGTGAAATATGGCGCCATTAGCTTCTCGTCCTCAGAAGAATCGACCGATTGAATATCATCCTGCCCGAAATAAGGAACCACTCTAATGTTGCGTGGGCCGCATGTGAAGGCTTGAATTCCTGAAGTAAATTGATGCTCCTCTATAAAATGTCTTTTTTTTGTGTTCCTCCGTCCAAGTTCAAACTGTTCTGATCTTTATCACTTTATTTCAGCTGAAGGTGCGTGGGCACATCAGTGGACTTTTTAATGGAATTGCTTGTTGCAGTAATACACATGCAGACACATTCTTTAATTAATAGAGCAGTCTGAGTCAATGACAAATAAGGAGGCCTGAGATGAGATGAGCTTTTTGAAATATAATCTTTGTATTCATGTCATCATTTAATTACCCTGAAGTTGTTCCAAACCTATACAAGTTTCTGACTTATTAAAGAAGATATTACCTGGTAATATTATCTGGTAACCAGACAGTTGATAGTAGCCATTGACTTCTATAGTATTTTTTCTCCACTATGGAAGTCAATGGCTACCGTCAACTGTCTGGTTCTTACAAACGCATCTTACAAAATACAAACAGATCATGTAATCTGCTCTAGGCATAACATTATAAGAACTTTGTGAGTGTTTAGGGGTGAATAATCAAGCTTCAACAAATTAGAGAACATCAAGCAGACAAGATGTATGATCTTTTCTTTCCTCATTAATTTCATAATTTATTTTTTCTATAACATGACATTTAAAGAATTCTATTTTAAATAGTATATCATAAATGGTTTGTGACACATGCCAAATAAGATGTCCCTCTTACTTGCATTACAAATAATCTACGAATGGATGATCAGAAGATCTACCCGTCTATCAGTTAGCAACTTCACTTGCTAATTTTGAAATCAAAGTAAAAAAAATAAATAAATAAATAAGAGAGAGAGAGAGAGAGAGAGAGAGAGAGAGATAAAACTAAATTTCTGTGCTCAGTTTCACACCATTTAACTGATGTGGGACCGACAGCAACCTCACTTGCATCTCAACAGATGTTTTGTTGTTACTTTCAAACTGCTGATTTATTTATTTTTTTCTATTAAATATTTCTATTCAATTGAGAGTTTCTATACTGGGTTTTTTATTATCACCATTACAGAATAATGTTGCAGTCAATGGACACCCAAGAATATTAAACATTAAAAATGTTCACATTTACAAAGGAGCTGTCCGAGGTTCTGAATGTCTTGTGAATGGACATGAAAACATTGGAATATCAATAGCTGATTTTTTTTTTTTTTTTTTTTTTACATGCAATTTGTCACAGTCACCATCATGTTCTGTTTGTTTTGGTTTTCATTCATCACATGTGCTCTTTTGTTCTGTGTTCCCGCCACGCCAGTCACCTTGGACACTCCACTAATCATCACAGCTGTTTGTCATTTCAGTTAATCATCTGTGTATATAAGTTCAGTTCAGTTGGTGTGCCTTTGTCTGGTCTCGTATGTTCATAGTGTTGTGTTGTGTTCCTGCCTTGATCTATATTTACCCGTTGGATTATCAAGTAAATACTTATTGATGTGTATCCTCTTCGTCGTGTGTTTATACACAACTAGTGCGTTACACAATTAAAGGAGTATTTTGAATTAAGTACAAGTTGAGTTGAATTCATAGTTTATGTAAGGAATAATTGACTCAGGGCCGTTGAATTCTTAGGAAATAATGCACACCCGAGGTGGTAATGCGGCCACGACACAAAGCGGAGTGTGTGCATTATTTTCTAAGAACTCAACGGCCCGGAGTCAATTATTTCACTTATACTATGGTTATCACACCTCAAGACACTGTTCCGATCAGGGACGTGCACAGGAATTTTGAGGGGCAGTTGCTCTGACCTAAAAAAAAGGCACAAAAAACATAGCCAAAGACGAAAACTAAGGACATTTAAACTATAATTTTATTTTGTTTTATTTTTTTGGTTAGTTAGCGTTTTTTTGTAATGCCTCGTTTTTATTTTTATTTCAGTTAACGACGATGTTTTTTCCCACCTAGTTTTCGTTTTTTCGTTCGTTTTCGTTAACGATTTTAACCTTACTCACCTTTCCGACAACGTTAAGTAGTCTCACCCGACAACCGCGACAATCTCCTTCTAGTGCCGCTCATGCAGGCTCAGCTCAGGTGCCGGTCGCGTGCCACGTAAACAGAGTTTACCCTTCCCCTACTGACTTTCACTTTCGGACGGGTGCCCGAATATGGAAGTGAATGAGGCTTTTGCGATTTTTAAAAAAAAAAATTTTTTATCTAGGCCTACGTGAAATTCTGCATCCATTGTACGATTTTTTTATTTCTTTTTTTCCACCTCGGAAGGGCAACGTGAGTCGAGAAGGGCATATGGGCAGTTGCCCGGGCAACCTGAGCAACCCCCCTGTGCACGTCCCTGGTTCCGATGTTGTATTTCAAGACATTTGTCAAGTATTTGTCCTTAAAACACTCTTGTGTGTGGGACTAATTTCTTACGCATCTCATCCAAAGCCTCCATTGCTAATCCCAAAACATAATTTCAGAACTAGTAATGAAGGCTTGAGCCTTGATAGCAGAATAAAACGGTTGATACAGTTATTAATGCAGTTGAGAGAGAGAGAATAAGCAGTATATGTGAATTAGCCTAACTGAGCTGTGCGTCTCTAACGGCAGCAGTGTCTCAACTAGCGAAACTATAAGTTTACCTGAAGAACCGCAGAGTTATTACCTCGCTGGTGAGTCATGTATCTTAAGTTGCTAAACTATTTTACTCTGATTAATTCGTCAGAGCAGTGCTGACCAAACGTTTCTGTGCAAGTGTGTGTATGTACGATACAGTACAGTACGTGTGTATGTTTGAAAGAGAGAGAGAGAGAGTGTGCAAGAGCTTTCAGGACACAATATGACCAATAATTGGTATTTTGTTGCAGAAACCATGACAATAACTTGTCATTTTAATTGTATTCCTTACTATATTTTTTTGCTTGGTCGCTGTCGTTGTTGGTTTTGGTTCTTTTGTGGTTGTAGGCTGGAAGAACCTATTGAAATAACTGAAAACACTTGGTGAAGTGATATGGAACTGCAATGCGGTCAAGACCTGCTAGAACTACTTTAGCCGTTTCCCTGAAAATAACTGCACACCTTAGAATGTTGGACAACCAATCAGATTCGAGCATTCAACATCCCCATAGTGTAATATATATATATATATATATATATATATATATATATATATATATATATATATATACACACACAACAGTTCTTTCTGGTTCTCAAATCTGATTGGCTGAGAGCCATGCAATATTCTCCTAATATCAACACTGGTACCGTTTCACCATTTGTATCACTCCGCTTGTGGCGACTGTCATGGCAGTCGAGCAAATATACCATATGTTTTTTTTTTATATATATAAATACTACTGTTGTTATGTCACAAAATGTAGTTTCAAGATTTTTTAGGCGAAAATGTAGTTATTTAGACCTCAAATATGTGACTCATATATAAACATAGCATCTATTTTTCTATTTGTTTTGATGCTTTTGCAGATGCCAGCTCCAGGCCTTCAGTGGCAATTAAATTATTACGCTCTAAGTGAGTCAGAACAAGAAGTTGTTTTAGCACTGTGGGAAATTTTAAAAGGACAGTTTTTTTTTTTTTTTTTTTTTTTTTTTTAAATAATGGATATAATATTATGGACGTCGACCTGAAGAATGAATGCTATATCGGGTACTCGTTTTCGACACACACGTCTCCCGGACATCCTGTAGAATTCAACCAACCAGATGACAACTTCGAAAATCCTGAAGTGTTTCCAGTTAAGTGTGCAATATGCATCAGATATTCAGACAACGGTCCGTGGGCATGATGTCTGAGGCTATATATATCTCATAGTACACTGATAGCGCTTAACACTCTCAATAGCTGCATGACCAATTCATAAAACAATCAAGCATGCATACAAAACACAAAGCCACACCAGTCAGTTTTAATTATATATGATCCTCCTTCACAGATATAGTTGTTTGTGTAGGTAGTATGTAAATGGCTCATCTGACACCTCAGTGTGCAAATGTATGACTTATGAGAAAGCTTGTTTGCTTGTCTCTGACACTTTAATTGAGAAAAGATGTGACACAACAAAGAGACAGAACTGCACTGACAAATGAATGGAAATACACCACAATTCACATCACACTAGAGCACATCTAAACCAGGGCTGGGCAAACTCGGTCCTGGAGGGCCACTGTCCCTGCAGAGTTTTGCTCCAACCCTAATCAAACACACCTGAACCAGCTAATCAAGGTCTTCAGGATTACACACAGGTGAGTTTTATCAGGGTTGCAGCTAAACTCTGCAGGACAGTGGCCCTCCAGGGCCGAGTTTGCCCAGCCCTGATCTAAACCAAGGACGTTGTTTTATGAGTGTATTCCAGATAAGAGTTTGGCCATAGGTAAAGCAATGGTCAAGAAAGTCGAGCTCAGTGTGTTGAGAGTGATGACGAAGGCAAGCGGCAGGGGGGGTGGGGGGGGAATTAATAATATCTTAAATCTCAAAGGCCACAAGCAATTTTTTTAGAAAATAGCTTTAACCTTGACAGAGCGGAAAGACAAAATGGAAATGAATATATATGGGTGATTTAACCTTGCCATACTGTAAGTACTCACCCCAGTCACACAATGTTCAGTCTTTATTGCATCAGTGTGTGTAGCCCATTTAAAACCTGCTTCATCTACTCAAAATGCTCTTTTTCACAGAAGTGAGCAGCACAGTGTGTGGAAAGGAAAAGGGAAATTATAGCTGTCATGCTGTGGTAATTGCTTTATACGTGTGTTACATGCTACATGATCATGTGCAGTCACGAAAATAACAAAGTTGAATATAAACCATGATTCAACCCAAAATCAAAGAAAAAAAAATACTAAATCATATTTTTTATAAGTAAATTGATGCCTACGTTTTGTATGATTAAGATCTAGCATTTTTTTTATAAGAATTAAGCACATTTCTACAGATTTGTCATTACTGTAATGCGATTTATATAGAATAAAAATTAAAAAATGAAAATAAAACACACACACAGACACATATAAATATATATATATATATATATATATATATATATATATATATATATGCGCACACACACAAACACACACACACACACACACACACACACACACACACTGTATATATTGCATATAGATGCATGTTTGTCCTTGCATGCAGTTTTCTGCATATGTGAAAATGGCAATTTCCCCATGTAGATTACATGAATGCATTGATCTGTGTCTGCGGTTTGAACTGTAGATGCATGTGTAATGTGTGTATGTTTGTTTGTGTTTTTCTCATGGCCTCAAGCCAGCCCTAAAGCGATTAGGGAGGTTCAGGCTTCGCTGTGGTACCGCAGGGTCAGTTTTATCAAAAAGGCCAGAGATGGCAGACAAATCCTCCTCTCATGGCTCAGGGGATTGGACCGCCCCGTCACCCAGCTGCCCTTCTGGCCACCAGAGCTCACTGACTCACACCCCAGTGAGGTAATTGCCCTGTCTTTCTGTCAGTGGAAGGGGCGAATGTGGAATAGCACCATGCTGTAAGGGACAGTGTAAGCTTACATCATACTGCTGGAGAGGACATCCAGAAAACAGCACAGCACAACATGACAAATCAGGATTTAAAACACACTCTTAACCTTTAAGAAAAAGGAACATCACAAATTATACCTCTTAAATGTCCCAGTTGTTAGTCCTGGAGAGCAAATGGAGACTTCTGTTGAAATGTCTTGTTGCTTAGATTTTTTTATTGTTTTTTTTTATAACACTTTACAGTAAGGTTTCATTTCTTTAGTTATCATGAACTAAAATTGATCTTTGTTAAAGGGTTAGTTCACCCAAAAATGAAAATAATGTCATTAATTACTCACCCTCATGTCGTTCTACACCCATAAGACCTTCGTTCATCTTCGGAACACAAATTAAAGGGGACCTATTATGCCCCATTTTACAAGATGTAAAATAAGTCTCTGATGTCCCCAGATTGTGTATGTGAAGTTTTAGATCAAAATACCCCACAGATCATTTTTTATAGCATGTTAAATTTGCCACTTTTGGGGGTTGAGCAAAAACATGCCATTTCAGTGTGTGCCCTTTAAATGCAAAAGAGCTGCTGTGCTCGTGTCAGGAGTCCGTCACGACGCACTATAATGTCAGAAACTGCGAATATATTGTGACATCCAAGTCTACACTGTGCGTCTGTTGGGTGTGTGTGATTCTTAGGTGCCGTCTGGAGGGGGCGTGGCTGACACACCTGACGCTTGTTGAGCTGAGTGTCCTACCTGGCTCTAAAACGTTTCTTTATTTATGTTATATTTATGTCTTTCTTGTGTAAAATAAATGTTTCTGCAAAGAATTGTTACAGCCTAAGAGCCGGCTGTAACAAATGGGGGCTCGTCCGCAAATTTGAAAGTAATGCGTTAATCACGTTTAATATGATTTTCGTTTGATTAATTTGATTGTGTTTGGGATAAAGAAATTGGTACTGGTAGGAGACGGACGCAATAATCAAAGCAGTTTGTTCACATTTTCATGGGTAAGTGTGGGTAGATTACAAGATGAGATTTGATTCATTCCCCTGTTAGGCTTTAGCAATGCTTAGCATTGGTTTGTTGTTTTTGTTTTTTTATTTTTGTGCAGACTCCTGGGTTGAGTACACGGCCGTGATTTGTGGATTGGGCAGATTTGCTCACTTCACTGCCAGTGGTATTTGTGTTTAAAGGTGTTTTACGGCTATTTTATTGGCCCATCTTAAAAAAAGATATCAAAGCATTTGTTAAAACTTGCCACACTTGCCAGGTGGTGGGTAAACCCAATCAGATTTTAAAGCCTGTGCCGTTGTATCTGATACCCATAGTAAAACAACCTTTCGAGCACATACTGGTTGACTGTGTTGTGCCGTTGCCTCTGTCTAAATCGGGTAATTCGTATTTGCTTACAGTCATGTGTCAAACAACTTGTTATCCCGCGGCATATCCTTTAAGATTACTACTAGGGCTGTGGTTAAAGCTTTAACGCAATTTATTTCTATTTTTGGTATACCTAAGATTGTTCAGAGTGATCGAGGTACCAATTTTATGTCTGGAATGTTTGCAGAGATTCTGAAACAGCTTGGGGTAAAACACAACCAGTTGAGCGCGTACCATCCTCAGAGCCAAGGGGCGTTGGAACGTTTTCATCAGTCCTTGAAGTCGTTGTTACGCGCTTACTGTGTTGAATTGAACAGGGATTGGGAAGACGGGTTGCCTTGGTTAATGCTTGCAACTCGGGAGGTGACATGGGAGAGTTTGGGGTTCAGTCCAAATGAGTTAGTTTTCGGTCACACAGTATGGGGACCACTTGCAGTGTTGCAAGATGAATTAACCCTCTGGAGTCTGAGGCTGATTTGGGGCCTGGAGAAGTTTTGACATGCCCTGACATTTGTGCTTTTTTCAGTTGTTCATAAACATATTAATGACACAAGTGTCATTACACTGTATTCAGCACAAACTAGGCTACCATAATATGTGAGGAACATGTGTGTACATGTTTGTGTTTTTGAAGGAATAACGTTTATGCGTGGTTACTGAAAAAACAAAAAACTTAAGTCACTGATATAAGGCCAATAAAAGTATATTAAATCTGTGTTCACAAGACTTTTGGGTATTGAAGGTTGTAGACTAGAGTTTTTGCTTCAAAATTATGTAAAAATTATGCTGACTACTCTTTCATTTATAACAATATACTGATTTAGTTTTTGTAAGACACTTTTTGCCAAGAAACACGGTATGCGTGGAGGCGTGAATCTCCATGAATAATGGATCATTCTCACCTGTGAAGACAAAAGAATTGAATAGTAATGACCTGAAAAGACTTGCATATTAATGAGGCATTTCAGTCAGGTAGGCTGTGAAAAAAAACTTCTGTGATGTCTCAAGCTCATCATGGTATATGAAACATACAGAAAAATTTTATTACAATATAAAATAATGGTTTTATATTATACTTTAAAATATGATGTATTTCTGTGATGCAAAGAGTCTGAATATAGGCTTTTAGTTTAAAAGCATGCACATTTGGAGAAATATAGGATTCTCATATGTTTATGTCAATTTTCTATACAGAGGAGTTATTTTTTATTTAATATTCATTGTTATCTCTATGAGCGCTGGTGTTTGCAATTCATACTGCAGCCGGAGGGCGCTCTGTGCATTTTAGTCCACAAATTCACCTAAGAAGAAGACGATATTCCATGAATGGTGTTTACCAATTCATACTACAGCCGGAGGGCGCTAAAGAAACAAAAACTCACTTAAAACTTATCAATAGAAGAAAACAAACAGGAATTTACTGAATGTCTTCCAGAGATCGCTAACCATGGCTTTTTCATCCAGATAAACAATTTTCAAGGCAATAAATACACGATTGAGATGATGAATGCATGTGTTGTCTCTGAATTTGCCTGTGAATAGCGCTGGCTCCGTGGGCGTGGCCGCATTAGTGGGTAATGAGCTGAATCACGGACCTCTGACATGGCTCTCTTTTCATACAGATTACATAAACACAGAATGTTTGTTTTCGATTTGACTTGCACGATTTAAAACCTGACATTTCAACGTTTTGTTAGACATAAGTATGAATTTTTTGTGATTAGTATTCACTAAGTTACACTTCATTTTCTGAGAACTATCAGATTGGACTTCGTTCAGAGGGAGAGGAGAGATCACGCATCATGTTAGTTTTCTTTATTTTACAAAAAGCACAACATTTTGTTTTTACTCTGAGTGTATACAAATAAAAGGAGATATTCTATAGTTTCAATTGATGTATTACTTATGTCTCTATGACAAAAAATGACAGAGTATTTTAAGTCTGTTTTGCTGCAATGTGAAAAAAAACCTGCAAAACGCGCCGGCGCGTTTTTAGACCTCAGAGTGTTAAAGGGCAAAGAACTGCCTAAAAATTTGTCAGATTATGTTAATGGGTTTCGTAGGCGTTTGTTTTTGGCAGGATAAAAAGCATGATAACATCTTGTAAAGGCGCAAATAAAAATGAAGCAGTTGTTTGATCACCGTGCAGAATGTTGTGTTTTTAGTCCGGGCAATTAAGTGTTAGTATTGTTGCATCATCATGGATCTCCGTTTTGTGCAAAATTTTCTGGTCCATACATAGTGGTACGGAGGGTTTCGCTACATGATTATGTAATTGCCACTCCTGATCGAAAGAAATCTAACCAGCTTTGTCATGCTAATTTGCTTAAACTATATTTTTCTTGCAGTACTGAGCTAAAGATAAGTCCCATTTCTGTTGCTGCCACAGTACCCGAGAAGCCTCTGCATTCTCCTTGTGAGGGTGTTAAGGCACCTGGAGACAGTGAGCTGTTGCCGCATCTGAGAAATTCTGAAATGCTTGAGAATTTTGAGAGTTTGTTACAACATCTCTCTGATGGACATAGATCCGAATTAATTAGTTTAGTGGTCGAATTTCCCAGCTTGTTTGGGGATGTGCCGTCGCGCACACATCTGATCCATCATGATGTGGACGTTGGTGGTGCACCGCCAATTCGGCAGCGTTTTTATTGGGTCTCGGTTGAGAAACGAAAAGTACTAGAATCTAAAGTCCAGTATATGCTTGATAACGGCATAGCCCAACATTTGTTTTCTAGCTGGGCATCTCCCTGCTTGTGGGTGAGAAAATCAGATGGTACATATAGATTCTCTACTGATTGTCATAAGTTAAATAAAATAACTAGGCCCGATGTGTTTCCTCTTCCTCGCATGGAAGACTGCGTTGACCAAGTTGGTGCATCCAAGTTCGTAAGTAAGCTGGACCTCTTAAAAGGGTACTGGCAAGTGCTGTTAACAAAACGTGCCCAAGAGGTAAGTGCTTTTATCATGCCATCAGGATTATACTCATACTCTGTTATGAGTTTTGGGTTGCAAAACGCACCGGCAACCTTCCAGAGATTAATGAATCGGGTGGTTTTGGATTTGGATGGTTGTGCCGTCTATTTAGACAACGTTATTATATTTAGTGACACTTGGGGGCAGCATCTTCAGTGGTTACAGGCATTGTTTGAGCATTTGGTTGAAGTGTGCCTTACAGTCAATTTGTCAAAATGTGAGTTTGCCCAGGCCACAGTGAAGTACATGGGAAAGGACAGGGTAAAGTATGTCCTCTCCAAGTTAAAGTTTTGGCAATTGAAGGTTTTCCTCCTCCATCGACCAAAAAGGAGCTGATGCATTTTTTAGGACTTGTTGGTTACTATCAGAGCTTTTGTCTTAATTTTTCCACTGTTGTCTCTCCCTTGACAGATATGTTGAAAGGATCAACAAAACTCGAATGGATTTTGAATTGTCAGAAGGCTTTTGACAATGTGAAATTGTTATTGTCGACATCCCCAGTCCTTGTGGCACCACAGTTTGACCGCCCTTTTAAAATTCAGGTGGACGCAAGTCAGGTAGGAGCTGGGGCAGTTTTGTTACAATCAGATCAAGATGGAGTGGATCACCCTGTATGTTTCTTTTCGCGAATATTTAATGTACATCAGAGGAATTATTCAGTAATCGAAAAAGAAGCTTTGGCTATGATCTGGGCGCTCCAGCATTTTGATGTCTCTGTGGGGGGAGGCGCAGAGGTGTACTCTGATCATAATCCTCTGACATTTTTGCATTCGTTACAAAGTCCAAATCAATGTTTGATGCGGTGGGTTTTATTTTTACAACTGTATAATTTGAAGATTCAACATATCAAAGGAGTTGATAACGTTATGGCCGATGCGTTATTTCACGCATTTGATGCGGTCGCGTAATGGTTGACTCTCAGTGTGGTCTACTTTCCCTTTGCTCTCTACTATTTTCTCTATCACCTTAAATTGCTTTCAGGATCCGGATTGCTGGGGGTGAAGATGGTTGGTGGGTGAGTTAAAAGGGTTAGTGGGACGACTCTGGGTTTTCAATCATTGGTTCCAGAGTTTCTGCATGGATGTTATATTTTTAGCATAAGTGTTTAGAATGTAAATGGGTGTTTGATAATTGGTTTAACTTTATATTTTTGTTTTTGCATTATGGATTTGGTTTTATAAAGGGGGGTGTGTGACGTCCCAGTCTACGCTGTGCGTCTGTTGGGTGTGTGTGATTCTTAGGTGCCGTCTGGAGGGGGCGTGGCTGACACACCTGACACTTGTTGGATGCAGAGTCAAATGCCACTCAGACTGGTTGTGTGGGAGCTTTTGGTTGAATGGTCGTCTGTTTCCAGCATGGCACTTGTTGGCCTGCGTTACGCTGAGTATCCTACCTGCCCTAAAACGTTTCTTTATTTAAGTTATATTTATGTCTTTCTTGTGTAAAATAAATATTTCTGCAAAGAATTGGCGCATCTGGTCTGCTATTTGTTGCAGCCTAAGAGCCGGCTGTAACAATATGCTGCATGGAGACAGAACAGGTATAGTTTGGTTCAATTACGGTTATAACTTATATTGTCTTCTTGTTTTTATCCAATATATTAGTACAAGCCTGTTGTACCGGACCCCTTTCAACTTTACCGATGAGTTTTATGACGTTTACTGTACTTCACACAAAAGATGAAGCGTCCGTTTTCACTCTAGAAAATCACTGTAAGAGCTTTATAAAACACAGTGCAAGTGTGCATTAAAATATTATCCATAAACTCTCTCTCTTTCCCTTGCATTATCTTCAACATGCACAGTGAATTACACAGAAACACTCGTTACAACTAACAGTAAACAAATATATAAAGACCTTATACCTTTTCGGGTGGTGCTTAATAAACGTAAACTTTATATCCGTAAATCAGCTCTGACGAACTGTAATAAAGTGCTCTCACTTTTATTACTGCCGTATCCAGTATCACTCTGGAGGCTGTAAGCTGGATCACGAAAAGTTTACTGATCTATCCTTGAGTAACAACTTTTTAGCCCAACCTCTGTTTTGCATTGTCCCTTTGTATTGACATTCGTTCACAAAGTCCGGTGTGAAATGATTTGCGCAGACATAAACAAATTTAGGTAGAGTTGAGGGGGCATTTTCTTTGAAAACAAAATTAATCCACCTTGTCTTCAGTGGCTCAGATTTAGGGAGTAAATGGAAAGAGCTATGTGGATTAATCCATCCAGAACACCTAAAACACTTGGGAGACGTTCTCGTCAGTGCAGCAATGGCCGACTGTGAAACTGGCTGTGAACTCGCTCAGGGAGGTTCTATGTTAAAACGGCAGTGTCTGTCAACATTCATTGGCAGGGCCTGTGGCTATTGTGACGTCACATTGCCAAGGATCTGGAAACGGCTTGTTCTGAGACACTGTGAGTTTTGCATAATAGGTCCCCTTTATTTTTGATGAAATCCGATGGCTCAGTGAGGCCTGCATTGCCAGCAATGTTACTGTACCTCTCAAGATGCAGAAAGGTACTAAAGAAATATTTAAAACAGTTCATGTGAGTACAGTTGTTCTACCTTCATATTATAAAGCGATGAGAATACTTTTTGTGTGGCAAAAAAACTAAATAACGACTTTTCAACAATATCTAGTGATGGGCGATTTCAAAACACTGCTTCATGAAGCTTTACGAATCTTTTGTTTCGATTCAGGTGTTCGGAGCGCCAAAGTCATGTGATTTCAGTAAATGAGGCTTCATTTATGTGATCCTATGGAGCCCCCATAGGGACCTTTGCAAAAATAATTTTTTTTACAGAGTTTCGCGATCGCACAAGAAACGTATCGTGTGCGCAAGAGAAACATATCTTGTGCGCAACAGAAACTTATGTCGTGTGCATGTGTTACTTTTTCCGGTTTGTGTATACTATAACATATTTCCTTTGTGTGTCACTGCCTATGAAGAAATCGAGAGTATGGATGCACATTAACTAATAAAGATCATGAAAATTATGAAGAAAATGAGAGTATGGATGCACATGAACTAATAAAGCTGTATTTGCTCAAAATCTGGCTTTCTTAGACCAGTTTGTCTAGGATGAATCCAGCTAATTATTCGTTTTAATTTTTTTAAACCTGTGCTTTCCTTTATATCTAAAGTCTTTTATGTCTATGGCTCTGCTCGCAATAAGCGCTGTTAGGACTGAATGAAGAAAATAAGCATTTCTTTGCCACCTGTAAGGATTTGCTAAAGGTGCAATATGTAATATTTTTGCAGTTAAATATCCAAAAACCACTAGGCCAGTGTTATATATTTTGTTCACTTGAGTACTTACAATATCCCAATCCCGATTTAACTTACTGCAGTGTGCAACAGTGTCTCACAGCAGCCACAGAGCAAACGCACAGAGTAACGTTTTAACATCATTTTCAACACACTCAGATTTATCTAATAATAAACAGAGCTGTGTTACCTCATACTCATGACCGGAAAAGCGGTGCCGGCGACTGTGGCATAATAAAAGTTCTGCTGCTCGTGAGGTGTGTGTTGCGCAATCGCTCCAGCGGCCTCGTTCAGCTCCCACAACACTCTGTCCTGCTCTGCTTCATACTACAGTAACGTTAATAATCGCATCCATGAACATGATTTCTTCCTGACTCCAATCCCTATTCTTTGCACCGTCCATTGAGGTGGAGACCACATGTCCCAAGATTCCGCTCTAAAACTTGGCGTCATCAAGCTACGCCTTAGTTTTGAATAGGCTTCTAGCGACCTCTAGCGGACAAAATTATTACATATTGTACCTTTAAATCCGACAAAGTTGTTTAATAAAGGGGCGTTTGATCTTGTGAAATACAAAATTTTAGTAGGCCTACATTATACAGTTCCAGTATTTTTATATGGGACAATATATAAATATGGCCTACTGCCCTAATGAAAGTTTTATCATTTTTACTGTACCAATGTTTTTCCATGAACCAAATGTGGCATTATGACAATGCACACTGAGCCCATTTCCCAGCGCGATTTTTTGGATGCCACAGAGTTAAATACGTTAAAATGGACATAAGTCCTTGAAATATGACGCACTGCCCTAACGAAAGCCACATTTTGAGCACTTTTTACTGTCTCAGCCTTTTTTTTTTAACTTGGCAAAAAGAACAATTCACACAGACATTAATGTCGTGGTTTCCCGGCCGTCACAGAGAATGCTTTAAAGCAGGGCTGGGCAAACTCGGTCCTGGAGGGCCACTGTCCTGCAGAGTTTAGCTGCAACCCTGATAAAACTCACCTGTGTGTAATCCTGAAGACCTTGATTAGCTGGTTCAGGTGTGTTTGATTAGGGTTGGCGCAAAACTCTGCAGGGACAGCGGCCCTCCAGGACCGAGTTTGCCCAGCCCTGCTTTAAAGCAGAAGGCTGTGATATAAACTGCCCTACGAAAGCCACATTTCAGCAAAAAGATTGTTATTAATTCATACACATCCATACTTTCATTTTCTTTATAATTTTGAGCAAATAGATCTTTATTAATTTATGCACACCCATACTCGCATTTTCTGCATAATTTGAGCAAATAGATCATCATTAATTCATCCATACTCACATTTTCTGCATAATTTTGAATTGTTGAAAAATCGTTATTTTTTTTTTTTTTTTTTTTTGCGCACAAAAAGTATTCTCGTCACTTTATAATATTAAGGTAGAACCACTGAACTCACATGAACTGTTTTAAATATGTCTTTAGTACCTTTCTGGATCTTGAGATGTTCATTGGTATTGCTGGCAATAGAGGCCTCACTGAGCCATCGTATTTCTTCAAAAATATCTAAATTTGTGTTCCGAAGATGAACGAAGGTCTTAGGGGTGTGGAAAGACATGAGGGTGAGTAATAAATGACATAATTTTCATTTTTGGGTGAACTGACCCTTTAATCATCTTTGTTCATGTTAATTTCAACATTTAATCTTTTTTTTTTTAAATCAAAAACGGTATTTGTCAACATTACCTAATGCACTATGAACTGACATGAACAAACAATGAACAGTTATATACTTAAAATGTATAGTGAGGCACTCATAGCTTGAAAAAAAAAAAAAAAAAGTAATTTTTTAGTCATTGTTGAATGGCTTTCAAGGAAAGATATTTTTGTATGCAGTATGCTGCAGAAGCAAACAGGGCCATTCTAACTTCACCTTTAAGCAAAATATATGTTTCAGTGGCGGGTGTTGTTGAGTCATTAGTCTCTCAGTATTCGTGGAGTGCAGCTAAAGACAGCATGTGTTAAAAGGGCCATTTATGTTGTTGAGGGAACCCTGACGTGTCACTTTGAACTGTTGGCCTTCTCCTTTGAGGAACCCAACAGAACAATTAGCACTGGAGACTGACATTGTGGCTAATAGAAGGGACAATTCTGTGATATATTTGTACGATATGGAGGCGATTTGTGGTGACGTGATTTGTGCAGGCAACATGTTGATGTGAGGTGTTGCTGAAGTTTTTCATAAGTTGTCTTTCATCAGCACTCCCTGTTGACAACATCTTAGCTTGGCAATACATATGTTGTGGTTTTGGTGTACTGCCACCCCACCAGGCTTAAAGTGATAGTTTACCCAAAAATGAAAATTATGATTTACTCACCCTCAAGCCCCATCCTAGGTGTATATGAATGTCTTCTTTAAGAAGAACACAATCGGAGATATGTTTAAAAATATCCTTAGTCTTCCAATGTTTATAATAGTTGTGAATGGGGCCCAAATTCTGAAGAAAAAAAATATATCCATCCATAAAAAATGAATCCATACGACTCCAGGGGGTTAATAAGGCTTCTGAAACTAATCGATGCTTTTGTGTAAGACAAGTATCCTTATTTAAAACTTTATAAAGTAAAATGATGAGCTTCCGATGCGACAGCCATACACATTCGACGTATGTCCAAAAAGCGGTAACTTCCGCGACGTACTACACAATGACATGATGTACTACGCGTTGTATGTCATGGCATAGTGCAAAATGTCATGGCATTGTGTATTACGACGTGGAAGTTAACACTTTTTGTACATCAAATGTGTATGGCTGTCATGCCGGAAGCTTGTTATTTTACTTTATATACATATACATATATGTGACCAGTCACAGAAAGTAGGGACACAAGTCGGTTCTGGGGCATTTTGAGTTATTCAAAGATTCTGAAAGTGTAGTCTCCAAGCTTTCCAACGATGTGTAACACATGGAAATCTGATAATATTTGGAGAAGTTGTGGCCATTTGAAGGTAGGCACTCAAAAATGCTCAAAGGGCAGAAAATGACCTCTAATTTTGCAGTTCTCGCCTGTTCTCACCTGCTGGGAGTGACAAAAGGGCTCATTTACATCTCATTTAGATAAGCCATACCCCCTGTAAAGCTGCATGGTTGCAAAGCAACAACAGACGCAACGGAAAAATCGGACCGCATACTATTAATAATAAAGGATAATGTGCATTGTAAATGTCAGTAATTTATCTTTTTTGACATTAGGACTTTTTGAACAGGATTCTGTGATAACCGTATAGTCCTGTTTTAGACCTCAGTTAGTGGTTAGACCTGGTTTGATTAAAAAAATCCTGTACATTAAACTCTTCAATAAATACTTTTACTTTTTTAGTTATAACGCACATTTTACGGCTACGGATACTTTATACTTTTACTTACGTAGGAATTTAATCTGATACATTTACTATTACATTAGTAAATCCTTGCTAAAAATATTAAGTAGTAACTGGCTAAAATTATTAGCGTCACATTTAATTCAAGAATAGTAAGGTTTACATGAGCTAAGTCATTCACACCAGTCAATTCAACCAGTTGAAGCGTTATTCAAATTAATAGCAGATGCTAACATTACCATCTAAATGCCCATTATAGTAATGGGGTTTTTTGGCAAGTGATACGATGCTAGCGATTACAATTAAAACAAAACTCCTGAGCTAGCTAATAGCAAAAAGACACATGAGATAACGTGTAGCCTACGTGTTCTTAGAATGAACACAAAACGACAAACTTTGATGTTTATGGAAACTCACCCCATAAGAAACAGAAAAGATCTCGTTGCCTCCAATGAAGTGAAAGTTGTTCGGGAACACTTTCTCTTTGTCTGGGTCTTCTTTGTGGATGTAACCATCTCCGAAGTTTGCACTACTATGCGTCTGTTTGCCTCTAAATGTCCAATAATTTGCATGTCCTGCCACTCTTTTTTCCGCAGCTAAAGAATCCAGCCGTATGTTGTACTTCAAAACATTTTCGGTGTAACGGCCACGGTTCAGCTCGTCTGCGATATTCTTTGCGCCGTAAATTTTTATATCAGCTAGAGCGCTGCATAAATAAGTAGCCACGCTTCCCTTGGAGGGCAGCGGCAATAACAAAAGAAACAAAAGCCGGCGTATCCGATTCCAGTATGGAAATACAAACAGACAATGACACGCCCCTACTGTGAGATAGAATCCCAGAAAAACAAGCCGATTTCAACCTCAAAATGTACGCTTTTAAATAAACCAATACTGCTACCTAAAACACGGAGATGCTTCTTCGTGATCTCAACTAACAGATTCTGCAAAAAAACGAAAATCACCAATTTTGAAAAAAAAACGCTTCTTTCTCAGTTTGCTCAATAGTTGTGCTGCCGACTTGTGTCCCTGGTTTCCGTGACGGGTCACATATGTGTATGGGGCTGCACAGCTACAGACCAATCAGAGTGCCTATGATGACTCATGTCCACCGAAAGCACCTACAATGGGCACGTGAGAATTGGAACTGGACCTTGAAGGAGTGGAAGAAGGACGATTGGCCTAATGAGTCTCGTTTTCTTTTACATCAGGTGGAAGGCCGTGTACGTATGCAAATTTTCTGCTTCGAAACCCTGAGTACGGCCATTCGCGTATATGTCAATGTGACACGTGCTACCTGTCTAAACATTGTTGCAGGCCAGGTAAACCCGTTCATGACAATGGTGTTCCCTGATGGCAGTGTCCTCTCTCAGTAGGATAATGCTCCTTGCCACACTGCACACATTGTTCAGGAATGGTTTGAGGACATGATGAAGAGTTCAAGTTGTTGCCTTTGCCTCCAAATTACCAGATCTCAATCCAATTGAGCATCTGTGGGATGTGCTGGACCAACAAGTTCAATTCACAGCGGCTTGACCACCAGCATCTTGGGCAGGTGGTCATAATGTTTGGCTCATTGGTGTACATAACTTGAAATACGGGGTATTAAATTTAAAATAACAATGGCCATTTTTTTTTAAATAGAGTTTCTAATATAATTTTCTTAAATGTAGCTGGAGGACACTGAGGTCCACTCCAAGAGTGAATGTATTTGTTATCTGAATTACATTCAATACACACACACACCCCTATTACCAAACACTATGGGGTCCACTCACTGATGTCAGAGAGACAGACAGGTCAATTATGAAGACGTGACAGCCTCCAGCTAACTCACAGTGGGCTGAAGGTGACGTGTATTCAAGGACGAATCTCTCTTCTACATCAGCACACTCCACCTGTCTGTGTGATTATCCAGAGCCAACTAATACCTGTCACCTGTGATAACCTTTGATTCACCCGCTTTCACCTTAATAGAGGTGTGTTCAATGAAGTAAACAGCGAGCGGCGTTGTTCAGCTCTCGGCCCTTCGTTTAGCGTTGCTTGTTTCATTTGAGAGCTGGATGTGAAGTTATTTTGCCACCCGAGGAACATATTATTTCTCCGAGCTCTGTTTCTCAAGAAACTTTCAATTTAAGTATCAATATTTCTTATAATATAGTCAAGTGTATGTCTTGTTTAGTTTGGTTTTCATTGGTTTCCATTTTGCCTTCCAGTATGTTCATCTGTTGTCATGGTTTGTAATTAGTTTCACACCTGTTCTGTTTTCCCTTGATTACTCCCTGTGTTTATAAGCCTTTGGTGTTCTCAGTTCAGTTCTTCAGTTGTTTAAGTTATTGAGTAGTTGCTATATCTAATCTCTTTCCGTATTTTTTTTGTTTATTAAAAAGGACCACTCATCTTTGATTTGTGAGTGTTGTCACACCTTACATATAGGCCTATGTTTTGGTTTTTAATGAAATTAATACTTATATTAATACTAATGCAGATTGATCATGAAGACTTTTATATTGTTAAAAAATAAATATTTATTAATAAATACAAATTCCACACAAAAATATTAAGCTGCATAACTGTTTTCAACTTTGATTATCAGCATGTTAGAGTGATATCTGAAGGATCATGTGACACTGAAGACTGGAGTAATGATGCTAAATATTCAGCTTTGATCACAGGAATAAATTACATTTTAAAATGTATTACAATAGAAACGTTGTTGTCTCTATTATGCTTTTTCAGATGGTACATTTCATGCAGTGTCCAATATAGCTGTGAATATAAAAGTTTTTGCAAAGTTTTAAAGAACAAAGTGCACAACAAAGTTGTCTCAAAAAAAAAAAATATATATATATTCTGAACTGCCAAAACGAGTTGTCAAATCCAGTCTCACTTCCGTAACCTACATACGTAACAAAGTAACAAATTTGCATAATGCCCATCTATGGTCTTCATTGGCTGCCCACGAACAATGTCTACTTTGACCCGCCCCCAAACACTGTAGCTGGTTCATGTTGTGTACATGTCAAGAAGACACTGTTTTCTGCTCTGCAAAAGAAAGTTCTTTTTGTAAACAATTACAAATAATGAGGATGTGAAGAGCCAGCCAGTGTTCAAAACTATCCACTTACTTTAGCCTGATTCACAACATTAAGCTTGTAATAATGTTTTCTAATACGAGCGGTATTGGTAGGTTTCTGTGGGAAATTCAAGCATGTAGCTGTTGGTCTTTGCGTCATTACAGCATGTCTGTTTACATAAAGAAGGATAATCATTTGCACATAATAATCATTTGCACAGTTTTTCGTGATCCAAGCTAAGCGATCATAAGTTTTAATCACCATTGGCAGCGCAATTTATTGTAATGCTTTTTTTTTCAGTTGGTCAGAACAAAAGTGGCAAATGTGTTACTTACTTGTTCAGATGACATTTTCTGGTGAAAATTCTTATTTTGGTTATACTTCCAAGATGTAGAATCTGTGATTCAGAAGTACAGTATCCACACCGATGTGGTGACTGACACCAAACATTAGATTCATCCACGCTGAGGAGTCATGCTGACGCACAACCCATGTAAAGATAATTCCGCAAATAACTGCAATTGCAGGCTTTAAACAGAGATGGTGACAAAGAGGCAAAACTTACGGACTGCAGCTTTAATAATACAGTTCCCACATGTTCACCTCAATAAATTAGAAATATACACATCGGTTTGTTGATGGACATACACTTGTTAATGCTGATGGTGAGGAATTACAGTTGAAAAATCTCATAATGCTCTACAAACTGAGTAGTGTATCACTGACAAATGTCCTGCTCAAATCGTCCTTGCAGTTCAGGTTGAATAACTAGTCCTTCCTATGTTTCATCATTGGACACATGCTTGAATTGACATAGTAATATCGATGCCATTGTTACTGTCTTTACAGTGTGTACAATCGCTGAGGACTGAGCGCCTCCGGAGCTGAAGTTCAGTTATGGTAATAGGCTTTTCGTTTACGACATTCGCTGTAAGCGGTAGACCAATCACAACAGACTGGTCCATCTGACCAATCAGAGAAGAGTAGGCTCTCCGAAAGGAGGGGTTTAGAGAGACTGAATCTTCAAATGAGTCATTTGAGAATCTTTGAAATGTGCAATGCATATTATGGGAAAATGGAAATGTTTTTTGACCTTTGATGCATGTAAACATGTTGTAGGGTTGTAGGAGGTTTGGGAATGAGAACAGAAAAAAATGAGACAGAAAATAGAAACAAATGTTGTAATTGAATAAGAATAAAGAGCTATACAATTAATTGGATAGTGTATCAGATCATTTTGTATTAAAAAAATAAATTCATACTCAGATCTCTGACTTTTGATTGCAGACTTTGGCATATCAGAGCACACCACACCATGTGTCTAGTAGTATTTTAGGAGAAACATCTGAGACCGTTAATGCTTAAAATAAACACAAATGACTTTACACTTTAATTCTTCTGTTTGATTGAACAGTATTTTGAAAATGCCACAGTTTTTTTACATTCATCAAATAGTCAGCCTAGGAATGGCTTACTTATTTTCACCTCTGCATATTAAACTGGGATAGAAGAATATTTTAACTTTGAAAAATGACATAGTTCAGCTTTAAATCTGTTTTCTGTGCCATAGTAGCTTCTCATTGCATAATTCTGTGGTTTTGGTTCTGCTGACTCATTATCAAACATATGAATTTTTAGAATCCACCCACATCTTTCCCACTTTCCCTCAGAATTCCTATGCTCAATGTTTGTGCACCTGTGCTGTCACAATGTAAGCCATGCAACTAACAACCGTGTTTACGGATGCCCAAAATAAAAAAAAATAAAAATTAAGCAAAATAGTTTGAACATACTTTATCTCATATATAGTATATGTGGCAAAAATGGTCAGGTAGGAGAAGTTACAAAGTAACAAAGGAAACAAGAATCCTATAGTCGACTACACCACCTGGAATACACCAGAAACTATCAGACCTACACAAGGGCACACAGGTTCGTCACCAAAGGCAGGGTGTAGCGTCTGGACCAATCAGGCACACAAAATTATTCATTATATTTAAGGAATTACCCATAAACTCACTCTATCAAAATTCTGTGAACCCATCCCCCTAAAACTGATACTAGCATCCCAAACGTAGCTAAACCACAGGCAGAACTAGGTGTCCTATTACAGATACTTGGACCTTTTACGATCAGGAAGAATTTTGCAGAGACTAGTGACTCATTCTTTCTGAGAAGGACAAATAAACTCCTTTAATCCTATGTATTCTCTATAGGCTATAACCACTTGGGAAATGTATAAACATGTATCCAAGTTTTCCATCTCATGACTTTTCTTTTATGGGCTTTATTCTATGTATTCATTCTCTGTTTTGAACTAGTTTGGTATTAATATTCCAGAGCTGCAATGTATAGTTAACTGGAATCACATGGGTAGCATGTTTGATATCTACGGACTCCGACTTTCGATTCCTATTAGGTAATTTATGTTATGTCCATACCTGTGCAACACATCAGTATTACAATAATCTTTAATAATTCTTATTCAAGAACTCAGCTTGTTAATCTTTCTTGGTCGTAAAAGCCCTGACAGGAGGGGTGCGTGGTCACCTGGAAATACAGCACCTTCATTGGCTGCATCAACCTTTAGAGGTTGGACTTTGTAGGCCTAGGCCTGCCGCCCTCGGCCTACAACCCAGCCATGTGCTCATCATCCAACATAGAAAAGACTGGCAACAACTTTGGACTGAATCCTCAAGATCTCTCCTCAGATGGCAGAGCTGATGCTCCTCAGCCTAAAGGCATTTTAACACTAAACAGCGATTTAGTATTAATTTGTAAGACTTACCTTTGCTATTGCTGAAGAAACTGATGATTCCTTTCCAGATTGTCTTTGACTTTTTCCTATAGCTCTAGTAACAGTACCTCTTCCGGTTCAACCCTATCATTACTCATTCTTACCTACAGTACGTATGTGTGTGACCTTTGTTGTGTTATGTGTTTGTTAGTTTAGTTATGTGTTTGTGAGTTAGTTAATAAAGATTGTGCACAATACATGTTTGGTTCTGACTCCGTCTGCTAATAAACTGCCTCTTAAGTGATTTAGATCCCGACTAGGTGCTCTGAGTAGTACGGTACAATAAGAATGTTATTTTCCATAACTTGGAAATTAACATTTCTTAGAATTAATAAACAATCAACACTGAGCGTTCAGTGGACGAACATGTTAATTGATTGTAATATTAATCTTAATGTAGCTACATCCAGTTAATCTGATTAACGGATTTACATATTCATAATTAATCATAATTAATAATCATAATGAGTTATGAATAATTATTAATATTTCCCCTTTGAGTTAATTCGCTACAAGAGTGAGCATGGAGATGTGGACATAGTATAAAGATTGATCACTATATTCAAATATACAAGGATAATTAAAACATTGTCAACAGATTAATTCTACACAAGATCTTAAATCACACAAACAAAATATACAAATCCACCAGTAAAAGAAATAACCATGAGAGAGATGGCCAGTGGAGGCCCTTGGATTTTAGTAGCATACTCAATACTCGCACCACACACTTGTGAAAGCAATACAAATTGTTAAGCACAGCACTCCGTGTGGACACACCAAATGACTACAGCCCCCGCTTAAAAGCTTCTACTCTTAAACACACACACACACACAAAACAAAAAAAAACAAACAAACAGGATTAACTGGTGCAAACTTCAAAATGAACGCATTCAAAAATACTGTACACACAAAAGAAAGGATACAACTCATTTACACTTTTATAAAACAGAACAGAAAAAAAAAAAAAAAAAAAAAACACAAGTGAAAAGGAGCATAGTCACATGCACCAACAGGAAGAAACAAAATGGCCAGCAATGGCAAATATCTCACACTTAGCCTCCCAGCTAACTCACACTCATGTTAACAAAATGTTAATAAAAGAAAACAATCTCATACAAACATAAAATTAACCAAAATGAAACCCAGGAAAAACATTAAGTTAAAACAGTAAAAAAAACAAAAACAAAGCAGCAGTCCAGTCACATCACTGGATGTACATTGTGTTACCGGAAACGCCCAGTAAAACCTGCCAAACAGAAAACAGAAAAATTACCTACAATAAGATACTCATTAAAACATGTGATAAACTCTAATCATACATTATTACATTAAACTCTAATCATACATTACATATTCACCATGTGGCAATATGCATGGTTGCTCACCACACAGGATTACAGCTTTAATGGAAAAAAAAAAAAAAAACATTTTTGACACTGGAAGACTAACATGATGAGAACTGCATAACAGCCAGAGCACAGTAAATGGAAGGATGCACCAACTGATATCCCTCATGACATATAACCCGAATTCCGGAAATGTTGGGACGTTTTCTTTTAATTTGAATAAAATGAAAACTAAAAGACTTTCAAATCACATAAGCCAATATTATATTCACAATAGAACATAGATAACATAACAAATGTTTAAATGGAGAAAATGTACACTTTTATTCACTAAATGAGCTCATTTCAAATTTAATGCCTGCTACAGGTCTCAAAATAGTTGGCACAGTGGCAACAAATGGCTGAAAAAAACAAGAAATTTTGAAAAGATTCAGCTGGGAGAACATCTAGCAACTAATTAAGTTAATCATTTCAAGTCATACTTAAAGGGGTCATGAACTGCTTTGTTTTATTGTTTTCCAATGTTTCATGGGGTGCACTTATAATGTTAGTATGCTTTTTACATCAAAAATCATCATAATTTAGAAATAAAAGGCATTTTTTCCTACCCTGATTTTAGCCCTCTTATTTGAACGCTCTATTTTAAGGGGCGTGTCTACTGTGAGACTTCAGTGTAAACACCCACTGCTGTGATTGGCTAACATCTTTCCATTTGAAATAGCTAAGTATTACTCTCTCAAAAACTTTTAGCACGTTTTTACTATTACAGCTCTCAAGGTTAACTAATCGTGAAAAGTGTTGCTTTACATTTAGATCTATGGCATTAGAACATTGTAGCCGATCACAGACATGTTGTTGAACGCATGAAAGCAGTGATCTCGTCACTGCAACTCAATTTCTGCACATTAATGAATGTTTTCATCATAACTAACAGTGCAAATGCATTGTAACTAAGAGATCCGTTGAATAAAATGGGAGTTACAAAAAAAAATTAAATAAAGATATCACAAGCAAAACAATTAAGACAGTCAATATTGTGTGACTTTGTATTTGTTTGTAATCTGTCAAACAAATACAAAGTCACACAATATATATATATATATATATATATATATATATATATATATATATATATATATATATATATATATATATATATATATATATATATATATATATATATATATATATATATATATACAGTACAGTCCAAAAGTTTGGAACCACTAAGATTTTTAATGTTTTTAAAAGAAGTTTCGTCTGCTCACCAAGGCTACATTTATTTAATTAAAAATACAGTAAAAAACAGTAATATTGTGAAATTTAAAGATATTGTGACAATTTAAAATAACTGTTTTCTGTTTGAATATATTTCACAAAGTAATTTATTCCTGTGATGGCAAAGCTGAATTTTCAGCATCATTACTCCAGTCTTCAGTGTCACATGATCCTTCAGAAATCATTCTAATATGCTGATCTGCTGCTCAAGAAACATTTAATGTGTACAATTGTACAAAATATTTGTGTACAATATTTTTTTTCAGGATTATTTGATGAATAGAAAGTTCAAAAGAACAGTGTTTATCTGAAATCTAATCTTTTGTAACATTATAAATGTCTTTACTGCCACTTTTGATTGATTTAATGCATCCTTGCTGAATAAAAGTATTCATTTCTTTAATTTCTTTTCAAAAAAATAAAAATAAAAAATCTTACTGACCCCAAACATTTGAACGGTAGTGTATAATGCTACAGAAGCTTTGTATTTCAGATAAATACTGTTCTTTTGAACTTTCTATTCATCAAGGAATCCTGAAAAAAAAAGTACACAACTGTTTTCAACATTGAAAATAATCATAAATGTTTATTGAGCAGCAAATCAGCATATTAGAATGATTTCTGAAGGATCATGTGACACTGAAGACTGGAGTAACGATGCTGAAAATTCAGCTTTGCATCACAGGAATAAATTGCTTTGTCAAATATATTTAAATAGTACACAGTTATTTTAAATTGTAATAATATTTCACAATATTACTGTTTTTTTACTGTATTTTTAATTAAATAAATGTAGCCTTGGTGAGCAGACGAAACTTCTTTTAAAAACATTAAAAATCTTAGTGGTTCCAAACTTTTGGACTGTACTGTATATATATATATATATATATATATATATATATATATATATATATATATATATATGTATAATGAAATTAATATAATGAAATGTTTTATTAATATAAAGAATTGTACTTGAGCTTATCTACCTGTAAAAAATTACACTTGATATGTTCTTATCAAATACAATGACATTCAGACATTTTTTCAGAAACAAGGTCAGTGAAAGTGTTGCTGATTTTCTAGAACTTTCATGAAAGATGCATCACACAAACTTCTATAGAAAGCACAAATGAAACTGAATTAGGTTGTGTGGGTCAGCTGTCTTCAAACTATCTCATCAGTCTTGCTGTAAATAGGGAAATATTACTGAGAATGTATTGATGTGAAATTTCATTATTCTCTTCCTGGTGGGCTTAATTTGAAATGCAACAAATTACTTGCATAACACTGCAAATTGAGTTCAAATGACATGTGAACATTTTACAAAACCGTTTTAAAACTAATATTAGAGCTGTCAACTTTTCTGTGATCATGTTGTCAATACAAGCAGCTGGTTATGGATAAAATACTCAATGAACTCCATCAATTTAAGTATTTTTTTTCTTGTCCATCATTGTTGCATAGGGTATTGCTAGGGTGTTGGGGTGGTCGGTAAGTTATTGTAACTAATTTGGGGATCGTTTTTTTTTTTTTTTTTTTTAAGAAGTCTCTTATGCTAACCAAGGCTGCATTTATTGAATCAAAAAATAAAAACAGTAATATTGTGAAATATTAGTACAATTTAAAATAACAGTTTTCTTTTTGATTATATTTTAAAATATAATTTATTCCTGTGATCAAAGCTGATTTTTCAGCAACGTTACTCCAGTCTTCAGTGTCACATTAATCTTCAAAAATGTATTCTAATATGCTGATTTGCATCTCAAGCAGCATATTTTTGTGTACACATTTTATTTTCAGGATTCTTGGATAAATAGTAAGAAGAGTATTTATTTGACACATTATAACAATATAAATGCCATTATTGTCACATTTTAATGAATCTTGGATTAATAGAGAGTTCAAAAGAACAAAATTTATTTGAAATAGAAATCCTTTTATGCATCCTTGCTGAATAGAAGTATTAATTTCTAAACTTTTGTACAGTAGTGTAAAAGTTTAATGCACCAAAGTCCTTCAATTGTTTTGCAACAAACATTCGTACTAAGGTTTCAAGGGCAAAATTTTACTTAATGATCTGAACTAGCTCCAATTGTGATTTATTAAAAGAAAGCATTCATAAACAAAAAACTGAAAAGACAAAAATGTTCAAAAGCAATAAAATAGACTGCTCCCCAAGTTTTGAAAGCTAATTTGCTCAAAACTGCTATTACATGCACAATATTTCCCTCCTTAATGTTCCAAACTGTCCTCCTTCATTTAGATGCTTTGGCGCTTTTAGTAGTTTTATTGTATGCAGAAACTGCTTTAACTGCAGTCTGGAGCATAATATTTCTCTAACCCCTCAGTTTATGTCAGAAAATGCTACAGCTAATGCAATGACGTATGTAGAAAGTGTTTTTGTGTGCGTACGTGATTGTGAGCACATGAAGTGCTCTGTGACTCGTGTGGTAATGTTTTGTGGCTGAAGCATCAATTTCACTCACCTGAATAAATGTTCACCTAAAATTAAAGTGCATTAAAATTCACGCATTAAAAAAAAATGGCCTCGGGTTCCAGTAATGCATCCAGAAACACAGAGATCGTTGTGCTTAATACCTTCTGACACTAAATTTACACCTAAACAATACAGATCCTGCTCTCCTAGTCGCTTGAGGCTGACAAACAGAGATGGATTTGCTATTTCACACTGCAATATGACGTGGCTCCACTGGGTCTCATAGAAGATCATAACAGCTCAAAACTCAACAATTATTTATTAAGCAACTATTCAAATAAAGAGGAAGAACCTTCCTTGGGTGGTCTTTCTCTTTAAACAGACAGATGAGAGTGTATTAGTGGGTGTTGCGGTTTCACAAGAGAGTATTGTTCAATAACACATGCACATGAATAATTCACACCTCTGGGTTTTACTGACCATCACTCAAAGTGTCATGAGACCCTCCATTCCAGCACGGGCCTGTTCTCAGCACTGCATTGAAAAATGCAAGACAAATAGGTGTAGAAACCTGCGGTGAGGAGGTCAGGGAGAGCGCAACAGCTGTCTATGTTCCAGCCAGGTTGACCTACAATTACCACTGTGATGAATGAACCATAATTGTTTAGGCTGTTGCTGCTGATTTCCACAACAAAACTGAGATGTGTACTATAAAACTAGGCAAATTTATGCCTAAAGGGTAAACTGTAGTTGATTTAACACAGATTCAGTACTCATGATATCACCATTATCACTGTTCTCTATTACTGTTCGCACCTTCGTGTGTTTTATTAACAATGCTGAAAAATGAAAAAGAGAAGAGGTGGAACTCACCAAAGCCCAAGAACACCCTCGCTCTGAGCTCTCCCTGATGTCTCCAACTTTCTGAACGTTTTATGCTCTCTCTCTTTTTTTCTTTTTTTTTTAGTATTAGTTTTAGGAATTTTAGTAGTTCAAGTTAAACTAATTTTATTTCCATTACTCGCCAAGGCAACATTTCAAATTTTTATTTTTTATTGAAATTATTCAAAAATTGTTATTATTATTATTTTCCCCAATTAATAGTTTTAAATAGGTTTAGTTTTAATAACTATACTGGTTTGGTTTAATTTTATATGCTTTTTAGAAACATAGGCTTACCTAAAATGAAGGAAAGGTTGATTTAGCGAGTTAGCTCAAAGGGGAAATATTAATAATTATTCATAACTCATTATGATTATTCATTATCATTAATTATGAATATTTGAATCAGTTAATCAGATTAACTTGATATAGCTACATTAACATTACAATCAATCAATTAGTTCATCCTGTGAACACTCAGTATTGATTATAAATTAATTCTAAGAGAAAAATACACAGAAAAATAATTCTTTCTCAGCAGTTAGAGTGCTTAGAGTGTGTAACAAAATTGATTGTTTAAGTGACAATTTATTTGCAGGCAGGGAGTCAGAACCAAATATATAAATTGTGCACAAGTTTTATTAACTAAATCACGAACGCATAACTAAACTAACAAACACACACATACACACAAATCACACATACATAGATAAAATGAAAAGTGATAGAGTGAAAACGGAAGTAGGTACAGGAAATGAAGCTATGGAACAGAGTCATTAACCAGGAAAGAATCATCAGCATATAATTTCAAAACACCTCATCAAGAAGATTTTACTGCTTATTCTAAAACCCCCTGTTTAGTAAAGAGATTTGGTAATTGCATGCCTTGCAGTAACAGCAGTCTGTTGTTCTAAACAAGTTCTTGGTGATTCCGTGAATCAATGGTGTTGAAGTTTCAATCGATTTCTCTTGCATTGAATTGAAGAAATTATGATGAACTTGCATGGTTAGGTTAATTCTTGTAGTAGGGAAGAGTTCTTTCCTCTTCAAGGTAAGCACATGGTGGGGGCAGGTCGAGGCCTGCTGGCCTGGCAGGCCAACAGTCAGCACCCCACAGATGCGGTGTCGGTCGGAGCAGGCAAGAGAGCTAGGTGGAGCTGTGTGTCTCTCTTTAAAGTCTGGGAAAAGTTACACCTCTTAGGGTTGACTTGACCAATGAGAAAAGTGGAATTCCTCTGTGGGGGTTTTACGAGCCTTTGTCTTTCTAGCAGGGCATCTGCATATGTAACTGGCTGAGTTGTTGAAGAAGAAACTATTAAAGATTCTTGTAATACTGAAATGTTGCACAGGTTTCGACATATCATATTCACGATCATTTAAATCTTCAAAATACAAACTTGTAGACCCCAAACTTGGTATAGTTGAGGATGTGTTAACCATTGGTTCTTATCATAATATATGCATAAAACAAAAATAACATACAAAATACACTATACAAGACAGGCATAATCATACACACAATGTCCTGGGATGCATGTTCATTTATTGCTCAGTTTGTCTATAAATTAATGAAGGAAAGTCTATTTTGAGGGCTATGGGTTTTTCCTATGGGCTCTGCTTTTCCACATGGCTACAGAGTAATAAACCAGCAATAAACCATCTTATCAGTTAGTATACATGGTTACTGAGGCCCTTGTCCAGGTTGGTCCTTCAGGGGATGGGTCTACAGACCCCAGAGTGAGTTTTAAGATTATATGTTAAATATGACAAATAATTGTGTCTGTTTTGTCTCACTCGTTTCATTGACATCAAGAAGTTGATATCACAGCATTCTCATTCTTTTGACCAATTACTTTACATGACTTTTCCATGAACTTTTCAGTCATTTGTGAACATATTCAGATTGGTATACAAAGTATTCAGACTATTTTCTTAACCCTTAAATGCATGACTGTTTCGCCAATCATTCTTACATATTCGGGTCTTTATCGACCCAAATCTATATCTAACACGGAAGGATCTCTACCTGTCGCGATAATATAAAACTCCTCTGATATTAGAGTAACAATTACAGAAGAATAAAATAAAGCATATTTTGATACCTTTTGGAGCTTGAAAGGGCTCTGTTTGAGCAGATGTTTTATGCCATCATCACTGTCCTCATCAGAGCTCATTTCCCAGTAAATTCAGCAAATAATAGGCTAGTTTTATGTTTGAGGTCATGAATATGAGCCCATTCGCGATCTCAAATGTATTCTCAAAACTATATAATTTTCAACATCTTCAAAATCAATATTTTGATTGCTAACAGCTTCACCAGATCCTTCCGGTGACAGTTACAGTCATATTTGATTGCGTTCAGTACTTGCTCTGCCCTAAAACGCTGAGTTTTTCTTATTATTTTGTTTTCTGTCTGAGTGAGTCGTCACTTCAGCATTGTGTATCAGACATTGCCACCTTGTGGAATAAAGGTGAATTGCACTTATTCCATCATCTAAAATTCAATTATTGTTGGGAAGAAAAAATAAACGTACACTCATACACACCTCGGGTCGTTAGCGACCCTATACAATTTTTACAAAAAATGAATACAAAAATAGGCATTCTTTTATAATTTTTTTCTTTTTATATTCTTTATAATGAATTGATTGAGGAATACCAAGAAGGTTGATGTCTAACTTTAAAAAATGAATGAGGAGGAGGGTAGTGAATGATGTCCCGGGTCACTAAAGACCCGAGGTATGCATTTAAGGGTTAAAGTGTTTGACTGATTCAATGAAAAGTACCCAAAAGAACAATTTGCTCAGAATCATAATTCTGATGAACGTGTGACTGATTGTACTCACACTGCTCGGAGCAGGTTTCCAACCAGTGTCACAGCATGGGAGGCAGGCACTAACAAGGATTGCTAAAGACCACAGCCTTGCATCAGTCGCTAATGCAACTCTTGAGGCCAAGGAAGTGAGGTTTATCTGCACTGCTTTTTACTAGCTGGCCTCCCCCTAAACCTGACTCCCATCCGGTTCACGGCACCAATGTGACTGGTCCTACCGCACTACTCCAAACAGGTTTCGAAGCAGTGTAACCAGCATGGGAGGTAGGTGCTAACAAGGATGCTAAAGACTGCAGCCTCTAGCGTCAGTCATTAGTGCACCTCATGAGGCCAGGGGAGTGAGGTTTACTTGCACAGCTCTTTACTAGCTGGCCTCTGTTACACTCACCCCCCTAAACCTCACTCCCATCCGGGTCAAGGCACCGTGGCTGGTCCTATCGCACCACTCCGAGCGGGTTTCGAATCAGCATCACTCTACACGGGTGGCAGGCGGGCTAACAAGGATGCTAAAGACTGCAGCCTTTAGCACCAGTCACTGGTGTACCTCATGAGGTCAGGGGAGTGAGGTTTACCTGCTCAGCTCTTTACTAACTGGCCTCTGTTACACACATTTTATTCTCCACAAGAGTGTATTTCAATGAATGTTCGTGTTCAAGAACATAACTTGGAAATATATCAATTTCTACAATTTATGGATAATGTACATTATCTCTTACAGCAGAGGTTCTTGAACAACAGTTCTTCACCACAAAAAAAAAACAAAAAAACAAAACAAAACGGAGGCCTTATGCTAATTTCCAGCCAATTGATTTATAAAGTTGTTTTAATTTTGCAGACATAAGCCTTGTTTTGATCATATCAGTGTCAGTTATTTGCTCCTGCTGTGTACTACAGCACAGCCATGACCTCTTCTCTGTAAAAAAGAGTCCCCTGCTAGACATGTTGTTTGATAAGATCTTCATTAACTTTTTAATTGGTATGCCCGCTGTGTCTGGAGGTCAGTATTGCATGTGTGACCAGGGACCCTTCACTCTTTCCTTTATGGGTGGTCTGGTCCCTGCTGCTTTACCACACAGCACTTTTCTGCTGGATTTCTTTAAATTCACCCCAAAACAGAGGTAATTAGCATAAAGCCTCAGTTTGGGTGAAGATATATTGTTCTAGAAGCTCTGCTGGTTCAGTGGGGAGAGGTTAATTGTGTAATCAGAAACTTCATCATCTGACGCTCGACTGGGATGTATCGAACAGGGGCCGGTGTAATTGGATGCTTAAGCATTTGTTTGAGAGAAGTGTGGTGGGATGTTTTATCGGCATTACTTTTCGTTGTAATTGAGCCTGGGAAAGGTTAATGAGTTTCTGCATTGAGGAAAAAACCCAAAAAAAACAAAACCAAAAAACAAACAAACAAAAAAAACAAATGGAAGATTCAGCTTCTTGAGAAGGAAAAAAAAAGCGTTTATAAGGTTAAGTTTTGTTTGCCATCTGAGCTTTTGCACACAGAGAGATAATTAAAATGAAGCATATGATATGAGGGTGTTCCATCGCGCCTTGCGCTCCCATCAGTGATAACTCAGCAGATGACAGAGAAACATTTATAGAACAAATGAAAGAAATAGACTGTTGGATCAGACCATTATTAATCTACAAATGTTGAAAACCTTTCCTCTTCAAGTAAGAGTCTGTTACAATAAGGACATGCAAAACTACATATTTTTAAAACTGAGTTGGTGCTTTTTGAATAAGTAGTCACTTTCAAAGATGGATTATGTCAAGGGTGACTGGGCTGAAAGGCCGCTGCAGCCTGACATCAAAGGCACTGCAGGTCAAGATTTAATTTAATGACTCAAAAAGGAATCCTATTTTTTTTTAAATACATGTCAAAAATAAATAAACCTCAGGCAATTAAAAATAAATCGTATTAATCTATGTATATTTAAAATAAATAAACAAATACATACATATATTTGATTCATTTTTATGTATTTATTAATTTGTTTGTTTATTTACATATTTCAAAATAAAACAACTGTCAGAAATAAAAAAAAACTTGTATATTTAAACATAAATAAATGTGTTGTATTGACTTTAATACAGATTGTATTAAATTCATTATTTATTGTAATACTAAGCATTTACTGTAAATGATCTAATAATTATTAATATATACAGTATTAATCAATATTTACCCAATGGCATTGATTGTTAGCTGGAGGCTACCATTAATGCATTAAGTATGAGGTGCATGTCCCTATTAACATCAAATGCATCCCATTTCGGGGCCTCTAGCTGGTGTAGATTTATTTATTTATTCATTTTTTATTTATTTATTTTGTTAAAACCTCATCTGAGAAGTTGCGTCTCTAAGTTAATCTTCTTTAAAGCACCAACAAACAACTTGTCAACCATAGTGACCATCCCTAGCCTATAATCTAAAACTTCCGAATGTAAAAATTATTTTCAGCACTTGGGAAAATACATTACTGGGATGTTTTGCTGTTTATTACTTTTGAAAGCTCCAGATCTATACATCGTCTTGATTTGTTGTGGATCAATATGATGGTTTGGGCAAATTCCCCTGATGCAATCATGCAAGACTATTTAGTCTATGTGTTGCTGAATGATGTAACTGACACATTCTGAATTTGTGAGTTTGTCATTCACACCGTAAATACAAAATAAAAATTAGCACCATTTTTTAAATTTTTTTATTTTATTGCTTAGATGTTGTTACTTTTTTCTCAGGACACTTAATGGAGTTCTTTTAATAGAGTTGTGTATTATTTAACATTAACTTGATCTTGGCTATGTCTCATAAAATTCTTTATACAGAATAAAAATCAACACAAATGAGATAATTGTGAACAATAAGAGTGTACAGCTATAAAATTTAGGTGGACACTATAGCTCAGATTATTTGCTCATAGAAGTATTAAGTCTTTTAGTTCAGTTCCACGAAGGAAAGAAAGTCATATGGGGTTTGGAATGACATAAGATTGAGTAAATGATGACAGAATTGTTGTTTTTGGGTGAACACTTTGAATCTTTCTCATATAGACAACACCTTTCCTCACTCTCTCCAGTCTGCTGTCATTTCTCCCGCTGTCCTCCGTCTGTTTTTCCTGTGAAGACCCATTAAAGCTGACTTAAGGACATGCTGTGATTTGCTGAGGGTTGGTATCTGTTTTGGGTGCAAAGTATTTCAAATAACAAGCTGACTCAGGCAATAAAAAGGAGATGCTGGTCACCGAAATTCACAAGACTCCATGGACTGTGGTGGTTCCTTGAAATTATATATATATATATATATATATATATATATATATATATATATATATATAGTACACACACATACTGTATAATATACAGTGTATATATATTATTGATGATAAATGTCATGATTATTTCTGTCATGAGCTTGCTTTTGTGCCTGACATGCAGCAGCTGGTATTATGGATGTATATCCATATAGCCCATCATAATGCAACACTGAAGCCATAGTGCATCAGTATATTGAGGTTTGTAAACTTTCTTTGCACTTTCTTTCTTTGACTCTACTCAAAGTCCAATATATATATATATATATATATATATATATATATATATATATATAAACTATGGCGCGCGCACACACGGTTGGTGGGGCTCCGTGTTTGCTGCACATTTTTTCGGATTAACTCATCTCTTTTTTAGATCCACGCATCTTAAATATTGGTTGATCAAGCTTTTCACATCGACGCAATCACCGCTGATATTTACCAAAAAACAAAGTATATGTGCGCGTTTTGAACAGAAACAACCTGAACGCCAGAGACAGCACACAAACAAACAATGCTATCTGAGTCTCTACTTGAGTTTCTACTTGCTGTTCATCAGCACTACAGTGGTATTTTTCAAATTTTTTGCCTCTATGACTGGATCTTTACAACCCAGAATCCAACCAGAGTCTATAAGAAATTATCAAATACCAAGCTTTTTTCCCCAGAAAATACATCTGTATAACTTCGGATACGGACAACTCATCATTTACCGCTCCTTTTTAATCTTTGATTCAAGGCGGGAGATGTGCAGCTCAATCCAGGCCCAGGCCTTGTGGGTGAATCTGTGTGTGCACCTGCTGACGCCGTGGCGGGCCTACTTCCCCGCCAGCAGGTGGAGTTTCTTGCCCTGGATGGCACTGGTTCGATCAGCTCCATGCTACCTGGAGTGCTCGCGGATTTCCGGTCTCTGTCCGCCGGCGAGGACGGGGCCTGGCGCGGGGACCTGAACGTGCAGCTCCGCGACGTTGAAGGGACGGCGGAGCAGGCGGAGAGGCCGACCTGCGCGGTTGAGGGGTTGACTGGAGCCGGCGCGACGGTGGATAACAAGTTGGTCTTTGCGAGTGCCCTGAACCGCTCAGCTAGCAGTGCTGGCTGGCGAAGAAGAACTGTCCCCGACAAAGTAAGATCAATCCAAACACAAGCATTGACTAAACAGAGACAAACTTTATTCTTTCAGACTGTTAATCATGCCAGAGTGGTTTGGGATTCCACGGTAAAGCCTAAAGGTATTTTAGGAGGTCATTTAAATATCAGAAGCTTATTTCCCAAGTGAGATGAGATCAGGATATTGTTGTCTGAGTCCAGTATCGATTTTTTATGTATTAGCGAAACTTGGCTGCATGATAAAATTCCAACTAACATAATTGATGTTCCGGGGTATACATGTTTTAGAAGGGACCGAACTGTGGGAAGGGGTGGGGGTGTACTGATATATATTAAGGACACATTCAACGCAAAGCAAATGTATCCAACTGTTGATATGTCAACTGAATGTCTATGTATTAATGTAATATTGTCGCAAAGTATGCAATTTCATATTTTAGTGGTATATAATCCTCCTTCGGCATGCACTGCAACGCTCTGTGAAAACTTGGATGCGATGTTTAAAAACTGTAAGCACAAAAATGAGGTGCTTGTCTTGCATCCAAACATGATTTTATTCAAATGATTGAAACCCCTACGCGTATTACCAGGAATACTCAGACACTAATAGATTTAATTTTCGCTAACAAACCTGACAGAATCATAAAAACATATAATTTAGTTACTGGTCTATCTGACCATAATATGATTTTAATTGCAAGAAAACTGACAAAGAAAAGAATGACTAGATTTTTAAATCCAAATCGGTACCTGTTTAAACTTGAAATCCCTCATAAAAACCAGACTGAATTTGAGAATGAGTTAAAGGGTGTTAACTGGGATGAGCTTCAACAATATGATCAAGTAAACGATTGCTGTAATAAGCTTATGTCCACTATTGAGAATATTGTAGATAAATACCGGGTGTGTCTCATACGTCCTGAAAAGTGAAGCTGCGGGCTCTTTGATTGCCCCCTGGTGGCTGGATGCAGTACAGGTCATAAACCCCGCCCGCTCAATGCAGACGAATGAGACTTCAGTGAAAACTTAAAAATAAATTCTGCTTCAAATAAAACTTTCTGAAAGATGGTTTTGGTCATTTAAGGTAATTGTTATCACGCTGATATATATTCAATTGTTCGTTTTTGTGATGATTTAGATTTTAGCTAGCAATTTGATGCTATAAAAACGGGGCGTGTCGTCATGATTCGAAGTTGATTGACAGCTTGTCTGAGGACTGTCGGAGCTTCGAGGGGATATTGAAGATGTATTAACCGTTAATTTTCGATTCCTTTGTTATTTAACACCAACAAAATGAGTTGTTCAGCAGTAAACTGTACTAACAGAATCTGTACTAACCTACAGGATCTGACGGATCACTGAACTTTTTCTCTGTAACATTAAATGTGGGCGTTATAAGCTAATTAATAAATGTTATTAGTTAAGATAACACACCTAATGTTAACCATGTCGGGAAAAAGCAGGTGATCGTTATCTCGCAGTTACTTATTATTTTTATGGGTATAAAATAATAATTAGCAGGACAAAACGTCTCGGTTACGTATGTAACCCTCGTTCCCTGAAGGAGGGAACGGAGACGTACGTCAGTAGTGACCGACGAATTGGGATATCGCTTAGAGAGCCCTATCATCTTCGTGTAAACTAAAACAAGCCAATGGAATTGGCGTGCGAAATTTGCATAATGCGCACCGCCCCCGACAGGTGTATATAAATAGGAAGCGGATGCAATCGCACTCTGTTTTTCGCTGAGGAGACAACTGGTGTCCGCACTACAGCGAGGGTACAGAAACTGTGGCGACGGGACGTACGTCTCCGTTCCCTCCTTCAGGGAACGAGGGTTACATACGTAACCGAGACGTTCCCTTTCAGTCGGTCACGTTCGACGTACGTCAGTAGTGACCGACGAATTGGGATCCCAACTAAAGCGCCACAGTTACGAAACCCCTTCCAGTGCCCAGCGCAAGCTCAGCCGCCCATAGCACCGGCTGGCGGTGAAGGGGGCGAGCTTACACCGAGAGTGTATACTGCTGTCTAACCACTACCCACTAAGTAAACTAGACTACACTGGGGAAGCGAACCCGTAAGGGACGCTGCGGAGACCACTACCTACCCAATGGGGGAGGAGTTTACGTGGGAATACACATATGGACTGGCCCGGGGGGCAGTACGCATATGGAGTCCCTGGGATGGCTCCACCTGGTTAGGGGGAGACTCATCTGACAGGTGACAGCAGAGCTGGCTCTGCTAAGGGAAAGACACGGACTCGCCGTAGGGAGTTTTAAACCGTGGAAAATTACACATATGGGACCGCTTCTCGTAGAGGGGTCACGACATATGGGCCCCAGCCAACAGACAGCGTCAGCGACGGATGTAGGCCTGGCATCAGACACTCCGCAATGTCCGAGCCGAAGGGGGAGGCGGAGGAGCTCGACAGGGTTCGCCAAGCGGGGAACACGACTGGAGTGAAGTATGCACGTATCCGGCCAGTGGCGGGAATGGCATTGCAAGCCGACACTTAGAGTGGGTACAACACGTCTACCGACTAGTGGATGCGAGTACACGTGAAGATACCGGCTCTACACGTAGGCTATAAAACCTAGCGAACGTGTTTGGTGTCGCCCAGCCCGCAGCTCTACAGATATCTGTCAGCGAGGCGCCATGAGCCAGCGCCCAGGAAGAGGCCACCCCTCTGGTGGAGTGGGCTCTCAACCCGAGCGGGCAAGGCACGCCCTGGGATTCATACGCCAAGGCGATGGCATCCACTATCCAGTGGGCCATCCTCTGCTTGGAGACAGCCTTTCCCTTCTGCTGGCCTCCGTAACAGATGAAGAGCTGATCTGAGGTCCTGAAGCTTCGCGTTCTATCCACGTAAACGCGCAGAGCGCGGACGGGACAGAGCAAAGCTAGGGCTGGGTCTGCCTCCTCCGAGGGCAGCGCTTGCAGGTTCACTACCTGATCTCTGAAGGGAGTGGTAGGAACCTTGGGCACGTATCCAGGCCGGGGTCTCAGGATGACGTGAGAATCACCGGGCCCGAATTCTAGGCACGTTTCGTCGACCGAAAATGCATGCAGATCCCCTACCCTCTTCAGGGAAGCCAATGCAACCAGAAGAACCGTCTTAAGAGACATTAGTTTCAGGTCGACTGATTGCAAATGCTCAAAAGGATGACCCCGGAGAGCTGAGAGAACCAGGGTCAAATCCCAAGAGGGTACGGAGGAAGGGCGAGGAGGATTTAGTCTCCTCGCTCCCCTCAGGAATCTGACGATCAGATCGTGTTTCCCCAGAGACTTACCCTCAACTGCGTGGTGATATGCGGCGATAGCGGCAACATACACCTTCAGGGTGGAGGGAGACAGCCTTCGCTCCAACCCTTCTTGCAGGAAGGAAAGCACAGATCCGACCGAACATGATCGGGGGTCCTCTCGGCGAGAGGCGCACCATTCGACGAACAGGTTCCACTTCAACGCATAGAGACTCCTAGTGGAAGGAGCTCTAGCGGAAGTGATGGTGTCTACGACCGCTTGCGGGAGATCACTCAGAACCTCCGCATCCCGTCCAGGGACCACACGTGGAGGTTCCATAGATCGGGACGCGGGTGCCACAGGGTGCCCCGTCTCTGAGTCAGGAGGTCCTTCCTCAGAGGAATCGGCCAGGGAGGGGCTGTCGCGAGGAGAATGAGGTCTGAGAACCAGGTCCGAGTGGGCCAATACGGAGCCACTAACAGAACCTGCTCCCCGTCCTCCCTGACCTTGCACAGGAGTTGTGCGAGAAGGCTCACTGGGGGAAACGCATATTTGCGCAGACCCGGGGGCCAGCTGTGTGCCAGGGCATCCGTGCCGAGCGTGCCGCCGGTCAGGGAATAAAACCACTGGCAGTGGGCAGTTTCCGGGGAGGCGAACAGGTCTACCTGGGCCTCGCCGAAATGCTGCCAAATCAGCTGGATCGCCTGGGGGTGGAGCCGCCACTCGCCCGCAAGTGGAGGCTGCCGTGACAGCTCGTCGGCTGCACGGTTGAGCACACCTGGGACATGAGTGGCCCGAAGGGACCTCAGATGCTTCTGACTCCACAACAAGAGATGGCGGGCGAGTTGCGACATGCGACGGGAGCGTAGACCACCTTGACGGTTGATGTACGCAACGGCCGCAGTGCTGTCTGAGCGGACTAGAACGTGCTTGCCTGACAACAGCTTCTTGAAGCGGGCCAGCGCAAGACGTACTGCTAGCAACTCGAGGCAATTGATATGCCAATGCAGCTGAGGCCCCGTCCAAAGACCTGCCACTGCATGCCCGTTGTACGTGGCCCCCCATCCCGTGGCAGAGGCATCTGTGGAGACCACAGCGTGCCTGGACACTTGTTCGAGGGGTACTCCGGCCCGCAGGAACGAAGGGTCCGACCACCGGACAAGGGTGCGACGGCAGCTCGGTGTCACGGGGACACGGAGCGTGCCGCACTGCCACGCCCATCTCGGGACCCGGCCGCGGAGCCAGTGTTGAAGCGGTCTCATATGAAGCAATCCGAGCGGCGTGACCGCGGCTACAGATGCCATATGCCCCAGGAGCCTCTGAAAATCTTTCAGTGGAGCCGCTGTCCTGCGCTTGAGCGAACTCAGGCAGTTCAACACCGACTGGACGCGCGCCTCGGTGAGACGCGCAGTCCGTGCAACCGAGTCTAGCTCGAGACCGAGATAAGAGATCCTCTGCCCGGGGGCGAGTTTGCTCTTGTCCCAGTTGACCCGAAGACCCAACCGGCTGAGGTGAGCTAAAACCATGTCCCTGTGTTCGCACAACTGCTCTCGCGAGCTGGCCAGGATCAGCCAGTCGTCGAGATAGTTGAGAATACGAACGCCCTGTTCCTTGAGGGGAACAATGGCCGCCTCCGCAATCTTCGTAAAGACGCGGGGTGACAGGGCCAGCCCCGAAGGGTAGGACTTTGTACTGATATGCCCGACCCTCGAACGCAAACCGGAGGAAGGGTCTGTGTCGAGGCAGAATCGAGACATGAAAGTACGCGTCCTTCAGGTCTATTGCTGCAAACCAATCCCGGGGACGGACGCATTCGAAAATGCGCTTCTGAGTGAGCATCTTGAACGGCATCTTGTGAAGATACCGGTTCAGGACGCGCAGATCCAGGATTGGCCGTAGCCCACCGCCCTTTTTTGGTACAATGAAGTAGGGGCTGTAGAACCCCGACTTCATATCGGCTGGAGGGACCGGCTCGATTGCATCCTTCGCCAGGAGGGCAGCAATCTCCGCCCGGAGAACAGGTGCACTGTCCAACGACACCTGAGTGAAGTGGACACCCCTGAAAACCGGGGGACGCCGGGCGAACTGAATCGCATAGCCGAGTCTGATAGTGCGAATGAGCCAGCGGGACGGGCTGGGAAGCGTGCTCCACGCCTCCAGACTCCGAACCAGCGGGACCAAAGGCACCACAGACGCACCGGGGGTGGGGCAGCAAGGCAGAGAGGGACCCGACTCGGACGGCTTGGAAGCGGCCCAGAGTGGGGTCGGACTCTGCGAGGCAGCAGTGTGCATGGGAGACGGCGCACGGGACGCGGTCTGCGCCATCACACTGCCGCCTGCTGGCGAATGGGGAGGGCGCTGCCAGCGGCGAGGCGGGGCCTGGCACACTGGCAGACACACCTTGTTGTGACCTGGAGTTTGAGGAAACTGCTCTTTTTGTGAAAAAGTGGGTACCGCTGGACTCCGGAGAGCCAGCGGCGGTTGATTGACAGACGACACAAATTCCCCCCGGCCCTCCTCCGGGGGTGGGAGAGATGGTGGAAAACTCTCCCGAAGAGCAAGATCCTTCCCCTCCAGGTTGCCCGTCTCAGGGCCGCGACTTCTTTTTTCGCTTGCCACCTGGCTTAGCTGAGACGGGCTGGGCACAGACCGCCGTGGCATGACGTGACTGATAGCCTCAGCCTGCTTCTGTGCAGCGGAGAACTGTTGGGCGAAGCTCTCCACCGCGTCGCCGAATAGGCCGACCGGGGACACGGGGGAATTTAGGAACCGCTGCTTGTCGGTATCCCGCATGTCCGCCAGGGTCAGCCAAAGATGGCGTTGCTGGACTACCAAGGTAGACATCGCATGACCAACAGCGCGTGCTGTCACCTTCGTTGCCCGGAGGGCAAGGTCAGTGGCAGCGCGCAGCTCCCCAAGCAGCTGTTGGTCAGGACCTTCCTGGGGCATCTCCGACAGCGCCTTTGCTTGGTAAACCTGCAAGAGGGCCATCGCGTGCAGGGTGGAGGCAGCCTGCCCACAGGAACTGTAAGCTTTCTCATTCAGACCGGCTGAGAACTTACAGGCCCGGGATGGGAGACGCGGCTCACCACGCCAGCCAGTGGCCGTTGGACATAACTGCATCGCAACGGACCGCTCGACTGGCGGGATCCTCGCGTACCCCCTGGCTACCCCGCCGTCCAGGGAGGTGAAGGCGGACGCGGGGCCAGGCCTGGTACGGGCACTATACGGTGTCTGCCAAGACCTGGTCACCTCATCATGCACCTCCGGGAAGAAAGGCATTGGGGCGGGACGCTGGGGCTGACCAGCGCAACCCCCCCCAAGTACCAATCATCCAGCCGAGATGGGCCGGGACAAGGTGGAGGGGTCCACTCAAGCCCGACGCACAAGGCGGCCCGAGAGAGCACAGCCGAGAGTTCGGGATCCGACTCGGGCAACGCTACCGTCCCGGAGGGCGGCAGCGCGTCCGGATCTTCCTCCCCCGAATTCTCAAACTCGCCTTCCGACGCAGCGATCGACATCTGATCCTCCGCCGGCGCACCAAAGGTAACGGCTGGACAGTCCGAAGAGGGCCCAGCGGAAACCAACGGCGGCAAGATGGGTTGCAGTGCTGACGAGGGGGCAGGGGCCCGAGGAGCGTTTCCGCTCGGCGGGGGAGCCCTGACCGTTATCCTCAGGTCGCCCTCCCTATACAGCGCCGTACCGTCATTCCGGTTCCCGGGGCCGGAAAAAACGGTCGTACGCGGCATAGGAGAGGGGACCCCCGCTTCCTGAGACTTCAGGAAGGAGAGCCTCGACCTCAGCACCGCGATGGTCATGTTCCCGCAATGGGAACATGAACCATCCACAAAAGCTGCTTCAGCGTGCTGAACGCCCAAACACGAGATGCAGCGATTGTGCCCATCAGCAGGGACCAGGGAACGACCGCACCCAGTAACGCACAGACGAAATGACATACTGTCAGGGTTCGTCTGTAAAGCTCTTTTAGAAGGGGAAGTCAACTCACTCGTGCTGAAGCACCCAGGGAGCGACGCGATGTGTCAGGTACACCACTCCCTGACACACCGAGGAACCGGCCCAAATCGCTACACACACACTCTTTGTGTTGCTGTGAAAACAGCAGTTTTAGAGCTTATAGCTCAGCTCCTCGGACACTCGCGACCTCGCTGAACGTGCCCTCTCACCAGCACCGATAGCTCGCTGTAATCCTCTTCTGAGGCAATGTTTTAGAATAAAACAAACGAAGAAAGGAGTCTTCTAAACAGGACACCAGTGAATGGCTCCGAAGCGAAAGACAGAGTGCGATTGCATCCGCTTCCTATTTATATACACCTGTCGGGGGCGGTGCGCATTATGCAAATTTCGCACGCCAATTCCATTGGCTTGTTTTAGTTTACACGAAGATGATAGGGCTCTCTAAGCGATATCCCAATTCGTCGGTCACTACTGACGTACGTCGAACGTGACCGACTGAAAGGGAACTAATGATAGCTTACTCTAATTACAGCAATCGATCTCCTGTAACGTTAGTTGAACTTGATTTAAAATGGCAGGACCGTTTCTGACGATTTAGAGTTGTTTCTAGTGGCATTATATTGAGTTTATCTACTGAATTTGCTGTCTCAAAAATATTATTGCTCTAGAAACAGAATAGCCTATTATTTTATAGGTAGAATTTTAAATTGTGTATAATTTTTATAGTCTATTTAAAATACATGAATGATGACGCAGTCGTCTGGGCGGAAGTTTGATACAGCGGCTCCGCCTCCGGTTCCACGGACGATACCTTCTGCGCATGCCCAGGTTGCAAACCTTTTTTTTTTTTATGACGTTTTTGCGTAACATGTCAGCGCCCATCGTCAGCCATTTTGGCCTCAGTTCATTACAATGGAAGGAAGCGGCGTCGCGTCGTCCATCTTTTTTTACAGTCTATGATAAATACATTAAAAAGCTAAAGAAATCCCAGAGAAAATTTCAGTTACCATGGATGAACGATAATATTCGAAAGCTGATGAAAAGGAGAGACCTTGCCTTGAAAACTTTTATTAAGACCCGAAGGGACACTGATTTGAAACTATTTAAAGGTTTGCGTAACCAAGTTGTCAAAGAACTTAGAATGTCTAAATTAAATTATTATATCCAAGCTCTAACAGAGGCTAAAGGGAACGGCAAATTAATGTGGAAACAATTAAGCAGCCTATTAAATCCAAAGGGTAACACCACCCAAACAAAATATGAACTTAAAATGGGTGAACACACCATCACTGATAATGCACAAGTTGCTAATGAATTCAATAACTTTTTCATACAATCTGTTAACAACCTAGCATCAAGCTTTCCATGCTGTAACGATATAGGCCTAACAACAGTAGACCTGCTTGAAGGTCAAGATAACTCATTCCAGCTTAGGGAGGTTGGTCAGACAACTGTTCTGAAAGCTATACAGGACCTAAACACCACCTTCTCAAAAGATATTTTTAATTTAGATACAACTTTTCTTAAAAAATATAGCAGCATTCTGGTCCAGCCTCTCACCAATCTTGTTAATATCTCCATTAAATCTGGGCAATTCCCAAATGGGTGGAAAAATGCTCTAGTAATACCGATTTTTAAATCAGGAGATGACAAAATGTCTTGAAATTATAGACCTATCAGTCTTCTCCCAGCTTTTTCTAAAGTTTTAGAGAAGATTGTTTCAGAACAACTCATGCATTATCTTGAGACAAACCAGTATCTGAGTCCTCTGCAATTTGGATTCAGGCACAACCATTCCACAGAATCCGCAATCTGTCTATTAACTGAAAATATCAAACAATCACTTGACCAGGGAAATGTAGCTGGTGCTGTGTTTCTAGATTTAAAAAAAGCATTCGATACAGTAAATCATAATATATTAATTTCTAAATTAGCTAAGTTCAATTTATCCAAAAAAACATTGTCCTGGTTTGAATCATATTTAAAGGGCCGTGAACAGTGTGTTGTGATTAATAGTGTGAGATCCACTTTTCTTAAAATTAAAACAGGTATTCCTCAGGGCACGGTCTTGGGACCCATACTTTTCAGTCTATATATTAATGACTTACCGGATGTAGTATGTCCAGATATAGGTCTACTGATGTATGCAGATGACACAGTGGTGTATGCATCTGCTGATACATGTATCTCTGTGGCTGACAAACTTAATACTAATTTAGAAAGAATATCATCTTGGCTGGCCTCATCTTGTTTAACTTTAAATACTTAAAAAAAAAAACCTCTGTCTGCTTTTCTATTCAAAAACTACCTCCAACACAACTTTTGAACATAAAAATTAATGGGGAACTTATTGAACAAGTACCTGAAGTGAAGTATCTTGGAATAAATATAGATTATCAGTTGAATTTTAAAAGTCATATTAAGAAAATCTGTAAAACTATTAGGGCCAATTTAAGTTGTTTTATGATGATAAGAAACTGTCTGACTCTTGACTGTGCTTTTATTTTTTTAAATTCTATGATTCTTTCACATATATCTTATGGCCTAACCACATGGTCCCAAGCTCATCAGTCATCAGTCAAAATCATAGAGTGTCTTTATAATCGAGCTTTGAAAGTTCTGGACAAGAAGAGAATAAGGTACCATCACTGCCAAATTCAAAGTAAATATAAGATTCTAAGTTTTGTTAATTTTATTTCTCTGCATCTGGTTACACTGGTCATCAAATGCTTAAATGATGCTGCTCCACTACCGCTTTGCAAAATAATAACAAGACAGCAAAGTACTAGATCCACCAGATCTGCTTCTAAAGTCAATTGTAACATCCCTTTTCGTAGAACATAATTTGCCCAGGTTGCTGTTTCAGTGAAAGGGGCAAAATTATGAAATGCTCTGCCAGATCATCTGAAATGTATCCTGACATTAGCCACCTTCAAAAAAAAAAAAATCTAATTGTGGTTAATTCAGGAACAATGTTGTTCTCATATTTAGTCCTTTGACTTTGCCCTTTCTGTATACTTTTAATCCTTTTTTATTATTTTCTATTGTATTACATTTTTATTCTAATTCCTTCCTGGTCTTTTATTAATGTTGATGTTAATGTTAAACTGTATTGTTTTTTTTTGTTTGTTTGTTTTCTCCAAAAAAGCCCTACTAGGGACAAGTGTTGTAAATTAGCTTTAAGCTAAAAACATTATGATACATGCATCAGATGACTGTCATCTGATCTGTCCCTATCTAAATAAAACAAACAAACAAACAGGAAATAAAGCATTACAAGAACAGTTCATGCAAAAAAATGGAAAAATCTATAATTTGAATTGTCATCATTATTTAAAAAAGTCTTAAATCAATAATGAGAAAATGTTTAGTTTTTCTTAAAAAAAATAAAAAAATAAAATAAAAATACAATAGTAAAAACATCCAATAATCCAAATCATACCAACCCAAACCTTTTGAATGGTACTGTAGGTGTATGAAGTCAACGATAACTGTGGTATTGGCCAGTGCAACATAAACCACAACATTACTTGGTGCATGTCCTATTGCGCACATATCAATTGATTTAGGCTTGCATGACCTCAAATGACTCAGAATGAATACATAGCTGACACACAGCATGAATAAATCAGTTCAGGTTTAATCAAATACACACACACACATAGTATAAACCAATCAACAGCTATGAGTCTGAGCAGCTTCATTATTTGCAAATGATTTGCAGCCCTGACGGAAGCTTTGTGCGCTGTGAGGAAGGCCTGGGGCAAATATTGGAAAGCTTCACTGTAATAAATAAGAAAATAAAAAAGAATGCATTAAAAATGCCGGAGCTCCTGTAAGTAATTTCATTTCTCTGTGTGGATGTAATATCTTTACTTTTTTCAGCACTGTTATGGAATATGAGATGGGATGGCACTAAAATGAAATTGAGGTAAATTTGGAAATATCAGATTTAATCCATCTGCGGCAGCGAGATCACAGGGATCACAGGGGGATGCGGCCAGGACGTTTGCGTCAAACCATGGGATGATGTGCTGAGGGAACACTGTCATTAATCCATCATCATTGGAGGAGTTGTTTACATTCCACATCTCAACTGTACAATTAAGACAATTGTTAGCCATGCCCACATCCGCCCCTGCCATTATGACACAAGCAGATTGCCATTGTTCCAGCATCAATTGAGGAGTCATTTATTTTTCCATCTCTACAATTAGGAAATTAGACACAATCGCATTCACTCAAGCATCATTCACAAAACAAAACAGTGAGGCTTTAGGCAATGTTCTCAAAAATCAAAGGAACAACTATTTCATTTCTAAACATTAAATCATATCTGATCTCCTTAACTCCTTACATGTTAAAAATTAAAATTCTGTCCTCCACACAATGCTATACTTATATTACAGTATATATATATATATATATATATATATATATATATATATATATATATATTTATGTATATATATTAGTTGATGCATAAATCATTGTTTTGTATCATATAATTGTTTTAATTTTTCAAATAATTATATATACCATTCGATTTCCGTATGTACATTTTATCTTGATATAACCAATATTAACATTTTCACTCATTTAATTTTTTTGGCTACATGTACCTATGAATTGAATCCAACATGCTATATTAAAGCTGCAGTCCGTGATTTTTCCTCTTTGTCGCCATCTCTGTTTGAAACCTGCAATTGCAGTCATATGTGGAACAGTTATCTGTACGTGCGTTGTGCCTCGGCACAGCTCGTCAGCGCGGATGAATCTAATGCTTGCTGTCAGTCACCGCACCGGTGTGGATACTTCAGAATCACAGATTCTACGTCTTGAAAGTATGACCAAAATAAGAATTTTCACCACAAAATATCATCTGAACAAGTAAGTAACATTTCTGTCACTTTTGTTCTGACCAACTGAGGAAAAAAGCATTAGGCCTACAATAAATTCCGCTGTCAGTGATTCCAATGATTAAATCTAACAATGGCTTAGCTCGGATCATGCCAAACTGTGCAAATTATTATTGTTGTTATACTTTGTTGTTCTCAAATTGTTAATGTTAACAACATCAGCATTGCGTGACTGTGTGTATTTAGTGTATATTAGCGTTACCTGTAGATTTCAATTTCTGTATCCACTCCACAGTCCGAGTCTTTTACTTTTTGACTACAGGTGAATCTTCAGTTGTCACTGATGATTGTCATTTGGACCTTTCTGGATTACAATCCGCCATCAAAATGATCAGTTTAATTATTTCAGCTGCTGTGAGAAAATGCTATAAATGTTCCGCTACCAGCAGCACGGTGGCCGAGAGAGCTCAACGCGCTGCAAATGAAGAAAACACATGCAAATAGAAAAAAAAACAGCAAATAAAGAAAACATCTTCATCAGTTTGACAACACATGCGCTGCAAAAGTCCACAACACATGCAAATAGACAAACGCGCTGCAAAAGTCCACAACACTTACAAATAGACAAACGCGCTGAAAAAGCCCACAACACTTACAAATAGACAAACGCGCTGCAAAAGCCCACAACACTTACAAATAGACAAACGCGCTGCAAAAGCCCACAACACTTACAAATAGACAAACGCGCTGCAAAAGCCCACAACACTTACAAATAGTGAAACGCGCTGCAAAAGTCCACAACACTTACAAATAGACAAACGCGCTGCAAAAGTCCACAACACTTACAAACAGACAAACGCGCTGCAAATAGCACATACCAGGCCCATGCAGCGATCTCAAGCCGTTCTGCGATGATCTGAATGATGATGATGATGATTAGGCTACTTTTTTAGAATTAAATTAATAATTTAATTTGCCCCACAATAATTTATAGTGCATCACGCATAACTGACGCGCTGTAATAAGATTAGCTAATTCCTTATTTTTAAAAAACAACTTACACCTACAACTCTTCTAATTTTTTTCAATGCGTATGGGCCACAAGAGAAATATTAAGAAATAAATTAAGGTTAAATAGTGTTATCAGACCATGTTGAAGTAGAGCTCTCATCTCATCGTTTTTCTGCAGTGAATAATTGACTGGGATTTGAGACATAAAATCAAGTAAATTATTTAAATATATATTATTTATTATTAATAATTTATTAATAATATTTTTAACGCAAAATAATATCCCCCAAATCGTTTGTCCTGACACCGGGACTGTCACAGACCACAACGAAAATGTTATAGGGAACACATTTTTGTATGGCCAGCAGCCATATCATCCTGTAGCCCAAGACTGGTTGCCCACTGAAGCTAAGCAGGGCTGAGCCTGCTTAGTACCTGCATGGGAGACCTCCTGGGAAAACCAGGTAGCTGCTGGAAGAGGTGTTAGTGAGGCCAGCAGGGGGTGCTCACCCTGTGGTCTGTGTGGGTCCTAACGCCCCAGTATAGTGACGGGGACACTGTACTGTAACAAGCACCGTCCTTTGGATGAGTGACATGACACCTTCATAATCTAAAATGAAGGAGGTTTTATGAATGTTTATGACAACTGTCATTAAGTGTCATTCGCTCAGTTATGTCATTTTTAATGCAAAGATGACATTGTTTGAGATGTCCGAGTTATGACAACTTGACATAAACCAATGCATCATAACCTGTCAGTGTCTTTGTCATGACAACTTGACATTATTTAGCTTTATGGGTTAACATTACATTAAACTGTCATGTGGTTGGTTTTGACATTGGCTGTCATGAGGCCATTATAAAATTGTCATGAATATGTATCTTGAGCTCAAGTACAGTGGTACAAATTGAACTTGTCATTAAAATGTCATTAAGTGACAATACTCTGACAAATAATTTTATAACAGCATCATGACTATTTTTCATTTCATGTTTTTTTTTGTTTTTGTTTTTTGTTTTTTTAAGTTTCCACCAACAGAAGGTCAGATAATAGACAATTTCAAATTTCTTAAAAAAAGATAAAATAATGGTAACACTTTATTTTAGGGTCTTTTAACTAGTTGCTTATTACTATTAGCATTCATATGGCTAAAATATTGGCTATTTATTAGTACTTATAAACCACATATTAATGCCTTATTCTGCATGACCTTATTCTACATTCTTAATCCTACCCAATACCTAAATTTAACAATTAACTATAATAAGCAGTAAATTAAGAGTTTATTGAGGGAAAAGTCATAGTTAATCGTTTATATATGTGTTCCCTATACTGAAGTGTTATCAAAATAATGTAATGTAATGTTAACCCATAAAGCTAAGTAGTTTTTTAAGTTTGATAATTAATCTGCTATGTCATGTTTATGACAGGTTATGATGTTTTGCTAATGTCAAGTTGTCATGACAAAGAGACTGACAGGTTATGATGTGTTGGTTTATGTCAAGTTGTCGTAACAAAGACATCTCAAACAATGTCATCTTTGCATTAAAAATGACATAATTGAGCGAATGACATTTAATGACAGTTGTCATAAACATGCATAAAACCTCCTTCATATTCATGACACGTGTCATGTCAAGATTATGAAGGTGTCATGTCAGTCTTATGCACACCCCTTCAAGTAAAGTGTTACCAACTACTTGTATTAATGATTATTTATTTTATTTTTATTTATTTTATTTACCAATTTCATTTGCTCAATCCATAGGTTCTCTTCAATTAGCTATTTATTCATTTGTACACGCCCTTTGTTAATTAACCAGTCACTGCAGCCATGTTAATGGGTCCTGATTTATAAATCCCTGCACTGATGCACAATAGACTGAAAAACTTTGGAGCTGCCTGATGTTTGTAATATGTATGTTCATGAGAAATTGTAAGTTTATTGTCCTTTTTTCTTTGTTTATATTATCTGAATAAGATTTATCTTTATTGAATTGTTTATATTTCTGTTATTATCTACCAAACATCATGTACTCCCTGTACTGTAGCAGCAGTTTAGATCATGTGTGTTCCTCCCTGCCCATGCTACATCACAGGTGGGGATACACACAATTTATGTGTTGTATGTATGGGAGTGAAGCATGCACAGTCAGCTCTCAAGTCAGCTCTCAAGGGAGATGACTGTACTCATTGCGAAGGCCTGCCACTGCGGACACTCCGCTTCCGCCTGATGCTCTTGGAGGAGGCCGCTCAGGCACGCATTCCTCACGGATCGGGTCCCGCTGATGCATCTAGCTGAGGGATTTGAGGAAGGCTCTGCCCTATTTCCAGCAGGAAGCACACTCTGTGGATTTTGAAGGAATTGGTGTTAAGACTGAACGCCAAGAAGAGTGTGTTTTCTCCATTACAGAGGACCATTTTCTAGGGGTAGTGTGGGATTCGACAACAATGCAGGCACATCTGTCTCCTGCTCATATCGAGTCGATCCTTTTAGTTGTTGGCAAAATCAAGCTAGGCCAGACCATCACTGTGAAACAGTTTCAAAGACGGTTGGGTCTTATGGCAGCTGCGTCCAATGTGATACCTTTTGGTGGCTCAAGATCAAGGGGTTTTCCCCAAGGGGTAACCCATTTCACATGATCAGGGTAATGCACAAGTGTCTTCATACCCTGATGATATGGAAGAAGACTTGGTTCTTATTCCAGGGTCTTGTGTTGGGGGACCCTTGTCGTCACAAGATGCTTATGACAGATGCTTGCATCACGGGCTGGGGAGCGATCCTAGAGAGTTGCTCAACACAAGGTCTGTGGAGGGGTCATCATCTCTATTGGCACATAAATTGCCTGGAGATGATGGCTATTTTTCTATCTCTGAAATACTTCCTCACAGATTTTAGGGGTCACCATGTGCTTGTCCGAACAGGCAACACATTGGTGGTCTCCTACATGAATCATCGGTCTGCAGTCACGCGGGCTTTACAAACTGGCATGCCAGATCCTCCTGTGGGCTCAGGGCAAGCTGCTCTTGGTGAGGCATTTGAATCTTCCCTGGGCACTTGAATCAGGGAGCAGACATCCTGTCAAGACAGGGACTGAGGTCCTGGGAATGATGGCTATCCATGCAAAATTCCTGTCAGGAGGGACCTTCTGTCTCAGGCAGGGGGCACAATCCTTCATCCCCGCCCAGACCTGTGAAAACAGCTCCTGAGCCAAGGTTTCTCAGGTCAAGGTCTCTCAGCCAAGGTTGTAGAGATCATCCTTAACTCTACAGCTCCCTCCACAAGGAAACTGTATGCCTTGAAATGGAGAGTTTTCACTTCATGGTGCAGAGATCATCGGTTGTACCCAGTTAATTGCCTGTTTGGTTAAATGCTGGAGTTCCTTCAAGGACTGATTTTCTGCAGGATTATCCTCCTCCACTCTGAAGGTGAATGTGGCAGCCATAGCTGCACCATACCTTTGGATGGTGAGTCATTGGGGAGAAAACACACTGGCGTCTCATTGCCTATTTGGCTCATTTCCTGCTGAGGCCTGAGGCCTTTCCTCATTTATTTTCAACTGCAGAGATGATCATGCATGTGAATGGAGAACAGCTCTGGTGACACTTAGTCATCTAACTATTCTTAAGATGCATCTATGAGATCTTCAATATGTGGAAATGAGAATCAAATAAGACATGTATAAAAGTGCCGGCGATGAGTCAGACAATCTTGTCCTTCGTACAACTGTTAAATGTGTTGTTGGGTTCTGCAGCCTTTAACACAACTTCGCTATTACCTCTAATCACCACGGCTGAACTCTTACAAAATAATGACCATTACTGATCAGTAATGACCGAGACAGCACAATTTCCTCATTTAGTTAGGACTTGACCCTGTTCATCCAAGCATCCTTCACTTCTCCTCTTCTTCAGCTTTCTCTCAACGTCTTTTTTGATGAGTCACAATCACCAGAAAGGGTCGGGCCCTCTCTCTCCCTCCCTGTCTTTTGTCTTTCTTCCTCCCATCTCATTTAGAAGCAGCTACGCTTCACTCCCCTCACCAAGTCCCACAGGCAATTTAGGGAAAGTAGGCCAAAATGAAATATGGCCTCAATAAAAATCCCACAACACTTCAAATGCACATTGGCAATAAAACCTGCACAAGTGTATACATGGCAGGACACTAAACAGCATGTTAGTTGGTTAAGTGTGTTATTAGGAGATAGCCAGACAAGGTTTTCCCCTCCCACCGGTCCTGGGTCATCACTACAAAGCTACTGCAGACATATACTCTGATGCATGATGGGAAAAACTAACCTGAGATCAGCAGATCAGCACAGACCCTTCCCTACTGGCTGTTCAGGCAAAGCCACTCTAGCTTACTAAATCACAATGATCTGGGATCGTGCATTAACACAGTCAATGTTTTACCTTCATTCTTGCCACTGAAGCACAGGAACGATGGTACAACACAATATGATATAGCTGACAACAACAATATAGCAGAGCTTGCATGGCTACTAATGTTTACTAGCGGATTATTAGTATTTTATTTATTTTTTTTACTAGATTTTGTTTACATGTGAACTCTAAAGAAATAGCTCAAAAAGCTTAAGCTGGTAGCTGCATGTTTCATAAGATTTTTAAAAATTACATTTTTTTCTGAAACAGATGAATGTGAATCTGGAAATGTTTTGTATACGTTGGTTGCTGTGCGTATCACAACAGTTCAGAAATGAAATGTCCAGTGAGTGGCACTAAAAGATTAATGCTCTATTGTGTTTGAAAATAATTTATTTTTCATAGGACTCATAGTGCATATACATGCAATAAGGTGAGCTACAAGCAAGACTGCTACATCAGAAAAGCCATGCATATGGAGCCAGTTATATGATGCAAATGACAAAATGTAGTAGTTTATAAATCATGCAATATAGTAAACGAGTTTTGAGGTCATAATATAGTATTGTGCAAGGAATCGTGCAGAAATACCATGATATAATATAATCTGTGTGAAAAGGAATAAAAGTTGTTGCCATTTTACTGCATAGTGGAAACTGCAGTGAATAGTATTTATGCTGTAGGTATGTTTTTGCTCATTTGGGTAACACAGTAACACTTTATTTTGATAGTCCTCTTTAGACATTCTTCGAACTATAAGTAACTTTAAAACGACATGTCAACTTCCTGTCTTTAGAGTATTTGTAGATTGTCTGCTTAATATCTGATAACACTTTATTTTGATGGTCTCTCAACAGATATTCTACTGACTTTAAGTAGCCTAAATTTGCAACTAAAGAAAGTGGAAATAAAATGTAACCATATTTTGGTATTAATAAGATGGTCAGTTTGTTCATGTTGGTTTTTAGCTTGTCATCCAGCAGCTATGTTCCAAAAACTCAGCTTAAACTAACTGATTTGACCAGCAGTTAGCTGGATTGGTGTTGCTCCAAGATGTCTTATCAGATAATGACTAGCTAGGACCAACAAATGACCTGCCTGGACAAGCTAAAGACCAGCTTAAACCAGATCCCATGTTTCAAAACTGCTATCAGCTAAATTAGGATTTTCTAGTAGGATTGTAAAAGTAGTTTACATGCTATTGAAATGCAATCTTGACACACACACACAAAAAAGGTGAAGATTTAGGTCTTTCCAAATTTAAACAGTCAGGAGCTGCACTTACATGCTAGACAAAAAATAGCTGTCCGGGGGTGTTGCCAAGATGGCCACTGACTGAACCGAATGAACTTGCCTTAAAAATATTATGCCATAGTAAGTGTTGCATCAGAAATGAAGGATGAGAAAGTGTGTTATGTTTCATTGATTCACGTTCATACAAACCAGAAAACTCTGAAACCGAACGCAGTGCAGTCAAAGCTCTATCGTTTCCAAAGCACATTGCATAAGGTTGTTCAATCAATACTTCTCAGACCCAGAGCAGCGATATAGTCCAGTGAGTGTTTGTGTGTGAAAAACACTGTTAGAACAATTTCATTTCTATTGACTTTTAAACGGGTTATCACATACTTTCCGCACATTTTAGCCATTTTTTCCAGCTGTCTTTGCTTTGTAAAAGTGCAAAAAGGTCAGAAGTCAGGCTTAAGATTGGCAAATATATAATGCTTATTCTTCTTTGAAAAGAAGTTTTGACAGTATATCCAGCTAAAAAGAAGCTCAAACCGGACTATAAGAGCAGCTTAAGAGGATGTCTTTATGAGCTGAAAAGGTATTAGTCAAGGCACAACAAAGCCACACAGCAATGCTTAAATTCATTTTCATAACTCAAGACTTTCTGAGGAATGTGTTAAAGGAAAATAGGACTGTGACCCACTTTCAGGATTAATACAAGCATGTTCTCAGTTCACCATTGTAGTGTGCTATTCACATGAGAATCTCATTGTGTGCTGAAGAAAGGTGGAGCACGTCACATGATTTGTTCTTGAAATTGCTTGTTCAGCAATTGCTCTGCTATTTTAAATAGAAAGCAAGAAGAAAACTTTCTGCAGATCTCCAATATGCAGAATGCAGGAGTAGGTAATACTGTTGAGAGAACTTAGAGTATATTCAAGTTTATTTATTGATTGGTTTGTGATTGTGAAGTGTGGACCAAAAAACCAAGGTTGACCTGGTTAGCCCCTGCTGGTAGATGCCTTAACCACACTATTATGGATGATTCTGGAGAAAATGAGAATCATGATTTAAAAAAAACAACAACAAAAAAAAAAAAAAACAGAGATCACAATTCTTCCATAATTCTGAATAGACAAAACAACAACAACAACAAAAACCATAATACTTGAGGTTCTAACAAAATGTTATATGCTGCAGTCTATTTGACAATATAATTAATTAATTATTAAAACACAATAATTTAATTGTTAATCAAATATAACTAATTAATTTGAATGGATTATTATTTTTTAAAAATCGGTTTGAATTAATGATTTAATGACTCACTTATAAAGACTTCACTTGTTTGTATAGTCAAACCAAAAATTATTCAGACATTTTTTTATATATTTTCAGTAGTGGGTGCAGGACACTATAGTTAATTTATGTAAGTGAGGATAGCAAAATAAAGGAAACTGTGACATATTATACCCAAATATTCTTCATACAGTGGACTACCAGTAAAATTGATAAAAATTTGGAACCAAAAATTATTCAGACACTTGGACCTGACCATGTTTTGCTTAAATGTTATCTGACATAATTAAGATTAATTTTTTCTGTTTAACTCTGAGATCTTGTCATATTTTAGTCCCATTTTTTTAAAACTATAGTTAATAAACTGTATTAATGAATGAAATGTTCAAGGTGTCTGAATAAATTATGGTTTGACTGTATATATACATCCAATTTGTCAAGATACACAGACCAGAGAGATTAAGTATGATAAAAGGCAAGCTTTATTAAACACAACAGTATGGTATCGGAAAATGGTGATGCAGGTGAGTAGTGAAGATACAGCTGGAGGATAACACACAGGTCTGTTGCCACACACACACCATTCAGTCACTGATGGACTGATAAACACTTTCCTTTTCTTTTCTTTATAGGACGAATCCAGGAGGCTAGGAGGAGAAGACGAAACAGGAGACTGCAAACAGGGAGCTGGAGACTGGCGATCAACGACACGGAGAATGGAGACTCGGGTGAGGAGAGGAACAGCAGTTAAGGAAACGTCAAGTAGGGAACAATCCAGGAGAGATATAAGGTGAGTCTAAGATGAGTCTAGACGATGAGTGTGTGTGTGTGGAGGGTCCTTATAACGGGTGCAGGTGAAATGGGTGACAGCTGGTGATGATTAGAAATCTAGTGATTGCAATCGTTGTGGTTGTGTGTAGGTGAAGCCTGGCGATTCCATGACAGTACTCCCCTCTCCACTTACTGCTCCTGAGGGACAACGACTCCATCAATGTCGAGGTGGGCAACCACTGTTGCATGGTGCAGGTTTCTCAGGATGAGTGCTGTGCAAGGTGGTGAGTAGTTCAGGGTCCAGTATGTCACCTCTAGGAACCCAAGATCATTAATCTGGGCCATAGCCCTCCCAATCTACCAGGTATTCCAATACACCACCTTGGCGCCGGGAGTCAATGATCTCTCGATCTGTGAAGACTCCGCCATTGTCCACCATGGAAGGAAAGGGATATACATCACTATCACCAGGCTCTGTGGAAGGAGAGAAACAGGTTAGTGATATGGCTTGAGTTGAGATACATTGGAATACTGGGTGAATGCGGTAGTGATCTGGAAGTTTGAGTTGAAATGCTACTGGATTGATTTCCTTGATGATTTCAAAGGGGCCAAAGTGCCTGGGACTCAGCTTCTCGCAAGGTAGACGTAACCTAATGTTCTTGGTGGATAGCCATACCTTCTGACCCAGACTATAGCCTGGAGTGGTGGATCTACGTGTGTCAGCATGTTGTTTCTGTCTCCGTATGGCCCCTTGAAGATTGTGATGAGCTGAGTCCCTGTCCATCTCACTCTCCTGGAACCAGTGATTTACTGATGGTACGTCTGACGGTTCACCCGACCAGGAAACATGGGTGGTTGGTAGCCGAGTATGCACCGGAATGGAGTAAGACCTGTGGCTTTCTGATGAAGGGAGTTTTGTGCTTATGTGGCCCAAGCTAGATACTGGCTCCAGGAGTTCTGGTGGTTAAGGCAGAAGTTTCGGAGGAAATGGCCAACTTCCTGTATCTTCCTTTCCAACTGCTCATTGGTTTGAGGATGGCATTCTGAGGAGAGGCTTACGGTCTCATCTAGGAGTTTCATGAACACTCTCCAGACTCTGGAAATGAACTGCGGTCCTCTGACGGATACGATGTCTTCGGGAATTCCAAAGTATCTGAAGACGTGGTTGAAAAGGATTTCAGCAGTTTCCATGGCAGTGGGTAATCTCTTGAGGGTAACGAAATGGCATGATTTGGAAAAATGATCCACAATGACCATACTTGGCCACCAGAATCAATCTTTCAGAAGTGAGAGGGTTTGATTGGCCCCTGGGTGACCAGTACCAACAGAGGAATGAGCATTGACTGAATAGGAAACATCAGAGACAGAAATGAATCATGTTTACTCAATCTGCATAGGTTCTGGAGAATTGGATGACTCTGGTTGTGTGTATCAGGCACGAGGAGGCCGAGCATCGCTGACCCGGGCTAGATTCCAAACACCCCTGCATGTGATCGGCGACTCGGATGGAGAGATGGATGAACTTCTCAAGACCGCAGGAATCATAGTATGCAGCAAGATGCAGCTGCAGTGATGGTGTGAGCCCTTGTCTCTAAGTTGTGAGCAGAATGCTTTCATTCCATCCACTTGCTAATGCCAACTTGCAAAACTAAAGGCATAATCAGTAGTAGACAATTTTCCTTGCTTTAAATGGTACAGTTGATCACAAATAGAAGTATCGCCTAGGAGCTTACCGAAAACTTACCAGAAGTAAGTCATGAAATCATTCACGGACTGTGAAGCAGGTCCAGATTGCTGCCAAATTGTCTCTGCCTATTGCAGCGCTCTTACCTTCAATAAGGAGATGATAAAAGCGATCTTAGCTCTCTTCGTGGAAAATCTTTGCAGCTGCATCTCGAGGGCCAGCAAGCATTGAAGCAAGAATCCGTTGAAGCGGATTCCCAAGAAGCCATGGGACTTTCGACTGCGGTAGGTGGCGAAGAAGTGCTTGGTGCAGTGACTGGTGTGGCGGTGGATGGATTGGTGAGTGAGGGGCGAAGCAGATCCACAAGCTCGAAATGGGTCCGGTGGTGAAGTACTCATGCTGCTGTGCTGTTTGTTTAGGTCTAGTCTTCTGTATACACAGACCAGAGAGATGGTAAGTATGATAAAAGGCAAGCTTTATTAAACATAATGGTATGGTATCGGAGAATGGTGATGCAGTTGAGTAGTGAAGACACAGCTGGAGGATAATACACAGGTACGTTGCCACACACACACGTTATTCAGTCACTGATGAATTGACAACGAACACTTTCCTTTTCTTTTCTTTATAGGGCGAATCCACAAGACTAGGAGGAGAGGACGGAACAGGAGACTGCAGACAGGGAGCTGGAGACTGGAGATCGACGGCACGGAGAATGGAGACTAGGGTGAGGAGAAAAACAGCAGATAAGGAAACTTCAGGTGGGGAACAATCCAGGAGAGACATAAGGGGAGTCTAAGACGAGACTAGACGATGAGTGTATATGTGTGTGTGTGTAACATGTATTGTTCATAACTTGTTTTTTATTGTTAATTTACACAAAATCCTCATATTTTTCTGTTGGAAAATAATATATGTATGTGAGAAAAGAAAAAGACAAAAAATATGTATTATTTTTTTATGAGTTTTGCGTTCGTCGCAGTTGTGACGTCATTGGCACATGGCGCGCTCTCGCTTCAGTCCATGGGAGCAGGCTTTATTGCACAATATTGATAATATACAACAAATAATTGCTGCATTTTCCAACTCATACAAATCGTGCCTTTTGGAAAGAAAAGATTCACTGAACCAGCAATCCGACTCCAGTCTTTATTTCACATCACATCACACCACACAAAACAACACGACACAGACATGTGGGACCCAAAATGGCTACATTGTTGCCAAGACCCAGATTTCCAGAAGGATTGACATCAGATTGACCGCCGGATGTTGCTGAGTACTGTATATTTCCTTTGATGGACTGGGTAGAATTAATCTTTTCCTGTCTAATCTGCTGTAGAAAGAGGTACAAAGACAGTATTACAATACACCAAAAAAGACTGAATTTCTTGCAGAAAAATAAATAAAAAATTCCATTGTCATATTGTTGTATCTGTTTTTTTTAACAATGCCATATACTTATGTTGTGGAAGATGCACAGGATGAGTTGTACATTGGTGGGGGGAAAGGACAGTTTTTTAAAGATATGTCTCACACACCTAAAGCCACAGGTATTGCTGACTCTTCAGTGTTTTGCTCCACACGTATAAAAACTGATAGTCAGGTTCCTAGATCAGTCACAACTTCCACTGAGACATAATCAAAATCACATTACGCAGTAACCCATCATTAAAACCTGGTGAAGACCCAAGAGTTATCACTGATATACTAAAGCAACACTTCGATGAACTGACGTATTCTGCTGTGCCACTTGCTGACTTCTACAATACCCTACCTACAGTGTGTGAGAACGCGATAGATTACTGGATTCTCATGTATAAAGCTGTTGATGTGGCAGAGGAGTGCTTGAAGAGGCAGGGATGTAACCTCGAAGACCCAAGTAAAGAGGTAACTATGATGTCCGTCAAGCACTGCCCAGACCCAGCTCTTTCTACAGTGCTGAAGTTCAAAACTGCTGACAAGTGGAAAGCTAGTGAAATTCAGGAACAGCTTGACGATCATCAGACACAACTGAAGATTCAGCAGCAACAAGCCAGATCGAAAAGTTCAGGTGCTGAGAGATATGCTTCTGCAAACGTGTAGACTGCTGCAATTGATGAATCAGCTTTGGTGGGGGCTTCAATGAGACCACAAATGCAAATGGAAGTTGTGAGCGATGTTGACACATCGTCTGATAATATCAGCCTGCAGAATCTCATTGTTCAACTTGATCGTGTGGTAAAGCAGAATCATCAAGCAGCAGTCCAGACACTGTACATGTCCAGCGGATTCCAGTATTTCCAAAAGCTATGTAAAGTTTGCAATGCGACTGACCACTCTACTATTATGCATTGCAGTGATGGATTGTGTTTGTATTCTTTAAAACAGGACATTGGAAGAGAGAGTGAGAACAAAGCAAGGCCCATTGATTTTGCAAGTAAACCACTTAGTGCTTCACAGAGGCGATATCCAGCCCATTGCTTAGAATTCTTGGCCCTAAAGTGGAGTGTCTGTGAGAAGTTTAGTCATTGACTTAAAGGAGACACATTCTCTGTCTGAATGGATAACAATCCTCTGATGTATATAATGACTAAACTGAAGCTTGATGCCTGCGAACAATGCTGGGTCCCGAAGCTAGCCCCTTATACCTTCGAGTCACATAGCAGGCAACAAGAACTTTGTGGCTGATGCTCTTAGTCAAGACCCTTTTTTGGCCATAGGCTGCTCAACCAACAGTATGAGAGTTTGCTGTCTGAAGCTGAGGGAGTAAGTGAGGAAGGGATCCAGGATACTTTCTGACTGAAAGTTCAGTGTCAGCGGCAGGGGTCAGAAACTGACCTAGAAGAAATCTTTTCAGTGGCTAGTTCAAGTACTTGCAGTGTTGGGGACGTTCATGCCATTTGTGAAGCTCATGACAATTGGGAGCTGGTCTAAAGCAGTAAAGTTGATCCAATCTGTTCAGCAGTTTGCACCATCAAGTCTGGACTTTGCAAGTTGTTACCAGAAAGTGCACCCAAGTGCACATTCTCTAAGCACCCTTCCTGGATGGCATACTCAATCGAGTAATCAAGGACCCATTGAGTAAGCAAAAAAGGTATCAATTTGTGCTCCCTCAGAGTCTTAGAGCCAAAGCATTCATGACTTCGCAGGACATCAAGGGCAAGCAAGAACGCTTCATTTAGCAAGGCAGCAGTTCTATTGGCCTGAGATGGAGCAAGACATCAAGTCTTATGTTAAATGTTGTCAAAGATGCATTCTAAAATGCCTGAGCCCTCTGCTAGAACCATGTTGGAGAGTCTCGGAAATTCAACACCCATGGAACTGGTATCTTTGGATTTCTGGAGTGCAGAAGACTTTAGGCAGAACTCTGTTGACGTGTTGGTGGTCACGAACCACTTTACAAAATTAGCCCACGCATTTTCATGTGCAAATCAGACGGCTAAGCAAGTTGCCAGAAAGCTGTGGGACATGTTTTCTGTGTCTATGGCTTCCCTGAATGTGTACACACCAATCAGGGTGCTAATTTCGAGAGTGGTTTGATTGTAGAGTTACTTAAGTTTTCAGGAGTTGCTAAGTCACATACCACAGCATATCATCCAATGGGCATTGGAGGAACTGAGAGATTTAATAGGACTTTAGGAGCTATGTTGCGTTCTTTGCCCCTCAAAGCTAAACATTAGTGGCCCCAACAAATCCAGGCCGAGCTCTGACATTTTCTTATAACGACACTGTGCAGGAAACAACAGGCTTCCCACCTTTTTACGTCATGTTTGGTCATGTGCTGAGACGCCCGATAGACGTGATGTTCAAGCAGGTGCTTCGAGATCCCGTGCATGCCAAGACACTGCTCTCTCATCTCCATGAAGCAGCGTCTATTGTGCAGCAGCATGCTGTCAAAGAGCAGAAAAAAACAAGCTCAAGGATATAACAAAAGAATAAGGGGCACTCACCTAAGCATTGGAGATTGTGTGCTGATTGCTAATAGGGGAGATGAATGGAGGAGAAAACTCACCTACAAGTGGGAGTGAACCATCAACCATGTTGTCATCAGTTAGAATCCCCAGACGCATATCTACGTAGTTCAAGATTAAAAAGGAGCTAAAAGAGCTGTACATCATAATTTCTTGTTGAATATCAGTTTCTTACTGTTCAGACAGAACTTGGAGGAGCCAGTAATCCGTATCTTGATGACTGTGATGATGAAGGGGAGTCAGTTGCTCATCCACAGCCCCAGGATTTTGCAGATTACTTAGAGAGTGAAAGTTCAGAGAAACAAACAAGCCTCTAGGTGCTTGATGAAACAGAACATTTCCTTGGAAATGTTTCACAAAGTGAAACTGGATATTTGCGCTTCCATACTGAGGCAGAACAGCAGAGTCAAGATGATGATTGCTCTGAGAAGTCCTGTGATGATGATAGTTGTAGTACAGAGCCCTGTAATGTTCAGACGGACTGTTTTAGTCTTGTTAGTGACAGAGCCACTCCCATAGTGGAGACCAGAGACATGCCTAATACAGCCTAGTCAAGAGACTGGAGACCGAGACACTCAGGGTGTAGAAAATACTCAAGAACGAGTTACACGTGCTGGGAGAGTGGTTAAGAAGGTCAATTGTCTTACTAAATCTATGGCACAAAAACAGTTAAAGATCAAAATCAATTACAAACACATTGCGTAGAAAGTCCCAGTCATTACTCACCTTGTTTTAGAAGTTATTTTATTGTTCAAGTTCATATCCTCTGATACACATGAGTTTTATCCCTGTGACTGTAAAGAAATTAATTTGATGTGATTTATAGATGTGATACAATTGACCCAAAAGATTTGTGGGTTGAAACCTGGTATGGCATCATTTTACTCTAGGAGATTTTTAAGGCCTGATCACCCTTGAATTTCTCTCAACCTTTAAAGAAGGTAGCATTTTAAGGCTAAAATAGGTGAAGAGACATTTTGGAAACCCCAGTCAAGTGTATAAGTGAAATTGGTTAAGTCTTTGGGATTGTGGTGAATTCAGAATTGGGTAAATGTAACAGGTATTGATTATAACTTGCGCTTTATTTTTAATTCACACAAAATCCTCATATTTTTCTGTTGGAAATTAATATATGTATGTGAGAAAAGAAAAAAGAGAGAAAAAAAAAAGTATTATTTCTTCATGAGTTTTGCATTTGTCACAGCTGTGACGTCAATGGCGTGTGCACGGTCTCACTTCAGTCCGCGGGAGGTCCGAGCAGAGCGAGGTATGCATTTTGTTTACTCCTGTTAAAAAGTGTTTAAAGTGAAATAATCACTAATTAATTGTGTTTTGTTAAGATGTAACTGAGTATGTTACCTTTCCTTTAAAGCCGTTTTATTTGTAAAAGTGGAATTTTTACAGAGTGAATGCAATGTGACGTTGTATGTTGGTGTGAAAGTTGGCCTGTGAAGCGTGACTGCTAATTTCTTCTATGTTCGAATGTTTGGCAGGAGCAGGCTTGATTGCACAATATTGATAATATACAACAAATAATTGCTGCATTTTTCAACTCATGCAGGTATAGTTATATGTTTTGATCTGTTTTCTTTGTCATGTGTGTTCGGAATTTAATTTGTTATACATCAAATGCTGGAAATGTGGGTGATGAAGAGATGTTTTATATGAGTTTAATTTGAATAAGTGTGTGATGCATTATACTAATTTCTTTGAAATTTATTCACTGTTGTGAAGTGAGGTCTCTTATATAAGACATTTTCTATATATGTCAATATTATACCTGCATTATTATTAATATGATTATGATTATTATACATATTATTATTATTTTCTTTATAGTACACTTTTATTATTGTAAATAAGATTATCTGTATGTTGTGAGCTCGCTTCAGTCTGTGGAAGGTCTGAGCAGCACGAGAAACAGGCTTTATTGCACAATATTGATAATGTGAAATAAATAATTACTGCATTTCCCAACTCATGCAGATAGTGCCTCTTGGAAAGAAAAGATTCACTGAACCAGCAGACTGACTCCAGTCTTTATTTCACACAACACAACACAACACAACACAACTTAATAGTGTGATTATTTTCATTTCCTAGCAATTGTATATTATTCCAACTAATTTGATGTGATTTTTCACCATCACAAAAATGTATAACCACAGAGTGCAAAACACATTTCAGATCTGGTTGCTGATCTCACTTGTGCTAAATATTTAAAAAGAGTTTAAAAAACAAAAACAAAAAAAACAAGCATCTCAGGCACCTTCCACAAGAATCTTGCCCCTAGATATGTTCTTAATTGAACATTTTTTAAATATATTTCAATGTATTAAGCTCTCATTTCTACAGGCCCAGCCCATGTGAAGGTTGTTCAATTAAAGCCTAGTGTGCACTATGCTTTTCTGATGATGTTTGCTTGTTATATTGTGTGATATGAGCCTAGTGAAATCTCAGGTTACTGCTTTAAGTCATCAGTCCACGTACGTTCAGACATCCTCATTGTGGCGACCAGGGCGGGCGAGAGCCGTGAGGGAACGGCGCGAGGCCGGTGGCGCGAGAGTTAACGAGCTACACCTGGGAGGCGCACCGGCCTTGAGTCTCTCACGGAGGAGCTCCGGGAGCATAAAAGGAGGAGCGACGACCGTGGAGGACGAGAGAGGACCAGGCCTGGACTTTATGTTATGTTTTATTATGTTTGTGTGGCCGGCAGACGTCCGCGAGGGTCTGTCGGCATTACTTTCGTTTCGTTCTTTGTTTATTTTAGTATTAAACTTTTGTTGAACGTTCGCCGGTTCCCGCCTCCTTCTTCCCACATCTACTGACCTCGTTACACTCATTTACACACAAATCAAAAATGCTATCCTTTAAACTCAAGCAAAAATGCACACAGTGCCAAACCCTTTTTCCAGAGACTGGGAATATATCAATTTCATGCTTTTAAGAACCTCTAAAATTAAATAGTTAATGAAGAATGATGCTTTTAGGAACCTGATAATGTAGTTACGAGTCATCTACCAGCAGGGGCTAACCAGGTCATGCTAACCGGCCAAAACCTGACTGCATTGAACAATCACACTAAAGGACCTTTTTTGACACCATCATAATAATCTTATAATGTGCATTAGGCTTAAACCATTTTGTTGAACATACATCTAGTTATTCCAAGTTTCATGTCCTTGGAGGTGTTGATTTTGCTGCTCTTCTTGTCTGTGGTGGCTCTGTGGAGACATGCCCTGGTGACCTTTACGAGTCCTAAGTAGAGAATAAATTATTCTCACAATGCTGAATTGACGTTTTATTAGTATTTCATGGGGCCAGAAGCCCCTGTGAGACTCAGCAGCATTCCGCTCTGGGTCTTAACCTAGTTTTTTGAGGATGTGGCCAACTGCAGTAGGATTGACACACCACTTTCTATAGAGGTCCAGTTCTGTACCTGCACATACACAATGTAAGCTGTCTGTGTTTCTTTTATCTCTCACACACACATTGCCTGAACTTGTGCTCTGATAGCTGAGAACCTAAAAGTTTAAAAGAACATAATTTGTAGCTCTTTATACACAAGATGAAACAGATAACTTGAGATATCTAGGGACAAAAATTTCTCTAAAATGAGACAGGCTGAAATACTCCCTCAAGTCCCAGCCTTGGTTCGACACAAGTAGAAGATGAGGGTGCACTTAAATGAAGGCTTTAATCAAAGGACATTCAGTTCTCTTTTACACAGCTTGAAGACTGTTGTTCTCTTCTCGGTCATACTGGGAGTATGACTGAGAAGAGAATAGCAGTCTTCAGAAACACTCATCAGCACACTATAAACACACAGCAACATTAGATTTAGCAACAAAAACTGGCCAATTATGCTATAGACTTAGCAAGAAACTATACAGTTTTCACAAATAACCATTGAAGAATTATTTTAGATTTTATAGAATTATTATTTAGTAAATATTCAAAACAGTCAATTTAAAATGGATTAAAAATGTATAATATTATATATACACTATATTGCCAAAAGTTTTGGGATGCCTGCCTTTACGTGCACATGAACTTTACTGACATCCCATTCTTAATCCATTTAGTGTTTAATATGGAGTTGGCCCACCCTTTGCAGCTATAACAGCTTCAGCTCTTCTGGGAAGGCTTTCCACAAGGTTTAGGAGTGTGTTTATGGGATTTTTTGACCATTCTTCTAGAAACGCATTTGTAAGGTCAGGCAGTGATGTTGGTGAGAAGGCCTGGCTCACAGTCTCCACTCTAATTCATCCAAAAGGTGTTCTATCGGGTTGATCTGACTCGTCCATCAGATTGCCAGACAGAGAAGTGTGATTCGTCACTCCAGAGAACACGTCTCCACTGCTCTAGAGTCCAGTAGTGGTGTGCTTTACACCACTGCATCTGACGCTTTGCATTGCACTTGCATGCAGCTGCTCGGCCATGGAAACCCATTCCATGAAGCTTTCTACGCACTGTTCTTGCTAATCTGAAGGCCACACAAAGTTTGGAGGTCTGTAGCTATTGACTCTGCAAAAAGCTGGCGACTTCTGCGCACTGTGCGACTCAGCATGCACTGACTCCGCTCTGTGATTTTACGTGGCCTACCACTTCATGGCTGAGTTGCTGTTGTTCTCAATTATTTCCACTTTGTTATGATACCATTAACAGTTGACTGTGGAATATTTAGCAGTGAGGAAATTTCACGAATGGACTTATTGCACAGGTGGCAACCTATCACGATACCATGCTTGAATTCACTGAGCTCCTGAGAGCGTCACAAATGTTTGTAGAAGCAGTCTGCATGCCTAGGTGCTTGATTTTATACACCTGTGGCCATGGAAGTGATTGGAACACCTGAATACAATGATTTGGAGGGGTGTCCTGATACTTTTGGTAATATTTAGTAAATGGTCATGGTTTTTCCTCCTTCGTTTAGAAAAAAATCCACACAAGCATGGTTTTAAAAAAAATCTCTGTCCACATATTCATTTAAAGTTAAAAAACAAAACAAAACAAAACAAACAAAAAAAACGTCATAACATTAGCATTCTGATGCCTCTGTTCCGCAATATGGGAGAACTGTGCATGATCTGTATACATGTTATAAGCCCTATTAGCAAAGTTATTAGCAGCAATATTTTGGCTACGTCCTTCATTGCACAGACTCATCTCATGTAAACAAAGGATACAGCGAAGCACAATCTGACGTCAAACAAAGGAGATAACAGCACACACTGGCCAAAATCTGAGGTTTCACCGTCTACACGACAACGGTGTAACTGGAGTTTCTAAAAATCTTCACCCTGGCTGGAGATTTTAAAAAAGTTCAGTTTCAGCTACTGGATACTGTGTTTGCGTGTGAACGAACAGCCAAACCGCATAGAAAAGGCTGCGGTTTTGAAAATACCCATGTGGACAGGACCTTAAAATGGTTATTTTAGGTCTAACAAATTTACAATTTTTTTATATTGCTGTGTTTTACATTTGCACCTTTATATATGCATATTAGGGAGTAACAAAAAAGTAAATGTATAAAACGTTTCACAGTTGTCACAGCATGTCAACAGCTGCTGTTCTCATAAAGATGCATGACAAGTTTATGAAAATGTTGCCTATTTCAGAAAACTGCCAACAGCAATAGTTCGTTTAATTGTCATCAGTCTGACTTCTGCACAAAAAGCAATAGTCAGATAAAGAGATCACAAATAAACTTGTCATTCAAACCTATTCTATTCATCATGACAGCTCTGCAGATGAGAAAAACAAACAGCCTAAAACAACAGAAACTACAGGAAGTCTTTACATGGGTTCATCTTAATAGATTTGTTAAGGCGTTAAGAGTGATGAGCTGCACACACATTTTTATTTCTGCATAGGGGAAAATCAAACAGAATTTAAGTCAATCATTGTCATTAGGAATATAAAAAATACATCAGCATGAAATTGGCACATAGTGTATGTTCCATTCATTTCACAAATCATATCTGCATGAACTTCTAAATTCCCGCTCTGGGACTGAATAGATCGAATAAGCTGGAAATGAATGTAATGTGGTGGGAAGAAGATGCCATTAAAGAAGACTAGCAAAATTACTTCCAGTTTGTTCTTGGTAGTGTGTGTGTTTCAGTCATTTATGCATGAAAATAAACTGCCAGGTAGAAGTAAACCCACAACATCACATCATAATGTCTCATATTTGACTCTGGTATGAATGTTCTGGGAAATAGAGTTATCTGATCTGTGTAGTAGCTAACATACAGGCCATAGGAAACAAAGAAAGGAAACAAAATAACAACCCCCCCCCACTACAATAATAAAACAAGAGATATTGTAAAATATCACATAGTGTGCAACCCTCATTTTTAAAAATGGACACCAGCAGATAATCATTCAGATGGATACAAGTCCACAAGAGAGGGTCAAACTGGTGAAAATGGATGGATTAATTACAGAATTAAAAACTCACCCACTCGGACATCATCACGGTAACTCATGACCGAAACGAATTGAACTTGAAATGGTGATCGGTCTATGAGCTGTATTTTAGCGACCTCAAAGGTCAATTAAATGAAAGATGCTCTTCAGTGCCGACACTTGCAGTGTTTACAGTGGATTTGTAGTCTTAAAAGAGTGTCTATTAATAATGATTTTTATATATATATATATATATATATATATATATATATATATATATATATATATAGCTAGTAGAACAAAGCAAAAAGTTTTTGATTATAATTTTGATCTTAATAGCTAATTTCAACAGTAAACATAAAAAAAAAAAAAAAAAAATTATAATATTGTTTCTTGTTTATTGTGTAATGTAAATTCTGTTCCATGTAAATATGTAAACATCAAATACAAGTTAAATTTGGAGAGGGGGCTTTGCCTTATTTGATTGGTCCACCACGTCACTGAATATAATGTCATACAATATCACATAAAATAATGTCAATGCAAATTCATCCAGACCAAAACCATACAGAACATATCACACATAGTCATATCACGTAAATGACGTAGATGAAGATTAAACCTGAAGTACTAAACTAGGCATTTTTTCCCAATATGGCAGGGAAAACTGAGCTAATGGGCTACAATGAGCAACAGAACAAAGCCCACAAGCCAGTGACTCAGATTTGTGTCTTATCCCCTGTGTCTGTGACAAAATGAAACTCACAAATTCAGCTGAAATCATAGCTTTTAACCAAAATACAGCAGCTCAGGCCAGGGTACATGAAAACAGGAGCTAAGCAAAACTAGATTAAGAAAAACAAGCAAAACCCTAGTGACCTCCTTATGAACCATCTGTGATTGATTGGACTGACTTACCACCATCATCATCATCATCATCAATATCCTCAGTTGTTAAATCTGGCCTCCAAGAATTATTAGTTTAAAACAGAAATTCATAATGACAGGTGCCTACTTTGATTGACTTTGATTTATGCAATGATTTATGTCGTTCTATTCCTCATTCGATTGGGTAAAACGCTTTGCTAAATGATTAAATGTAAATGTAGATGTAATTAAATGTCTAGCTTATCTCTCATCCAGTTATTTCCAAACCTCGCGAGGCTTGAAGTTGGACTCGCCGAACGTACTGCGCTCAAGAGGTGGATCAGACGCCGGTAGTAAACCGCGAAAACCCAAAACACATCTCCTGTAAGTGCTTGTGGAAGAACAGACAGGCAAGCGTCTGAAAGGGTAGGAACTGCATCCTTATGCCGGCGAAGTGTCTCCGTTTCCAAGCTCGTGAATGCGTTTGGGCGGTGGTGTGATTTGTTTCTGCATCTTAAATGGCGGATTTGTGAGTAAGTTTGTTTACATACCGCTTTAGAGTGTTTCAGCGCAGGCTGGATTTTAGGTTCTGGTTCGGGTTGTATAGTGTTGGCCCAATGTTGCGATCAGTACATGGCGTTTTTACGCGACGCCGCGTTCGTGGATTTAGCATTGAATTCGTTGAGGCGCGTCACTGGATTCTCAACCATGTCATTCCCTAATATGCAGCACTGCAATTATTTTAACTATTTTAAGACTGTTACCTGATTCTGCTAGCCTTATTACCAACAGTGCTCCTACACTCAAAGAAAACATATTAGGGAATTTTAAAGTTTGAAGGTAATAAAAAAGTAATTTAAGTCATGGATATTTCTAGTTAATATAAAATATATTTGTTACACTCAACTTTAACATATTTTATTTACTTATTTCCTTTTGTAATATTTATACAGTGCTCCCCCTCCCCCCACTCCCAGTAATCATATTCTCATCAAGGGAATACAGTGAACCCATTATCAAATGTTTGTTTGTTTATGTATGCTTTACTTTTTTTCCACTTCAGAGGTATTTAGTGTGTTGCTATGCAGTTGCTAGGTTGTTCTAGGTATTAATTGATATTATATTATATTATATTAAAATGCTAAATGGATATGGTTGAAGTACATTATTTTGTCTTTAACTTTTTTTTTTTTGTCAACTTCTTTGTTTAGAGAAGTAGCTAGCCTAAGCTAGAATCTTTGTGGGAATTTAGGATTACAACACTACTCATGTTAATTTCTTGTTAGGTTGAATCACTGTGACATTTTTTTCAAGTTGTTTTGGGTAACTAGTTTAAAGTTTACTTTAAAGGTAGGGTGGGCAATTTTGGAGCAGCAAACTATAGCTTTTAGTGTTGTCAAAAATATTGTTATCTCTATATGTATTGATTACTGAAATATCTGAAATGGCTCCAATACTCCTGTGCGTTCTTGCTCCCTTCTCTCTCTGACGGCGAATTGACACACCTGCCTCTTCTCACTTAAAGGGTTAGTTCATCCAAAAATGAAAATAATGTAATTTATTACTCACCCTCATGCTGTTCCACACCCGTAAGACTTCATCTTCGGAATTAAGATATTTTTATTGAAATCCAGCAATGACACTTCCTATCTCAAGATCCATTAAACATGTTTAAATTAGTTCATGTGAATACAGAAGTTCAATATTAATACTATAAAGCGACAAGAATATTTTTGGTGTGCCAAAAACAAACAAAATAACGACTTATATAGTGATGGCCAATTTCAAAACACTGCTTCATTAAGCTTCGGAGCGTTATGAATCTTTCGTGTTGAATCATGATTCGGATCGTGTGTCAAACCGCCAAACTGCTGACATCACGTGACTTTGGCGCTGATTCAACACAAAAGATTCATAATGCTCCGAAGCTGTTTTAAATGTTTTTAGTACATTTATGGATCTTGAGAGAGGAAGTGTCATTGCTGGTTATGCAGGCCTCACTGAGCCATCAGATTTCAACAAAAATATCTTAATTTGCGTTCCGAAGATTAACAAAGGTCTTACAGGTGTGTAACGGCATGAGGGTGAGTAATAAATGACATTATTTTCATTTTTGGGTGAACTAACCCTTTAATGTCTAACTAGCTCTAGTTGAATAGTGCTTGTATTGTGCATAATTTTACCCATTCCCGCAGGTTTCGTGCTCACATCAAAAGCGCACACCCCTGATCTTCATAAGTAGCGCTCTGATAAAGCCACCTCTCAAATCGCTCTCGAGTACCAAATTGACTTCTTTTTCATGGCTTAATGCGTTTAAAAGTCAGATACATACAAAATTATGTCAAAATGCCTTGCTTGCTGAGCGCTTAAGAGCGCTCTCCAAAGCCACGCCTCGTGCAAAACACAGCCAGAGCAGATACAACAAAGCATCATAAGAGACAGTGTTAAAGGATTAGTTCACTTTCAAATGAAAATTTCCTGATAATTTACTCACCCCCATGTCATCTAAGATGTTCATGTCTGTCTTTCTTCAGTCGAAAAGAAATTAAGGTTTTTGATGAAAACATTCCAGGATTTTTCTCCATATAGTGGACTTCAATGGAGCCCAAACGTTTGAAGGTTAAAATTACATTTTCATTGCAGCTTCAAAATGTTCTGCACGATCCCAGACAAGAAATAAGGGTCTTATCTAGAGAAACCATCACTCATTTTCTAAAAAAAATAAAAAAAATTAATATGTTTTAATGATAAATGCTCATCTTGAACTAGCTCTCTTCTTCTTATCTATTTGAATTCCAGCAGCGTAGACACTTCTAAGTGTGTTACTGCCCTCCACAGGTTAAAGTTTGAACTAATTGTTATATACTTGCACTAGCATATTGTATATGACAATTTAGTTAAAATTTTGACCTGTGGAGGGCACTAATACAATTAGAAGTGTCTACACTGGTGGAATTCAAATAGAGAAGAAGAAGAAGAGAGCTAGTTCAAGATGAGCATTTAAAATGTATACATTTTTTAACTTTTTTTTTTAGAAAATGAGTGATGGTTTCTCAAAAAAAGACCCTTATTTCTCGTCTGGGATCGCTGTTAACTGTAATTTTGACCTTCAACCATTTGGGCTCCATTGAAGTCCACTATATGGAGAAAAATCCTGGAATGTTTTCATCAAAAACCTTAATTTCTTTTCGACTGAAGAAAGACAGACATGAACATCTTAGATGACATGGGGGTGAGTAAATTATCAGGAAATTTTAATTTGAAAGTGAACTAATCCTTTAAATTACCTCCTGTCTCAAAGCATGTGACATTACAATAATAATGACCGTAAACAACTTACAGAGCTCTTACTTGTACCACTTGACAGCTGCAGATTAATTTCGGCGTTCATAGTGTTGACACAGACACAGGTTGCCATCTTGTAACAGCTACAACTAGTGTTGTCAAAAGTACCTTTGATACCAAGTTTGTACTGAAATATTAAAAATGTGACTCTTTGAGTGTTGAGCGGATTCGTAAACACCTCTGGTTGGCCATTGTGTTTACATGCTCAACATATATGTCTGTGAATGGCTACAATGATCAACGCAATGAACACGGGAGTGTTTGAAAGCACATGGAAGTGTTTGAATTTGAAAGCGGGAGTGGGAGTGGGAGTGGGAGTGGGAGTGGGAGTGCTTGAAAGCAGGACCGGTCTGCTGATAGACGCATGCTTTCAAACGCTCCTGTGTGTATCTGTGTAAGTGCTCAGTGAAGAGTGTCATTGATGTCTGTTTACGACGTGTTTTTGAAGTGTTGATCTTTGTAGCCAATCACGGACCTATCTGATGAGCATGTGAACACAATGGCCTATCGGAGGTGTTTTGACACTAGTTACAATATGGCGGTGTTTTTGACAACACTAATTACATGCCGTGAAAACGGCATAGGCTTGTTGTTTTAATTCAGGAGGAACTGTAAAAGATGACTTGTTCACGGCATCCAGTGACTGTCTGTCTGCAATTCTGCATAGCCTTACAGAACACGCGATGTCTGCATTGGATTCAGAGTGCAATGATTGGATGAACATTTATTGGTCCTGAGATGATATATGTACATTTTTAAATATTTAGACCACTTTTATTATTGATTGCTATCAGGATGTGAAGAGGATGTGTTTTTGATGGAAAAAAAAAATCGCCTACCCTACCTTTAACTAGGTTAAATTTGACTTTTTTTCAGTGTTGCTTCTGATTTATTGATTTGATAATGATCTTAATGTAAATCAGAGGAGATCAGTAAAGTGAAACTGCAGCATGACGTGGCTTCAGTAAAGGACATGGCAGTGTGACATCTGCCAGTGTCGTCCATGTGGATTTGCGAATTACATTTATATTTCTCTCATGTCCCTCCAGAGCTCTGATTACATGGTCCAGCTCCTCATTACTGGCTCCTCGTTGTAAATCATTGAGTCTGGAGAACGCCCTGCAAACGAAACCAGAGATTAGGTCAGATCACACGCTGTGGTTGAAGTTCTCTCGTATCGTAGCTTAATTGCCAGCCAGCCCACTCGCCCTGCTCTGAATAGATAATAGTATGCTAATAGAGTGTATGTCGTTCCCAGGTTTGGCCCCTTCAGACCCGTGAGGCATTGCAGTAGCACTTTCTGATGTGGTAGTAAGGGCAGTGTGTCAGGTCGGGTCAGGATACGTGAGTCATGATGTCCCTGGTGAGGGACCTAAAATTGCCACTCTTGTTTTCTAAGATTAGATTCATACAAGTCCAAGGCCAGCTGATTTTTTTTTTCCTGTTATTACTGGTTTAGTTTTGGTCTATATTTTGATAGTCCACTTTAGACTTTCGGTAACACTTTAGTATAGGGAACACATATAAACTATTAACTACGACTTTTCCCTCAATAAACTCCTAATTTACTGCTTATTAATAGGTATTGGGTAGGATTAAGAATGTAGAATAAGGTCATGCAAAATAAGGCATTAATAGGTGCTTAATAAGTAATAAATAGACAATATTATTGTAATATGCATGCTAATAAGCAACTAGTTAAAAGACCCTAAAATAAACTGCTATGGCGATGCAGCGTGCCAAAGCCCACCAGAAAGGCGGGGCGTCTGGCTATATAAGCGAGCATTTCTCCATATAATTTCAGATCTGTCTCCTTCAGCGACGACGCTGCTTCTCTTCACGCCGTCATTGTTTCAAAAAGTTTCCCAGTTTGAACTAATGACTGTGCAGTTACACTGCGTTATTGAAAAATACAGCATTTTCTCCATCATACAGTATGTCTTAAAGTTTAATTGTATGCCATTTAGCAACACAAGCCACCCAGCATTTATTTCCCAAGATTCCGTCATCAGGCTACGCCTTTGTTTTGAATAGGCAACATCTAGCAGCAAAAACCTACATATTGCAGCTTTAAAATAACTGAAATTATTAAAGTCCCCCTGTAATCAATTATTTTATCCCTTAAAACTCATCTTTGATCACTAAAATGATCAAAGGTGAGTTTTAAGGAATTTCTTCATGCCTTAAAATAGCTTGAATGTTGAATGTTATCCTTACAAACGCTTTAAACAACTCAGAACATCAGTGGAGAAAGGCATATAGTTCATCATAACATCGTAATAGGCTCGCTATATTGATAAATCTACACAATTTTTTTCATATCAACAGAATATATACCGGGATAACCTGGCTTCTCTCGAGACTTTCCTGCTTCAGAGAAGTCATAGTTAATGATATGCTAAAGCCTGCCGGCACGTTGTTGTGATTGGTTACAAGGCAGTCTTTGACGTCACAAACACCAACGATTTCAAACCGCGGGTTTTAGACGGTCTTTGATTTACTGCAGTTTCAAACATAAAATACTCAGCAATGGTGTTTACTTATGAATTTGCACATGGTTTGTCAAAGCATATTAAAAACACTACCAGGGCTCTCAAGTGTCACACATTGAGCGTGACAGTCACTCATTTCGGTCTTTTGTCACGCACTCCCGCCACACATTGTATTTCTCACGCAGAAAAACAATTTATCATATATTTAATATACCGCAGCGCCCAAAATGTATCTGGCCGCGCCGCTCTCTCTGGAACCGGGAAGGAACCAAGCGCGTCTCGAACCTGCCACTTATCAGCCAATCAAAAAAAAAAAAAGAAAGAGGCTACACAATAGCCAATCAGAAAATAGCACTATTGTATCTGGGTAAGATTTAACGCAACAACCAATGGAAAAAAAAGCATATCCTTGTTCACCATCATCCTCGTTCACCCACAGAGAGAACCACTGGAGCTCTGAGCATCACTTTGAGCACAGAGTAAGTCATGATCTCCTGTTTAATGTTACAACAAATTCACAACTTGTTTGACACAAACAATGACAACTTGACTGCTGTTAGATAATCAGATAATCAGCATCAGTTTTTCATGAGTGTCTGAACTTAGCCAACAGTTTTGCAGCCTGTTCATTGACACCTGCTCAGAACAAGCAGTCTAGGCCTAGTTATATTTTGCTATGACACGATGACTGACATTTTGTTACATTAAACATCTCTCTCTCCAAATAGTTTTAATAATTTTATTAGCACTAAATAAACTAAAGTGTATTGCATTGTCGACGTTATAGGTCACTTTTAAAATCATGTCACATTTTATATCCTGGCCATGGATCAGTGTTTCCCATACATTGACTAGACTGTGGCGGCCCGCCACATTCTAATTGGTCCCGCCACAGTCGCAAAATATGAATACGGATATGACGCGATATTTAAATTACCATCTGATAATTGCGCTCCTTTATATGGCAAAAGTGGGAGTCATAGAGCAAAATAAGTAGACTAGCACCAATTAAGTTTTCGTGCACTATATTCAAAGTCATCTGAAGCCATTCCATAGAATTAGGCTAGAATACTTTTTGCTGCTGAATTATATACTCACCTAGTTTACTTATGTATTTATTGGTCAGCTTATGATTATATATTTTTATTCATTTGTTATTTTTATCTATAATGAAGTGGTGTGTTTAGTGCATTCTGGATTGGTTAACAAATCAAAGAGTGACCATTAGTTCCACAAATACAGACACAGTCTCCCACAAATAAATTAATTCAACAAAGGTAACCTCTTTTGCTACATATTTTTAATGGTTTAAATGTGTACTCTACATGTTTGACCACTTACAAACTCTAATTTAGCTTACTATATGTTGTGTACATGACTAATGTGCCCCAACCATCAGCAATAAATAAATACATTTATAAATTTTAGAGCACAAAATTGTTTACAAGAGAACAAATTTCTTCATTGATCTAGTCACTTAATTTTGCTCTTAGAATGCACTAGATTCATGCATTTAAATTTAAAATGTACAATATATATATCAATGTAATAATTCTCAGTCTTTTTTTCAGAAGAAAACTGTATTAAAGGGTTAGTTCATCCAAAAATGAAAATGATGTAATTTATTACTTACCCTCATGCCGTTCCACACCCGTAAAACCTTCGTTAATCTTCGGAACACAAATTAAGATATTTTAGTTGAAATCCGATGGCTCTGTGAGGCCTCCATAGGGAGCAATGACATTTCCTCTCTCAAGATCCATAAAGGTACTAAAAACATATTTAAATCAGTCCATGTGAGCACAGTAGGGCTGTGTATCACCAACAATGTCACGATACGATACGCATCACGATACTAAAGCCACGATACGATACGTATCACGATATGGTTCAATTTAGAATTTAAATTTATTTTGAGCAGAGTTTAGTAACAGTAATATGTGTTTATTGAATAACCAGTGTTATAACAGTCGTGATAACTGAAAAACTATTTTGTTTTTGTCATTAAAAAAAACAATGATTTAAATTAAATATAAAAAAATTGTCACAAAAAAGCTTCTTTTAAAGTCACTCCCTCAGTAACTGAATTGACAATTATAGTGACACTGAAGCATATCAACAAAGCTCAATGACTAATTTCACTTGCAACAGTAAGTTGACTGTAAGAAAACTAAGTTGGTTAATTATATCGGCTATAATATTATAATAATGTCTATACTGCCTGTTTTTTTTTCCATCTGTAAAAATGATTTTTTTGGATATCAACTCAAAATATGTTCTAGAACAACATACGTTTTTATTAACGTGGTCTACAAAATATGGGCTACATGAGTTTACAATACACACTTAACAATAAGGTTCATTTATTACACATCAGATAATGTATTAACATGAACTAACCATGAGCAATACATACTGTATTAGTTCATCTTTGTTAATGTTAGTTATTAAAAAATACAGTTGTTGATTGTTTGTTCATGCTGGTTTACAGTGCATTAACTAATGTTAACAAGATTTAAATGATGTGATGTGACCGCAAAGGGCACTTTCACTTTCACGATCAAAGTGCATGCCACTGATAAGCATTGTAAATGCAGTATTACAGTATAGCTACACATACCAATTAAATGCGCAGGTCTCCTCTCGTGCGTCCTCCCCACTGGACGAGGCCAATATCACTTTCGTTTCGCTTTCAGATATCTCTATTATATATGTCATCACTGCTTTTACCTTTCTAGATGTAATTACCGAAATCAAAACAGTCCATAAACTATATCCTCACGAAAACTTAAGTCAAGCCAGCTCGCGCGTCAACCTGAGAGATCGGCCTCCAAATTTCTCGGTTTCTAAATGGACGGTTTGGCTTGATTGACAAACGCTAACGTTCGGGCATGATTTATATACCATCGACCTGTCCTAAAACGTTAGCACGCTTTGATCGATGATTTGGAGATTGCGTGTTTCTCCGTTCGAGAGCGCATTTCCTGTTCACATTCGCGACAAAACAGCTGATTATTTACGAATGAAAGCTCACAGAAACGTGAATGTGTGCTTGCATTGCTTGCTAGCGTCAATTGACATCACGTGATTGGCTAGATTTAAAAGCAAGACAGACTCGATACGGCAGCTGCTGTATCGATACGCGCATCGTCAGGAGTTCATGACGATGTATCGTTGTATCGATATTCTGAGCACAGCCCTAGAGCACAGTGGTTCAATATTAATATTATAAAGCAACGAGAATATTTTTGGTGCGCAAAAAACAAACAAAATAACGACTATTTAGTGATGGCCGATTTCAAAACACTGCTTCAGGAAGATTCGGAGCACAAATTAATCAGTGTATCGACTCATGATTCGGATTGCATGTCAAACTGCCAACGGCTGAAATCACGTGACTTTGGCGCTCCGAACAGCAGATTCGATACACTGATTCATTTGTGCTCCGAATCTTCCTGAAGCAGTGTTTTGAAATTTTGTTTTTTTTGGCACTCCAAAAATATTCTTGTCGTTTTATAATATTAATATTGAACCACTGTACTCACATGAACCTATTTAGATATGTTTTTAGTACCTTTATGGATCTTGAGAGAGGAAGTGTCATTGCTCCCTATGGAGGCCTCACGGAGCCATCGAATTTCAACTAAAATATCTTAGGGTGTTTTCACACCTATGGATTGTTTATTTTGTTCCGAAACAGGGATTCAATTTGTTACAGTGTTGCATTTTCTTCTTGGTTCGGTTCGCTTTCACAAAGCAACATTTCAAAGCGTACCAAAATGCGTTTATGGAAGTCACATGTGAGTACAACTGTCCTCTTATTGGTCAAAGTTTTCTCAGCTTCATCCATAAATAATGATTGACAAGTTCGCTTCATGAGCTTATTGTGTCTGTATTTGTAAATGTTGAGACACACGCAAACACTACATGAATGTAGCTGTCATTCCCACTGTTAAATATACTACATTCATTTAATGCTGCGGCAAATACAAACACACGCGGTCTCACTGGATATCCCAGTGTTGTCTAGTAGGCTGTGTCAGTGTGTCGAGACCATATATTAATGTTAAAATGAAGCAGAGCGGGAAAAAGGCTTCAGACAGCATTCTCGCATAGAGAAGTGCAATTACACAACATTATGAAGAGACGCTCGTTGGTTTTCAACTATGGGAAATAATGTGCTCATGTACAGACTCAGACACTACCGCTTTTTACATCACATTTCCCGTTATGAATTGTCGTTTGGTTCGTTGGTCCGTTAACTGGGTCCGAACCGCTCCAGAGTTCATTTGAAAGCGTACCAAGACCACATCTTCAAGGAGGTCTCGGTACGCTTGTTTGGTCCGCTGTTGGTGCGCACCCGAGTGCGATTGCTGCTTTCACACCTGCTCAAACAAACTGCACCAAAGAGGATAAGGAACTCTAGTACGATTCAACAAACTAAATGAGGCAGGTGTGAAAGCACCCCTAATTTGTGTTCCGAAGATTAACGAAGGTTTTACGGGTGTGGAACGGCATGAGGGTAAGTAATAAATGACAGAATTTTCATTTTTGGGTGAACTAACTCTTAAAGGCTAGGAAAAGTTATGCACAGATATATTTTCAGAGCTTATTTTTAAATCACTGCTCAATTTGTATATCTCTTTTCATTTTATGCTAAGCAAGCCATTATCTATAAAACTAAGCATCTTACATTGCAGTTATCACAAGTTACACAAACTTTAAAGGCAACAGATGTTTCCTGTTTATTTTTAGAAATTACTCATTCATCAAATAATTTTCCACATAGTTTATTTTGAGATATTGAATTCTTTTTGCCTTTTGCAAGTTACAGTCCTCTCTGAGTTACTAACACTGAGCCGTGAACCTTCTGAAGGCTTTAGAATTATATCATCAGAACTCAGTGAATAATAATGATTTTAAATCACTTGTTGGAAAATTGATCACTTTTGTGAGTCTCAGATTAAGTATGTGATGCCTGATAGCATTTGAGTCATGAATGTATGGCATGATCTTGGGTGGTTTATGGCAGTGTTTGTAGGCTGACTGGCAGAAGTGGCATTGTCCGACAGCACACTTTCTAATGGCCCCATTGTAAGTGCTGGCACAGGGAGCAGTGTTTGTCCAGAGGAGTGTGAAGTATCGATCCAGTTCAATCTGTGGAATTGTAGTTGCCACTGCAGTTGTGTTGTGGCTTGTTTCCACTGTTGTTTAAATTTCGTTCTTCTGTGCACTACTGGGCCACTGTAGAATAATGATCTCTATTAAAAAGAAAAGAAAAAAAAATTGTGATTCTCAGTTCTATCTGTATGTTTTCCTAAAAAGGTTATGAAGCACAAGATAAACAGTGTAGCAGCATATCTCCCATCATACTCTTCTGACTCACTCAGGAAGTTTGTTCCAGTTTGTGTGCCCCTCACTCTGATCTAGATGAATAATTGGAGATGGTGTGATTGGAGTGAGTCAGAATGTAGAAATGTACTTGATCTCATTCAAAACTGCCCAGCACTGATCTGATAGCTTGTTTAGCAGGCCTTTGAGAGTGGTGGCAGGGGGGCGTTTGTGGTGAGGGATTGTGGGAGAGTCACAAACAGACGCTGGTATGACGCAATTAACTATTTTTACTAAAAGCAGGCGTCACAGCTGTGGCGCCAGGAAATATTATAGGAGTTTCCTTTATTAAAAGTGTTTGGTAAACTCTATGTCTGTTGAAGATGTGTGCTTGTGGGTGGATATTTTGAGTCTTCCGCAGCCCTTGCTGAACTGATATTGATTTAGGAGGAAAATATGTAGACTGATGGATTCTTGCCCGGTATGTTTATTTATTTATTTATTTATTTATTTATTTTTTTAAACCATCATCATACAGAGTAATAAAGCTAAACTGCTACCTTAGTTTAAAAAGGCCTGAGAACTGTTTTATTGAGCGTTTGATTGAATTATCACTAGTGAATTATAGTCTATCAAGGATTGAATGTCAGTATGAAATCAAAATTTAAAAAAATATTTATTCTGGTATAAAATGGCCATTTGTCATGATCCAGTCAATTCCCAAATCTGGCCCTACACTATGGAAGTAAAATGGGTTTTAAATGCCATTTCATGTTTACTTTAAAGGGCCCCTATTATGCAAAATTCACTATTACATGGTGTTTGAACATAGTATGTGTTGGTAGTATGTGTACACAACCATCCTATAATGATAAAAAAAATCCACCCAATCCTTTTTTTTTTTTTTTTTTTAATTCCTGTAAATCATAAGCAGTATCTCAGAACAAGCTGTTTGCAAATTCTGGACAAAGTCACTTTGCACAGGCCATGCCCATGACTGCTGATGGATTCTACCATATTAGCATAGATACCACCCTGAGCGAGTTGTACACAGTCCGCCATTTTCTCCAGGCTGGAGCAGCTGCAGCGACAGGAATGTCTCGTAAGCCATTGAGGTGTTTTGTTGTTGGATGTCAGAGTGAACATAACAGTCTCCATGTACTCCTGACATCAGAGCCGCTGTAGACGCAGTGGATTATTTTTATTCTTGAAGGAAATGCGCCCCCATATACCTAAATTTGTTTATGTCTCATTATCAATCATTTTAAGCCACTCTGATTTTTGAACGAATGTCAATACAAAGGGACAGTACAAAACACCGGTTTTGCTAAGTTGTTACTCAAGGATGGATCAGTACCAACTGTTCGTGATTCAGCTTACAGTCTCCAGAGCGATACTGGATGTGGAAGTAATGAAAGGGAGAGCATGCACTTTATTATTGTTCATCGGAGTTGGTTTACGGATATAAAGCTTACCAGTTTATTAAGCGCCCCCGAAAAGGCATTTGGACTATATACAGGTGCTGAACATTAAAAGTATGAGCATGTACAGCACTCAATACTTAGTTGGGGCTCCTTTTGCCTGAATTACTGCAGCAATGCGGCGTGCATGGAGTCGATCAGTCTGTGGCACTGCTCCGGTGTTATGAGAGCCCAGGTTGCTCTGATAGTGGCCTTCAGCTCTTCTGCATTGTTGGGTCTGGCATATCACATCTTCCTCTTCACAATACCCCATAGATTTTCTATGGGGTTAAGGTCAGGCGAGTTTGCTGGCCAATTAAGAACAGGGATACCATGGTCCTCAAACCAAGTACTGGTAGCTTTGACACTGTGTGCAGGTGCCAAGTCCTGTTGGAAAATGAAATCTGCATCTCCATAAAGTTGGTCAGCAGCAGGAAGCATGAAGTGCTCTAAAACTTCCTGGTATACGGTTGCGTTGACCTTGGACCTCAGAAAACACAGTGGATCAACACCAGCAGATGACATGGCACCCCAAACCATCACTGACTGTGGAAACTTTACACTGGACCTCAAGCAACGTGGATTGTGTGCCTTTCCTCTCTTCCTCCAGACTCTGGGACCCTAATTTCCAAAAGAAATGCAAAATTTACTTTCATCAGAGAACATAACTTTGGACTACTCAGCAGCAGTCCAGTCCTTTTTGTCTTTAGCCCAGGCGAGATGCTTCTGTCACTATCTGTTGTTCAAGAGTGGCTTGACACAGGGAATGCAACAGCTGAAACCCATGTCTTGCATACGTCTGTGCGTAGTGGTTCTTGAAGCACTGACTCTGCAGTCCACTCTTTGTGAATCTCCCCCACATTTTTGAATGGGTTGTGTTTCACAATCCTCACAACCCTCCAGGGTGCGGTTATCCCTATTGCTTGTACACTTTTTTTTTTTCTACCACATCTTTTCCTTCCCTAAGCCTCTCTATTAATGTGCTTGGACACAGAGCTCTGTGAACAGCCAGCCTCTTTTGCAATGACCTTTTGTGTCTTGCCCTCCTTGTGCAAGGTGTCAATGATCGTTGTTTGGACAACTGTCAAGTCAGCAGTCTTCCCCATGGTTGTGTAGCCTACAGAACTAGACTGAGAGACCATTTAAAGGCCTTTGCAGGCGTTTTAAGTTAATTAGCTGATTAGAGTGTGGCACCAGGTGTCTTCAATATTGAACCTTTTCACAATATTCTAATTGTCTGAAATACTGAATTTGGGATTTTCCTTAGTTGTCAGTTATAATCATCAAAATTAAAAGAAATAAACAAACATTTGAAATATATCAGTATGCGTGTAATGAATGAATATAATATACAAGTTTGTGTGTGTGTGTGTGTGTGTGTGTGTATATTATATATATAATGAAAAGACACTTCATCTTTTGTGTGAAGTATAATAAACATCATAAAACTCATCAGTAAAGGTCTGGCCATCATTCGGACAGGGTCCGGTACAACAGGCTTGTACAAATAATGGATAAAAGCAAGATGACAACATAAGTTATAACCGTAATTAAACTAAACCAGACCTGTTCTTCATGCAACATATTCTCTGGCACTGTAGTCATTATTGTCCGCCCTCTTAGGCCGGGAGCAGCAGCTCATTTGCATTTAAAGGGACACACTAAAACGGCACGTTTTTTCTCAGCCCCAAAAAGTGGCAATTTTAATATGCTATAAAAAAATTATCTGTGGGGTGTTTTGAGCTAAAACTTCACATACACAATCTGGGGACATCACAGACTAATTTTAAATCTTGTAAAAAGGGGCATAATAGGTGCCCTTTAAGCCAAATGTTCGGATTGGCCTTTGCAAAGGTATGGTACTTGTTTTAAGAACTGCAACGAAAGTCCCACAGCACTCTCCTCTTGGGTCTCGTTGAGATCTGCTTCAGAGGATTCTGACAACTCAACCAAAATGTCTGATTTCTCTTTGACAAAGGTTAAATAAATAAATAAATAAACTGTGTGCAAGATGAGACAAAGATATGAGTGAAGAGGGAAACAAACTTGTCTGAAGGTTTGGTCTAAAGGGACGAAATGAAAAGGGGAAGGAGACAGTCTTATCTTCTCAATTCAAACTGCAGACACCAGAGATTTGCTGTTGTCTTTCTGCATTGTCGGTTGGGTAAAGTGCTGTGGATCTTTGGGGATCTTCTGACATTAAACGTGCCATTTACATGAACCTGGCGCCAGTGTTATGATGCTGCTGTCGGATGGATAAAACCATCATTAGTTGCCTCGCTGATATATCTCCCACAAGCCATCTCATGCTTTTTGTAGTTTGACCCCTGCTCCTCTCTTTATCTCTATTGCAGTCTTTCTCTGGTTATTTTCTTCTGAGACCTTAAGGTATATTTATATTTATATATAAAAAAACCTTAGAGGCAATAAAATTGACATATTTCAAAGACATTTTGGCAAATTATCATCTTCTAAATGTTGACTGGAAAAGGTCTCTAATGCATTCTTTCTTTTTGTTTGATTTGTTCAATCAGTGTAGAAGATTTTTTTATTAATCAGAATATACACGATTTAAGTTTAATATAGACATTTTCTATTTTCATCTTCTGACATCAAAACTCCAAGACTTGAAGAGTGATTTTTCACAGAAGTGAGAGAATCGACAACATCAGTCAGGCATTAAATTGACAAACTAACATTCTGTTGGTTCTGTCACGGATTAAATTGAGGCATAGTCCTTGGTCCTTTTGTTCGTTTCGGCTCCTCATTAGGGATAGACCTCCTACGGCAAAACCCTACAGTTTACTTTGATTTCGAAATTGGAGTAATCTACTGTGAACCATTACATTTAATCAATGTTCAATCAAAGCAAACTTAATCTACAAGTAAAATCGAATCATTAGTGGTGCTAATTATTATTACTAATATCTATGATCCTAACCTTGAATATTTACACTACTGTTCAAAAGTTTGGGGCTGGTACGATTTTACACTTACTGATCCTAAACTTTTGAAAGGTATTGTACACATGTAATATGTACTGCACCATTTGTTAAATAATACCTCAAATCATGCAGCTTGTTGAGAAGAGGTGTGCGATTACTTTTCTAAACCATCAGACTTTCAATTTTCACCTGGCCAACAATAAATAGATGCAAAAATCCCGTGGATCCCATAAATCAGCACATAGGGACCAGAAACCCTTGGAGACTTGGAAGTGGGCTTTGTTTTTTTGTTTTTTTTATTTGGGCCGGTAAGCAACCCAGAACACTTTGGCTTCAGAAAATGTAAAAATACTTGTTTTCTGTGTGCGGTTTCTCAGTCTGTGGCAATTATTAAAAATTTTACATGCAAGACTAGATAGACTGTCCATTTTCAGACGCCCATTTTGCTCTTTACAAGAATTGGAAAAAAAAAGTGATTGTATTGTTTGTATTTGAGATTAGGAGGGTCTCCTTTCATCACAGCATCAAAGAAGAGTCGGAATTAAAAATTCTCACCACTGTAAAGAGACAGAAAAAGTCTTTGTTTTTGAGGAAACAAACACTTTTACAAATTAATTTACCACATCATCTTGTTAATGACTTGCAGTCCTGATGTGCCAACCCTGAAGCTGTCCTGTCACTCTTGAAGCTGCTCTGTATGGAGCATTTTCTACTTAAGGAAAGTAGTTCTTCTCAATAACATAGAATCTCAGTCTTCTGGGTCAATCTGTCTGGTTCAGACAGGCCATATTAATCAAGCAGGATTTACCCACTATCACAACAAGCAATCAAGGAGTCTAATTTTAGAAATCAAGTTTTTTTTTTTTTTTTTTTTTTGCACTTGGAGCTGAGTAATCTAGAGAAGGGTTGAAGGGGTTGTTGGGTGTCTCATCATACTGAGTGAGTCATAGAGAGCATTTTGATTGTCTGAGCTTTCCTCTCCATCTGGAGTAAGCTGAAACCGAGGTGTCATTAATAGCTGTCTGACTGTCTCTGCTGGCTCCTGCCTTACTTGTGTAGCCATGTAATGTCACAATATGCTGTTTTGTCACAGGGGAGAGGCAACCTTTAGAAAAAAATAATATGTGCTGTTATGACATCATGCTTTGTTAACCTTGAAGTTCTGTTACGATTGAATTTGCTGTTTTTATATTTGGGGTCCCAGAGGCTCCTATGAGGTATGCGTAACAATTAATAATGCTAACTTAATTTTATCTTCATATTCTTTCAGTAAGTTCCTTTTAACCTAATTAAAAACTCAAGAGTCTGTTATTTTTGTTATATAGAGGGTAGGTTAGGCATGTTATCAATTTGTTTATAATCAATTCTTTTAGAATTTGGAAAACTTTTGAATTCAAACTAATGCTTCAGCATGAAGAAGTTTATTTATTTTTTATTTTTTAATATGGTCTGGGGTCTCTGAAATCCCAAACAGAACATTACTTATTTTGATGGATGAAGCTTATTTTGATCTCCTTATGTTTTGATTTATCAGCCTTGAAGACACCATGATGGGCATTCACATCAGATGTACTTGGCCAGTTCTGGCTTTTTTGTTCTTCCAACTGGCAGCAGGGCAAAATGACTTTATTATCTCTACTGACAAAGGTAAAGTCAGAGGACTGAGGCTTCCTGTGCCGGGAGGTTCAGGGTATGTTGGGGCCTTTCTTGGGATCCCTTACGCCAAGCCTCCTTTGGACCTGCTTCGATTCAAACGACCAGAGCCTGCTGAGGTGTGGAATGGGATATGGGATGCCACCCACTACTCAAATTCCTGCTTCCAGGAACTGGATACATTGTACCCAGAATTCCCTGGAGCTAAAATGTGGAATCCCAACACCAGGATTAGTGAAGACTGTCTGTACCTCAATGTCTGGACTCCCTCAATCAACCTCCAGAACCGAGCCAAACCCTTAGTCCCAGTTATGGTGTGGATCTATGGTGGAGGCTTTTCCACAGGTACTGCCTCTCTGGATGTGTACGATGGGCGTTTCCTCAGCCAGACCCAACAGGTGGTGGTGGTATCCATGAACTACAGGTTAGGGGCATTGGGTTTTCTATCTGTACCTGAAAGTAAGAGCATTAAAGGAAATGCTGGTCTATTTGACCAGCGCCTGGCTCTAAGCTGGGTGTCAAAAAACATTGCTGCTTTTGGGGGTGATCCATCCTCCGTAACCTTGTTTGGAGAGAGTGCTGGTGCTGGCTCTGTGGGACACCATTTGCTTTCACAGGGCAGCCATGGCCTGTTCACCCGTGCAATTCTCCAGAGTGGCAGTCCCAATGCCTTGTGGGCGACCGTGGAGCCAGCTCAGGCCTGGAACCGTTCTTTAACTCTGGCTCAGCTTCTGAACTGCCCACTTTCATCTGTTGATGAAATGGAGGCTTGCTTAAAAACAGTTGAACCTGAGAAGATAGTCAATCTTCAATTCAATGTTATTCCTCATCCCACGATAATAAGTGTGCCCTTTCCGCCAACAGTGGATGGAGAGTTTCTTTTAGACATGCCAAGTGTCCTAATCCAGTTAGGACATTTTCTGAAAACAGAGGTTCTTTTGGGATTGAACAGAAATGAAGGGACATACTTCCTTGTATATGGTGCACCTGGATTTGGCATCCATAACCAGAGTCTTATCAATCGAGACCAGTTCCTCACAGGTGTATCCTTGGGCCTCCCTGGTTTCAGTGACATAGCCAGAGAAGCGGCTGTTTTTCAGTATACTGATTGGACAGATGAGCAGAGCAAACCAAAAAACAGAGAAGCCCTAGGCTGGTTGGTGGGCGACTGCTATTTTTCATGTCCCTTACTGGATTTTGCCCGTATGTATGTTGAGAATGGTGGCAGTGCCCGATTGTTCCTCTTTAACCATCGCTCCAGCTTCAACCCCTGGCCTCGTTGGATGGGTGTAATGCACGGGGATGAGATCCCATTTGTTTTTGGGATTCCTCTGAACCAGACCTTTGGATTCTCTAAGGAGGAGGAGGCCATGAGCAGGAAGATAATGGAGCATTGGAGCAACTTTGCCAGAAGTGGGTGAGTGTAAATCTGACACACAATCTACTGTGTAAGCTTATATTCTACCCTAATTCACAGTATTCAATCTGTCTTTATTTACTCACTGATGTTGTTCCAAACACTTATGACTTTCTTTCCTCCATGCACTGTCGGGGGAAAAAAAAAAAACACCTTGTCACTGGAGCTGTACCCTTAAATGGACTACTTTGTACCTTACCACCCCTAAAAAAATGTATTAGTACTTTAGAGTAGTAACCTTAGGATACTACTATGAACCTTTTTAGAGGCAAGTAAGAAGGGATGGGGGGTGAGGGGGATCGATTCACATATGAGTCGCGATTCTGTCTTCTACTGATTCACATCAGTCCACAAATTTCAAAAATCGATTTGATTGTGCAGAGGTGTTACACTTCTTTAAAGTCCATGCAAAGCGATATTAAAATATGTGTTCTGTCACACAACAACAAAAAAAATGTGTAATTAAAGGATTTGTTCACTTTCAAATGAAAATGACCCCAAGCTTGGGGATACGTTTTGCTTTGAACGGATGCACTTTCTTGAGCTTTATACTCGTTGGACCCATTCACTGCCATTATAAAGCTTTGATGCGTCAGGATATTTATTAATATATCTCTGATTGTGTTCATCTGAAAGAAGAAAGTCATATGCACCTAGTATGGTTTGAGGGTGAGTAAAGCTTGGAGTAATTTTAAAGTGAACTAAGCCTTTAACCACCCAGCTAAATTTGAATGATTAAAAAAAAAAAAACGTAAGTAAATGAAATAAGTTAAAATTAAAATTAAGCAGTATTCTCTGCTCTCAAACGCTGGGGTCAAATGCTCTGCTGTCGGCGCTGAAACCACACCCTCCCGGTCCAGCCCCATATCATCGGTTGTCGGCAGGACAGGAGAATGAAGGCAGAGGTGGGAGATAGTCAGTTCAGTTCAGTCAATAACAGCGGATCATCATAACAACGAATCCCAGTTGTCTCTGATGAAAGTTTGTATAACTATCCATTGTAAAATGATCACAGCAGATGCTGGTATTGGTGGTGATTGTCAGCTCTCCATCAAGATGACTTTGACACAAAATTAATCCACGTCTTCCTCATATCATCGTTTTTAGGAAATTTAAATAAGGAGACCGTGCTGTTTTGTATATTATCACAACCAGGTAATATGCATTTGTGTGAAGGAGGCATAGCTAGCTAGCAAAATGTAGGCTGTAGTAACTAACAGTAATGACTGTAACTCGCTATTGAGTGGGTGAGCCACTGATGCAAATATGCTGTAGTTATTTTAGTGTTAGGGGTGGGGCAATGCTCTGTGGCTCCAGTGCGTCATCTAGCCACCATTTTAGCCCTGCCAAAAAAATCCTGAACACAGAATTGGTGAAAAACTGTTTAAAGGTGTAACTCCACAATTCAGTACTACACAGTTCAGTCTTTGTAATATGTTTCAGCTACATTTATAACATTTATAATGTGATTAGAAACAATTCTTAGAATTGACTTTACACAGAATTTAACATCGGAGTACTACTTAGTTATTGACACATTAGAGTGTCATTAATCACAGTAAACCGTGAAAAAGGACTCAATGCGGTGCTCATGCTGACGGACACACAGCCCACGCACGAGAACAGATGGCGCCTTTCAGATGCATACAATCCTGAATTCAGTTCTCTTTTACAGCTTATTGTGCTTGAATGGTCACATACACACAAAATTGTCAAAATGCATATTGTGTGGAGTATTGACATAAACACAGGCTGTTATGTCCTATGCAAATGTAAACAGTTAGGAGAAAATTGGATTTGTAACAGTATGTTAGATCCATGCATTCATTCTTAAAGGGACAGCAGCCTCAGAAACTGTTGCCGTTTGTTTCATTATTGATAATTTAAAAAAAAATCACTCACTGCTTTTGACTGAATTACTTTTGTATCTTTTACTATGAATCAATTTATATTTAATTCATACAGTAAAGACTATACAGTGTTTTATTTTTACATTTGATTATTCAATTTCTGTTGTATTTATTACTACTTGTTAAATAAACCTAGTCTACTGTACCTGATTTTTTTTTTTTTTTTTTTTCCCTATTGTATTGTCCTATTGTTTGTAATTTGCTTCTATGTTCCTGCCTTGCTTTATTACAGAAGAGTACCAGTCTGCCATGTGTGTAATGGGTCACCGTGATTTTGCCAAGTAAGATATTTTGTTGATCCTGGAACAACATTCCAGTCTGAAAATTTAGTCTGAACCCTATTCCTACCCCTAAACCTAATCCTACCCATAACTTATCCCTAAAATCAGAGGGGAAAGATAGGTGAATAACACTGATGTAGAAGCACCTAACCCTGGTTGCAAGTCTAAACTTGTCATAAACGGTAAACTTGTCCCACAAATCTGATTGGTTGATTGGAATGTTGTTCCAGGATCAACAAAGATGTTGATCTAGGAACATGTCTTACTTGGCAAAATCACGGTGACCGTGTGTAATGATTGTTGTCAGCTTAAATGGCATTTGTTTTATAATGTTAGGTTGATTTAAAATGAGAAGAAAAATAAAATTAATTTCAAGGTTCGCATTTAATTCAATGGGATTTTTTTCTTCAAGACCTATTAAACTGCCTACCGCATGTCAAATAGGAAAAGTAACACAAAACTGTGAACTAGAATCAAATCTATGCATTTATCCAATTGAAATTTGATTCAAAATCGAGTCTTTTTTTTTGTTGGTTGTTTTTTTGTTTAAAATGAATCATGACCTCAACAATCAATTTTAATAGAATCGTGAGGTACCAAAAGCTTCCCACCCCTACAAATAAGATACAAAGATGTCCCTTTAAGGGTATTGTCCATGTGACAAGCTACAGGTACAAATGTAGCACACTTTTTTTCTGATAGTGTGGAAAATATTTAGTCTTGCTCTTTGTAGCAGCTGTCAAATCTCATTTGTTCTTACATATATTCATATCGCTTATGCAGACACAACACGCCAGGTTTTGACATCAATAATGTCAAACATCATTGGCTGTTGCATGCCTCATAACCAAAGTGTGAATTAGGCTTGAGAGCTACCTAGGACATTGTCAGAGAATAACAACTCAAATTTTGGTCTGTTTAACACATAAAAACCCTCTTGTGACTTCTGACTTGTAGCATCATAAAAATTGTGGCGTACAAAACGTGGGCTACCCTTACCCTTAGGGTGCTCTTTTTGTTCCTTTTAAAGCATTTGACAGGATATTTTTCTCTTTCACTATTTGGAGAAAATCTGTGTAAGCATTCTGCCTATTTGTTTGCCACAGAACAGGAAAAAAAAAAATGAAGTGTCGAAATGAAACATTTTCTTTCTTGACCAAACTATTCTTTAATACTGAGAATATCGTTCTCACATTTGTGTTAAGACCATTTCTATGTATTTGTATATATTTACTAAACACGGTGAGGGAATTGTTTATATTTATCTCTGTGAAAAGTATAAACCAGTGCAGATTTGGAGAAGTTTAATCCTTAATATCTTGATGAGGCAGGCTTTCATCTGCTCACACTTTTTCAGTTGTGTGTATAAAAAAAAAAAAAAAAAAAAAAAGTCTTGGTGTTGCTGGCAGGCTAGTGTTGATTAGCATCCTCATTTGTTTGGCATAAATTATAGAGAGGCAGAAACAGCCTTTATTGTGGCTGTGAGCAAGCTTAGTTTCTTTCAATTAACACTTCATACACTTCACGCTGGAGGGGAATGACACGATGCTAATACATCAATGAACATGATCAGTAAACAAGATCACAATGGAACACGCCGAAGTTAATCTTTTCCTGAAATGGGCAGATTCGCTTATGACAAGTATCGGGTGCAATTCCTTAAATAGCTTATTTTGAAGACTTTGCTTTGCTGGGATTGTGCATTTAAGATTCAAAGCCTCTTGTTGTAAAGGACTGCAAGGCGTTCTTTACAAGAGCATGTAAACGTCGTAGCTATTGAGTCATTGCATTGATTTTTATTTATTTATTTATTCGGCTTCAGTTGTTTTGGGGCAGAAATGTATTGATGTAACTTGGCGCCATACATAAACTGACCTTTTGGTTGATTTCCTCACTTGATGTTTCAGGGATCCGAGTGTGGAGGGAGCAGATTGGCCGCTATTCACGCTGGAACATCAGCAGTATGTCACGCTTAACACTGGCCTGTCACAAACACTCCGGATGCTCAGAGCCCAGCAGTGCAAGTTCTGGGACAGTTTCCTGCCAAAACTGCAGTGTGTCACAGGTGAGAGTCACAGAATGAGAACAACCGTCCACCCACACCACATAAACAAAGAAAATCGTGACATGCTCGCTTCTGATTGTCTCTCCAGCTCTGCCTGGCCAGCACATGTGTCATCTTCTAGTCTCTTGAGGACACCTGTAGTGCAGCCCTGGCCAGCTATATAGTGGAGTTTAATGCAGGACTGGAGGTGGTTGAGTGTTTCAAAAGCACAGCAATTATTTACATTTTTACGTTTGGTCATTGTTTGATTCTCAGAGAATGCATGAACTTTCTGAGCTACAAGAACACTTTTAGATTATTAAACTGTACAGTTTGATTGTTATACTATTTTGATGAACTATAAAAGTAGATTAAAATAGTAAAAAAACAAAAAACAAATCATAAATAAATGTGAGCGCTTACCTGTGAAAAAACTTGTGTTGTGATGCTGTGGTGTTGTCAGTGGATGCCAGGATGTTGTTTTGCAGTTGCTATGTTTTTTTGAGTTGCTTTTAGAGGGTTGTTAGGTGATTTGCTTTTTTAAGTCAAAAGTACCCATTTCCATGGATTCTTTTTATTAGAGGTCAACCGATTGATCGGTTTTGCCGATTGATCGGCACCGATAAACAATTGCTGGAACAATCGGTTATCTACAAAAATCCATACCTGATAGTTTTTCCACATTGCGTCCATTGCTGGAGCGGCTGAGAAGGGTCTGCTGTCATTATACATTACGAGAATGCAAAATCTCTGATGACTTGTGGAGTTTATTTTGACGACTTTTTTTTTTTTTTTTTTTTTTTACCTGTTTTTTCATTCGTCAGGTGGGAAAAACTTAAAGGGTTAGTTCACCGAAAAATGAAAAATTCTGTCATTAATTACTTACCCTCATGTTGTTCCACACCCTTAAGACCTTCGTTCATCTTCGGAACAAAAATTAAGATATTTTTGATCAAATCTGATGGCTCAGTGAGGCCTCCATTGACAGCAAGTTAATTTACACTTTCAGATGCCCAGAAAGGTACTAAAGACAGTCCATGTGACTACAGTGGTTCAACCTTAATGTTATGAAGCGACAAGAATACTTTTTGTGCACCAAAAAGCAATATCTAGTTTTGGGCAATTTCAAAACACTGCTTCATGAAGCTTCAAAGCTTTACGAATCTTTTGTTTTGAATAGTGGTTCGGAGTGTGTATCAAACTGCTAAAGTAATGTGAACCATTGAAATTTCAAAAAGTTTCAAAACACTTGTAACGTAACAAAGCCTCATTTACTGAAATCACGCAAACCACTGATTCAAAACAAAAGATTCATAAAGCTTCGAAACTTCATGAAGCAATGTTTTGAAATAGCCCATCACTAGATATTGTTGAATAAAGGCTTTTTTTGGTGCACAAAAAGTATTCTCGTCGCTTCATAACATTTAGGTTGAACCCCTGTAGTCACAAAAAACAGTTAGCTGTTTTCTTTAGTACCTCTCTGAGCATTTGAAAGTGTTAGTTATCTTGCTGTCAATGGAGGCCTCAATGAACCATTGAATTTTATCAAAAATATCTTAATTTGTGTTCCGAAGATGAACAAAGGTCTTACAGGTGTGGAACGACATGAGGGTGAGTAATTAATGACATAATTTTCATTTTTGGGTGAACTAACCCTTTAAGTCTTTAAAGTAATATTACACCTGGCCTCAACAAGCTATATGTTTTTTTTGTTTAGTTTTTTTTTTGTTTTTATGTCTGTATAACATAAACAATGTGGGACAAGTTGCCTTAGCAAGCACCACCAATAATATTCCGGCTTGTATGAACCAAACTGTGCTACCTGGGTTAGATAGAAATGCTTTAAGGAAATAGCCTGTCACTATCTTTATTTTTTTCACAGTTACTCATTTTTTGTCATTCCATTGCATGACAAACTAAAATGAGTTGAATGATATGGCCTGGAATCCAGAAGCTTGAGACTAAAATGTATACTTTTCTTAAAAGCTGTTCTGTCCCTGCCATAAATGGCAAGTACTTGTCTTTAATGCATTCAGAATGTATTCATAAGGACACATGGATAATGGAGAAATATGTTGCTGAGATGGTGCTAATTTAAAACGCTATGAATTTAAATTCAGTGTGAATGGGTTTGAATGCTTCAGTCTTGGCTGTTAATCCATTTTATCCATTATACAGGTTTTAGGTAGGTTTGATATTCTATTTGTTAGTGTTTTTTTTTTTTTTTTTTTTTTTTTTTTTAGTATTTTGCTAAGGTTCAACAGCGGAAGCTATTTGAAGAGAAAGTGAAGAGCATTTTGCTGTAGTTCCTCGCTCATTTAAACCTTTTTCAACTAAACATGTAGCTTGTGGTCTGTTTCTAGCCCTGCGGTGAGAGATGTGTGCTTTTAAGTGCGTTACTAAACATAAGGTGGGAGAGCAAGTCACAGCATTATGTACTGGAAGCAGTTGCTGCTTGTACGTTTGTATATTTAAACAGCTTTTGGCACACTTAAAATCATCTTGTAAACCTTGGGGTGTCTTCACAGCTGTCATTACTGGTTAAAGCAATGAATATAAACTGATGCTTTTAATCTGCTTTTTGGAGGTCTTTGCAAGGTGACGCTCAATAGTGTAGAGTCTGGAAACTCCCAAAGTTCTGGCTGTCAGTATTATCAGCGGTAGAAAGCGGAAGAGAATTGGAGATCCAGGTAGTGCAACCGTAGGGAGCAGAATTGAATTTGACACTGAAATGGAATGAATCGATTCTGATTTGAGTCGAGGTGAAGTAGTAGACTTGTCTTGTTTATGTACTGGAGGTCAGACACCAGTGACTGCGCATACAAATGCACATATGCGCAAATTGAATTATTGTCACTGCGGGCAGTGTGCAGTCTCCCTGGCGCTTGTGACGGCAATGCCGTTCCCAGAGGATTCGCTACCTCGCCTACTCTTTTGAGACTGCAATGGTTTTGCACAAATGAAGGACTTTTTTATGTGGGGGCATAGGAACAAAGAAACCTTATCAACTTGGCTTATGAATATTAATTAGAGATGCAGCACCCAGTTGTAGTAGCTGATTTGCTGAAAGGCATGTAAGTGGGGTCATGTCTAGATGGTAAACTTTGTTTGGCCCCCTGCTTTTATAACATACACTAGTATGTAAGGTAAACGGTGATTTATGGTGTCTGAACCAAGTAGACGCCATAAACTTATTTCAGATACAATTGCCCTGGGGCATTCTGGGATTAAGTGTCTTAATCAAGAGCACAATGTTGATAGCTCATGGCACACTGCTTGCAGGGACTGAACCAGCAGCCAGCTCTGAACATTAGAACAGCAGGCAGAAAATGCAGGTATTTGAAACCAGCTATGTTATTTGGGTCATTTCTGCAATGCAGTACATTTACATGTCCTCCTCATACCTCAGTATATTAGATTAGATTTTTTTTTAATCACAATTTCTCAAACAAGTAGGTACAGGGGTAAACAAAATGTTTAAAACATTTAATCACTTTAATTCATAATTAGTTTGTGTTTTCTTAAGTCTAAATCACTTTCCATCCTGTCTCTCTTTTGTAAAATCCCTTTAACTAACAAAAGCCAATTCCTTAATAACATCCTCTTCTAGTAAGTGACATATAATATGTGACCCTGGACCTCAAAACCAGTCAGGGTCTTTTTTTTTTTTTTTTAAATTGAGATTTATACATCATCTGAAAGTTGAATAAATAAGGAATTTGAGGGTGCAAAAAAATTAAAAAAATTTTTTTGAGAAAATCGCCTTTAAAACCCTTTATACCTGAAGGCATTTTTAGAGTTGTTGTTTTTTTTCTGAGTGACATACACAAAAGTAAAACTTCATAACTCCAAAACTATAGCAAGGGGAGTCAAAAGGTAGGTATCGTTTGATAGAACACTTTTTACATTTTTAGAAAATATAAATGGCATTACAATTGGACATTCCCATCTGAAATACTGCTGATAAAAAGCATCTAAATCAAATTTTGTGGTGATAGCATAAAGTAATCAAAGGTTACAGCATTTGGAACCAAGGAAGCCTTTTTATTTAGACCTTGATGCCCCCTAATGGGCATTTTAAAAATCGTTCCTCCACGAGGAAAGTCTTGTGATTGACTCAAGGGATTATGTTGATTTTGGACTCATTTTAATTCCGAGAATCTGCTTTAAATAATGCTGTGCCATTTTCTACGATCTGTGCATGTTTCATGAAGATAAAATGCCACTTGAAATCTACATATTTGTTTTTAGTTAAATAAATTATGAAAACATTTTTTCTATTTATCAGCAAAAAAAAAAAAACGACATAGGAGTTCATCCAATTGGCGTCATGCATTGTAAAGTTCAGACTGTAAGATTTCAAATGACACCTTTTGACACCTATTCAAGGTGAAAAAAGAGGGTGAAAAATGATTATACATTTTTTCGTTGCTAGGTGGCGCCGGCAGGTGGTACACTCCGGTTTATAAGGACTACTCAGCACTCGTTAAGAGTTTACCAAATTTTTTTGTTAGTGTTAAAACACTATTTTGTGTTATTCCACATTAGAAAACAAGCATGGACGGTTCCTGAAACATTGGATAACACATTGCATCTCTGAAAGAGGAGAGACATATTTTTAGCCAAATTACATCAATCCGTGAGTATCTCGTAATCGAGACAATGGATTATGTTGTTTTTTGGGCTCATTTTAATCATAAGATTCTGCTTTAAATGGTGATGTGATGATCTATGATCTGTGCAATTTTCATGAAGTTATGAGCAAAAACGCCACGTGAAATCTACATATTTGTTTTCAGTTATCGCCTGTGTGCTGTTTTTGTTGTAAACTCAATTTGTGCAGAGGGTGAAAACAACACAATAGGAGCATGTTGGAGGCATGATCTGAACGTGTAAAGTTTCTGATTTTGTATGCAAAAATAATTGTGCTACCTACTAGGTTTCAGTTTCTTTTGGCTCTTAAAGCGAGACATGCAAATGGGAGTCCTTAGCAATGCATAACACTTACAAAAATACATTTACAAAATATCTTCATGGAACATGATCTTTACTAAATATCCTGATGATTTTTGGCATAAAAAAAAAAAAAAAAAAAAAAAAAAAAAAAAGATAATTTTGACCCATACAGTGTATTGTTGGCTATTGCTACAATTATACCTGCGCAAATTATGACTGGTTTTGTGGTCCAGGGTCACATTTTGGATGGAAAACAACATCACAAATGTATTAATGGATTTGATGTTTTCTTGCCATTGTGCATATACAGTAATCAAGTATTAATTAAATTTTTACGCATATTTTTTGAAAGTGTAGTATATCCTTAGAAAAATGTGTATCACAGCCCTATTTATTGTTTAAAGTTGCATAGTTTAAAAGTTACTGCATAACAGGAATGAATCATGTTGCCTAGTTACACTTTTTTAATATATATATATATATATATATATAATTTTTTTTATTATTTATTTATTTATTTATTTATTTATTTTAATTGTTGACTTATAGACTAGGCACAAATGTGCTCATTCCTGAGTTCAAGTGATTCTGTCATGAGAATATTTTCATGATTGCAAGAAGTCCCTGACTTGATTTCATTCTAAATAAAGAACACTATTATACACCCCCATAGCAATGTTTTGATAGCATTTTCAGCAGCACTGAATGCTCTGTGAAAATAAGATTAGTAATTTATTCAAAAGGAATTTTAGCATAGAATTCCCATAAATAACCGAAGAATTAACTAGCTATTAACTTTTTCTTTTTTTTTCTTTTTTCTTTTTTCAATTTACAATTTCATTCTGCTGGGTAGTTTGAATCATGATAAGTTGGTATGCTGCTTAAAGGAACAGTTCCCCTAAAAATGTTGTTTGCTGTAAAACACAAGAAGAATTGTTAAACGGTCAAAAACATTAAAAAAAATGCAACATATCAAGTTTTTGTAAATATATGACAAAATGCACCATAAAATTGTAAATGTACAAATTGTACACTGCAAGTCTTCTGGTGTCATACGATAGCACAGTATCTATTCATTTTTGGTTTGGCTATTGCTTTAACGTGTTACCTTAGAGATCAGTGTTCACCATCAGGGAATATTTCCAACATTATTTTGGGTTTCAGTTATTAAAGACAGTTTTGCATTTTGTTAACAGGCCAAAACATTAAGCAGAGCTTGGAAAATTGATTGAGGTTTTGGTTCTGCTAAATCAAAGTCGATATATGGCTTCATGATGAGAAAAATGTAAAGCAATTTATAATATTTTCATTAGGGCTGTTACCACGTTAATGCACACATGCACCGCTGCACAAACTCAAATCATGCGGGTACTGTTTAGGCCTCCTGAATGTTTGTCTGGCCTAAGTGACTTCACTTCTCATTTGCAGTATGATAAATCCAATATCCCTGTGTCTCAAACTTGACCTGCCTCAATCTCTCTGTCTCTTTCTTCCCCTCTCTCTCTTTTTCTCTGCTGTAGTGAGTATTGATGAAGTGGAGTTCCAGTGGAAGTCTCAGTTCCACCGCTGGGTTTCTTACATGCTGGACTGGAAGAATCAATTTAACGACTATGCCTCTGTCAAAAAGCAACAGTGTGAAAACCTTTAATGTCTGACCACATTTCCCCAAAAGCAGCCCATGCAGTGCACTTTACTACTTCAGAAAGCTTTAGAAAGCCAGAGCCCATATGTATAAAGAGGAAGGAGCTTCTGAAGCTTCTATGTCTTCACAACTTTGTGCCTTTTTGCTTCCTTCTTAAGGCCTTGTGTGGTAAAGAATTGCTATATTGGGAACTCAAAAAAGGGTCAGTCTTATCGAGGTACTGGGGTAAGTGTGTTTGCTTAACACAAGAATATGTCATATTTCACTAAAAAAATAAAATATAAAATTATTCTTTGTATGTAAAAACTGAAGCTTGTTTTCAAACCTTTCAGTTTTTTATTCTATTGTGACATTATTTTAATGACATTTAAGCACTTTTTAACCTCAAATGTAATCGTTGTAATTATACATTGTCTAAAAAAAAAATGGTAATGACAAAACAACCTCATTATTAAAAGGTCCATATGCATTATAAACATTTCACACAGATGTTTTTTTGTGAATTTCACCTCCTTAATGGCCAAGAAAATGAACTTGGTTTGATTTGGTTTGGCTTTTAAACTATTTATGCAATCTGATTGTGTTTAATGTGGAATATTTTTCATGATTTGCTTGAGGCTTGTTCCTTGTTTTGTCATCAAAACTGTAAATTTGAATGCTTTCCATTTTAATTAATGTAGTTGAGTGAATATATAGAATTAAATATGAATGAAAATGGAAATTCTGCTGAATGATGAAATTGAGGATTGAGGATTTTTACACAATGGTTCCTTCAAACAGTAATAAACTGCAGTATTTATACAGCACATTTGTGGTGCTTTTCTATAATGGAAATAAAGATGAATCTTGTTGCTGCAACATGATGCTAATATTGCACGATTAGTCACTGTAATAACTGTGGGGTATTCCACAGTTTTGATGCTAAAAACAGTGCTTCTATTTTATTGGGGAAACTCATCACTCAGGATGTGAGCACCATTACTGACTGAATGTTTTGTTCCAATAAGCTGGCTTGACAAAATGTAATAAGCATCTTACTTTTATTATACTTATTATTACCTTAACTATTCCATCTTGCAAATATTCTCTTATCTTTAACCAGGTTTCGAATTTAACACTCAACAAACTCATAATATGAGTGAAACTGGTATAGGAAAGTTACTCTGTAATATAAGTTGACAACTTTATTAGAAACTTTAACATAATACATTGCTTATTTTGAATTCAATTGTAAGAATGATAATCTTACTCTTGCAGATATAAATGACTTACTCTATTTAAGGCAGTGGTCTTAAACTGTCGGCCCATGGGCCTTTTAGCTCTTTTAGCTCCTTTTAGCCTTTGAACTGCGCTCTCCACGATGATGAGGAAGTTTCAGAAAAAGAAAAACTGATTTCTAGTCAATGCATCAGCTCTACTTCTAGATATATTTATGGAGATGAGAAATAAAAACCCGCCCTGTTCAGCTATGATCAGCTGTTTGGCTGAGCTTTCGATGTTGTTAAAGGGATAGTTCACCCAAAAATTTAAATTTGATGTTTATCTGCTTACCCCCAGGGCATCCAAGATGTAGGTGACTTTGTTTCTTCAGTAGAACACAAATGATGATTTTTAACTCCAACCGTTGCCGTCTGTCAGTTGTATAATGCATGTCAATGGGAACACCATCTATAAGATTCACCCCCATGTCATCCAAGATGTTCATGTCTGTCTTTCTTCAGTCGAAAAGAAATTAAGGTTTTTGATGAAAACATTCCAGGATTATTCTCCTTATAGTGGACTTCAATGTGGACTACCCAATCTCCTTATAGTGGACTACCCTTTCCTATTCTACTTACGGAAAAAAACGGAACTGGTACCGCGTTCATTCCGTAAGTAGAATAGGGAAGGCGTGTAGGACATACAGCGTAAGCTTTTGAAGAATACGAAAAGCAGAAGCACGTGCAAGGCGATCATTTGTGTTGATTAAAGCATATACATTTGTATTTTTCTAGAAAATGACCGATCGTTTTGCTAGATAAGACCCTTATTCCTCGTCTGGTATCGTTTAAAGCCCTTTGAAGCTGCACTGAAACTGTAATTTTGACCTTCAGCCGTTTGGAGAGACCGCTGTATAATACTGTATGTAACAATGATAGAGACATTGCTGCTTACGTTTTTTGTAATGTATGGCAAAAATATTTTAGTAATGAAATTTGAAGTAAATGGAAAAAAATGATGCAAGGAAAGTAGATTTTCAGAAATTTTGTGCTTTTTTGTGCTTGAATATGCTTGTTAAAATGGCCCTCATATGAGGTGTCAATCACAGCAACGATCCCCAGCCAGTTTGAGTTTGAGACCCCTGATTTAAGGCTTCCGTCTACAAGGAAACATCTGTTGTGACTCAGGCATCTTCTGATGATTTTTACCTTCTGTATATTTACATTCAGATGTTTATCTGGCATGCCTAAGTAATTTTCTGGAACTCCATGTGGCAAATATTCCTCTCATTAAGCCTCCAAAGCAAAAATAGAAAAAGAAAATCACAATGGGGCATCAGGTTGTTGTGATGGGTGCATTTTCACTGACAGAGACTGACTCATCTCATGTATGATGCTGCAACACAATGACGTGCTGCGCAAATGTGCAACCAAAAAAACAAACAAAAAAAAAAATATGTGGATTTATGTAGCAAGTCGTTGAATTTTTTTTTTATTAAATTCTGTTGTCCAAAACAATATACAGTGTGTGAATAATTATGCAAATTGATATTCTGATCATATATTTTTTTCAAGCACATTTTACCAATTCCAAACCCCATTTATCTTAATAACTAATATTAATTGTGTATTTAAAGGGTTAGTTCACCTAAAAATGAAAATTCTGTCTTTAATTACTCACCCTTATGTCGTTCCACACCCATAAGACCTTCGTTCATCTTCTTGCCAGCAAGATAATTAACACTTCCAAACGCCCAGAAAGCTACAAAAGACATATTTAAAATGTGACTACAGTGGTTCACCACCATAAAAACAAAACAAAAAATAACGACTTTATTCAACAATATCTAGTGATGGGCAATTTCAAAACACTGCTTCATGAAGCTTCAAAACTTTACAAATCTTTTGTTTTGAATCAGTGGTTCGGAATGCGTATCAAACTGCCAAAGTCATGTGATTTCAGTAAACGAGGCTTCCCACGTCATAAGTGTTTCAAAATTGCAATGGTTCACTACTGGGGGGTGTGACTTTGGCAATTTGATACATGCTTTGAACCACTGATTCGAAACAAAAGTTTTGTAAAGCTTCGAAGCTTCATGAAGTAGTGTTTTGAAATCGCCCATCACTAGATATTGTTGAATAAAGTCTTTATTTTGTTTTTGTTTTGTTTTTTTTGGCACACAAAAACTATTCTCAACACTTCACAACATTAAGGTTTAACCACTGTAGTCACATGAACTGTTTTAAATATGTTTTTAGTACCTTTCTGGGAAAGTGTTATCCATTGACAGCAAGATAATTATTTTATCAAAAATATCTTAATTTGTCTTCTGAAGATGAACGAAGGTCTTACGGGTGTGGAATGATATGAGGCTGAGTAATTAATGACAGAATTTTCATTTTTGGGTGAACTAACCCTTCAATATTTTTTCAGTGATATAATTGTTAAGGAAGGCTGAAAGTGAAAAATGCCTTATATTCATGTGTACATAATTAATTAAAGGTGCCATCGAATGAAAAATTGAATTTACCTCGGCATAGATGAATAACAAGAGTTCAGTACATGGAAATGACATACAGTGAGTCTCAAACACCATTGTTTCATCCTTCTTATGTAAATCTCATTTGTTTAAAAGACCTCCGAAAAACAAGTGAATCTCAACATAACACTGACTGTTACATAACAGTCGGGATCATTAATATGTACGCCCCCAATATTTGCATATGCCAGCCCATGTTCAAGGCATTAGACAAGGGCAGCCAGTATTAACATCTGGATCTGTGCACAGCTGAATCATCAGACTAGGTAAGCAAGCAAGAACAATAGCGAAAAATGGCAGATGGAGCTATAATAACTGACATGATCCATGATAACATGATATTTTTAGTGATATTTTTAAATTGTCTTTCTAAATGTTCCGTTAACATGTTGCTAATGTACTGTTAAATGTGGTTAAAGTTACCATCGTTTCTTACTGTTTTCACGGAGACAAAAGAGCCGTCGCTATTTTTTCATTATTAAACACTTGCAGACTGTAACTTCATTCTTTATAAATCTCTCCAACAGTGTAGCATTAGCCCTTTAGCCACAGAGCACAGCCTCAAACTCATTCAGAATCAAATGTAAACTTCCAAATAAATACTATACTCACATGATCCGGTGCATGCATGCAGCATTCATGACGAACACTTTGTAAAGATCCATTTTGAGGGTTATATTAGCTGTGTGAAATTTGTTTATGCTGGTTAAGGCAGTCGAGAGCTCGGGGGATTTAAAGGGGACGCGCACTGAATCTGTGCATATATAATTATGGCTCAAAATAGGCA